>NC_140991.1:121649687-122133357 GCF_052327205.1 Somniosus microcephalus
CTCTCTCTCCTTCCCCCCCTCTCTCTCTCTCCTTCCCCTCCCTCTCTCTCTCCTTCCCCCTCTCTCTCTCTCCTTCCCCCTCTCTCTCTCTCTTCCCCCCTCTCTCTCTCTCTCCTTGCCCCACACAGACAGACAGATGGACAGACTCATTGATATATATGGATAAAAATTAATTCTACTTTTTTCATAACAACAGCACTCCAGCTAGTTGATCATACAAAGACAGTTGCTGCATTTAAACTTCAGTATCCATTTTTACCCAGTCATCTGTTTGTTAATTTTAAGATTAGTTTTATCAACCTTTCATAGGAACAGATCTTCTCTCTATTAATGTGGTCCACTCATTGCACCCAGATTCATGTTCCCCTCCCTCCCAGAACCACGATTGGGTTCCCCTTGTCCTCACCTTCCACCCCAATAGCCTCCACATTCTACGGATCATCCTCCACCATTTCCGCCACCTCCAGCGTGATCCCACCACCAAACACATCTTCCCCTCCCCCCTCATTCAGCATTCCGAAGGGACTGCTCCCTCTGTGACAGCCTGGTCCACTCCTCAATCACCCCCAACACCTCCTCCCCTTCCCACGGCACCTTCCCGTGCAAGCGCAGGAGATAAAACACCTGCCCTTTTACTTCATCCCATCCAGGGCCCCAAACACTCCTTCCAGGTGAAACCACGATTTTCTTGTACTTCTTTCAATTTAGTGTACTGTATTCACTGCTCACGATGCGGTCTCCTCTACATTGAGGAGACCAAACACAGATTTGGTGACCTTTTTGCAAAACATCTCCATTCAGTCCGCAAACCTTCCGGTTGCCTGTCACTTTAATTCTCTGCTCCACTCCCACTCTGACCTCTCTGTCTTCGGCCTCCTACACTGTTCCAGTGAAGCTCAATGTAAGCTCGAGGAACAGCACATTATCTTTCAATTAAGCACTTTATAGCCTTCCGGACTCAACACTGAGTTCAACAATTTCAGATCATAAACACTGCCCCCATTTTTTCAGATGGCAACTGTTGATGATTCTGCTATTCCCATTTACACCTCTCCTAGACCCATCTTTTGTTCCTTTACTTATCCCATTACCATCTCCTTTCACCTCGCACCATCTTCCCTTTTGTCTATTAATCACTCCTGTCTTCCATCCTATCACAGACCTTCCCTTTTGTTCTTTCCTCCCCTCCCCCCTTCCCCTGCCTCTGTACTTGCTTAAACCCTGTTATATCTCTAACTTCTTTAAGTTCTGACAAAAGGTCATCGACCTGTTTCTCTCTCCACAGATGCCTGACCTGCTGAGTATTTATAGCATTTTCTGTTTTTATTTCATGTTGCAACCTCTAAGTAATAGATCACCTTGTTAACACTCAGTTAGACAACTGTTCCTTAGGCCACCTGTGCACCTATCCATAATGAACTGACCTCACCTAATAATGCAAGGTCTGCTCATTTAAATATTCTAGAGGCAGACTTAGTGTATGAAGTGTTGGGAGCATAATGGGATGAAAGATGGGAATATCAGCTATGGAAGGCCTGCTGTCTGCCCATACAGCACCATCATTTTCTATTACAGAATGCTTCAGGACACAACAACCCTTTCAGTACATTGGTCTTTGGAGGCAAAAAAGTGATGGTCAAGAACTGAGGGTGGTACTATTAGACAGTACAGGAAAATATTTACATTTTTAGGTGACACCTTCCCTGAAGCACCCATTGCACTGGGTGCTCCCCAGGCACTCCAGCTGCATTTTGGGGAGGGTCTCTAATTTGAATGAGATTTGGATCCTTGATGAGCCTTATGCACACTTGATGAACAAGCTCCCAGCACCCTAACTGCTTCCTGCCCACACTGTCCAGTGCTCAGTACAATAGGCTGGTCCAGACATCAAGCCTATGTTTCATAATATAGGTCCCTGGTACCTGAAACACCACATTATTCACCCCTAATTTTGTATGGCCCTCAGATTTCCTCACGGTCTTGTGCTTCATATCATAATATATCTGTATTCATTAAGTGAAGTTGCAGGATTTTGAAGGATTAATATAGACACCAATTAAATATCTTCTACATTACATGTATTTGAAAAAAACATAAGAGGCTAGTTGCAAATACAATCAATGGAATGATTATCGAGAGGCAGGTATTTTTAGGCCACAGATCTCACCAGTAAAAGTAATTGAGGTCTGCCAATCAGCGCCAGTGCTGTCGAGAGCTTTCGCTTTGTGCCACCGCTGTATGTTTTCACGACTTCATTGACATGTGAGGTCAGGTACAGCCGATGAGCAAGATCATGAATATGCTACAATGACCAACAAAGAACAAAACACCATATTAATGAAACTTTATGATAGTCATAACTGGGACATATATTATTGTGTCTAATACGTCAAAAATGAAATATGTTAATAGACTAAAAGACAAGGCCTGCACAAACTCAACTGGCTTGACTAGGCTGAATGAGGTTGTATCTTTTATATGAATCAGCAATTTTCTGTCTTGTACCAGTAATCCAAGCTGGAACTAACATAAAAAACAAACAGGGAGAAGTGCCAGCTTATATTGGCAGTACCAGCTCCAACAATTGGTTCAGATCTGGCTCCAGGCTTGATGGGCTGGGGTCACCTCAGGCTTCAGCCAAGTTAGGTCACTCATTTCTACCCATAACATACTACAATACAATCACTCTTTTAGAGCCTAAATACTGTAATATTTTGAGTCGTTCAACTTTATTCCCCATTCATATTGAAGGTTTCAGAAATTACATGAAGAACCCTAATGCTTTGCAGGAAGAACACAATTATTAAAAACATTTCCCAAGCATTTTTATCTTCTTTTGCCACTTCTGTTCCAAAGAAAAATGAAGGATGTGTATTGGGTTAGCTGGGAAAGAGTAAGATACATTTCCTGTTAGAGATTTGGACTACAATTCAATTCATACCGTGATAAGATATTAAAATTAAAAAATATTGGATCAATCTTACTACACAGTTAACAAATTTAATAGAGTGGACTAAAAATGTCTTATCATTTGCTGGAAAAGCTGTGAATAAGTGGGAATGAATTTTTACATTTTTTAGTCATGTAATTTACTCAAAGACTTCTGGGGTTCAGTGCAACGGTTTGACAGAGACAGCACCAATCCATGTAACAGAAGAGAGAACAGGCTTGCCTGTGTGTGCTTCCTTATGAGGACATAATGATCTTGAGGTAAAAGGGTCTGGCCAATACATTGTGAGAACTGGTCAGGAAATGTGTGACTTCAGTGTGGTTCAAAAAGGAGCTTTTGTCATATAAAATGGACAGAGGACTTCTCCTTATCGCCATTTAGCAGGAGGTGCGATTCATGCAAAGCAAACAGTTTTTAGCCAGGCCTTTTTCAACCCCTGCCCCCACCCTCATAGAAAACAGGCAGGGGACAGTTAAAATGGAGTGGGAGGCTTACCCACTCCTTTCCCACCCCAATCTGACCAACTGTAATTTTAAATTGTAGGCAGCAAGGACACCAGCTCTAGTAATGCTTAACCACCAGACAAAACCTGCTGGGAACAGCAGCTGGGAGCTTCAGAACAGGCGCAGCAAAGTTAGTTTTTTACATTTTGTAAAGTTTCCTTATAGGCCAAGAGCAGCAGGGTCTCTCCTGCCCTGTGATTTCTTCCATATCCCCAGACCGGGATTCTCCTCCTGGAGCAGTTACCTTGCATCAGGATCTCTAGCAGTGGACAAACACCCAATTGAGATCCTACATGCAGAATTCTGTAAAAGTATCCTCCGGACTCAAAGGAAAACCGTAAACAATGCATGCAGGGCAGAACTAGGCCAATATCCATTAATAATCACTATCCAAAAAAGAGCCACCAAATTTTGGAAACACCTAGAAATGAGCAACCCCCAATGCTATCATTACGAAGCCCTGAAATGCCAAGAGAGGACCATAAAGAAGAATACCCTCAGTCAACTAGTCCTGGGACTCAGTGAAGTAACTACTAACACTACTAACAATAACCAGCCCCAGGACAGTGACAGCGTAACACAAAGAATTCGACCCAACACAATCGTCGCTAAGCAAAAGGAAAAATATCTGTCATATTGGGCAGAAACAACAAAAACCCAAAGCAAACTCAATTGCTACTTGGCCCTAAACAGACAATACAACATGGCTGATTACCTGACCATGGTAAAGGATAGCAAACTGAGAAAAACTTTGACAATGTACAGACTTAGTGAACATAACCTGGCGATCGAAAAAGGTAGACACAGGCAGACCCGGCTACCAAGAGAGGACAGGATATGCTCTCACTGCAGTCAGGGAGTGGTGGAGACAGAGATGCACTTCCTCACAGCTTGTAGAAAATATCAGGGCATAAGGGAGAATTTCTACCCAAAATTCACAAAAATATGCCCGGAATTCAGAAATTTGAATGACGACCAAAAACTCCCATACCTACTAGGGGGAAGAGAGAAATTGCGTAACACTAGCGGCACACTATGTTACAGCTTGCCATAAACAGAGGGACAACCACTAAATATAAGAAAAGAGTATATATAAATTATATGAAAGTATATTTATACACTCAGGGATATATCTGTTTATACACTGTATGGATAGATCTGTATTTTTGTGAACAAACATGAATGTTTTCCGATGCTTTGGCAACATAAGATGTAACTTGTCATGCCAATAAAGCGTTTTGAATTGAATTGAATTGAATTGCTGTACGATTTTAATGGCTGGGCAGCTGCTTCCTGCTAACTTCCCGACCGTTTAGTTCGGCAAGCAGCATGCTAATGAGGCCCATTCCACCCGGGAGTTAAAACCGAGGCCTGCATGTCTAGCAGATCAACCTGGGACCTTCCTGATTTCTACGCAGGTAAAATTTTTACTAAATTAATTTACTTGTATTGCTTTGGGATATTAATTTTGCTGGCACAGTAAAATGCAGGTTAGAGTTCATTACATTCAAGTATATTCATTCTGCTAATCCTTGACAGTGCGAAGCTATTAAGAAACACCATCTGCATGAAACACAGCCACTTAAGTAGTTTCATGCATGTCAGGTCCATGAAACACAGACACTTACAGCTTATGACACCATACAGCAACCTATTTGAGGATTAATTAGCTATAACCTCATACCTCTTCATACAAAGAATTAATGACACAGCATTAAGTCGGTAGGTTTCTGCATTTCCACTATCACTGTGCAAACTGGACATTTAATGAAAAAGATTCTTCACAATTTGAATTTATTGTGCAAAATAGGTAATAAGTACACTACTGTAGTTAACCTTTAAAATTAGTATGTAAAGACTCACCAGCTGCCAGCCATTGCAAAATGTCATTTAGTGACATTAGCTCATTTGTTAGCACAATAGATCCTGAACTTAACTAGACCAATGGATTTTAAAGGTACCAGTCAATTGGCAAATCTGATAGTGAGCTTTGTATAGCAACTCTATCATAAATGGGTCAATAATTAGTTTTTTAATTGTACTTTTGCATCAGATTAAAGCTTTAATGGAATCTTAATTACTAAATATACATATATTTATTACAGAAGGAGAGCAAGTTTGGCCCTATTATTAAAGTTGATGGCAGTTGACTTCATTGTTTTGATTTAATAATGTAGTTAGTGTTGGGCATAACAGTAAATGCATGGGAAGCTAAAGGGCAGTGAAAACAACATCAGTGTAGACTATGATATACCAGAAGTTAACAAATTGGATGTAGCGAATGCAATGTCAAGATACAGCAGGGATTCTTTGACCCGAGAAGATAGAGGATTGACCAAGAAAGAGCATGATTTGGGGCTAAAAACAAAGAAGTTAATGTCACAAAGAATCAGCATGCACCCCACTCCCTAGAAACTATCTTGTCAATCCTCCAACAATTCAGCTTTGGGTGCTTCCCAGCCTATCTGGATCTCACAATGGCCCATATTTTCCGAACCCTACAGGTGTGTACAAGCTGTGTACACACCCGTAGGGACCTCGCAATGCCTCTTGACAGTTTGCACGCCTGCCCTGGAGAAGGGCCTCTGCGGGTGGAGAGTTCCGCTTTCTGCAGAACCTCCGCCCGCTGAAAACCTTTAAAAATCTTACGCCTGGTAAAAGCTAGCATAAGAGTTTAAATAAAGTAAAAAAAAAATTATAATTTAAAAATTCTTTTAAAAAAGGTAAGTTTATTTTTAGCCCCATAGAAAACTTCAACTTTTTTTCAAAAAATTTAATTTTTGTTTAAAATATTTAATTTAATGTAATTTTAACTAATTTTAAAAACATGATTTTTTTTTACATTTATTTAATGTTTTGATGTGTTTTTGGAGTGATCTCCATTCATACTTTTGACAGGTCTAAGCTGTCAAAAGTATGAAGGGAGATTCCCTTCTTCCATTGGTTGAGCTGGCCCACATGATCCCAGGGATGCTTGCGAACCGCATGAGCCCCTGGGATACCTGGACCTCTGCGCATTTCGTAGAGCAGAGGCCCAGGAGCAGAAATAGCCAGACATCTGGACGCCTCAGGTAAGGGCGTAGATTTTTTCCAGGTCGGAGGCCTCCGCACGCAGGAAGCCTCTGATCAGAAAATACGGGCCATTATGTTTTGTAGATTCTCCATTTTCTTCTGCATGAATATATGTAAATGTTGTCAGTGGACATGGACATGGCTGCAACTAGTTTTAATGCTACTTCAGCATTCAGTGCCCCCAGCTATTCATGACATCATCATGCTCAATTCTGCAGACTCAATCCAACTGATACACTTTGGACACATAAGAAGTAAGTTCGTGCTCACTTCTAGCATCCTCGTGGTTTCATATTGAAGGGAATAAACATACTTTAGACCATCTATTCACATACCGGGAAAGTGTAGGGAAATGGTATTAGAGTGGATAACTCCAGTGAAGAGCTAGCACGAAAAAAGCGCAATAGGCTAAATGGACATCATTTCTATGAATATAGAGGGATTTACTGTGACTCACTTTCTTGATCATCTCCTCAGGCATTCCACGGATTCTAGCGTAGTAGTACAGGTGCTCCCAGCCAGTCAAGTAGTCATCCAAGGCATCATACTGGGGACAGTATCCAATCAGAGCCCCATCAATATCAGTATCCATGATGTCTTGTTCAGCCCTAGTCATAAAAGTAGTGAACATGTCCATACTGATTACACTACACAGAAAAAAGCATCACGCACTCACTTTTGCAGCTGATTTAACAGCATGGATTTGGCCAAAACCCAAAACATAAGTTTTGGCAGCAACACATACACCATAACCAAGGTAAAACTCACACAGAATAAGTCTCTATTTGATGAAGAAAATAAGAAGAAACTAATCTTGTAGTTTGCTAACAACCATAGGTTGCATGTTAAATTCCGGATGCAACTATCCCAAATAGGTATGCTTTCCTAGTTCTTAATTAGGAAACAAAATACATCTTAGAAAGGAAAAAAGAATTCAGCCACAGACACCAATCCTGCCATATAGCATGCTTTGTGTTGGTTAGATTTGGGGCAAGATTGACAGCTGCATTACAGCAGTATTTGGCACAATGCATCAAAAAATTTATTTTTGGGAAGTGAATGCACATCCCAGTGCCAGGTGTCAGCACTATTAAAGGGAATACTTCTCTAAAACACTCTCAGCACAAAGCACTACCAGGTCAGCGGTATAGGTTAGCCAGATGCAGAGTAAAACCCTGTCTATTCTGTGCCAGTAATGTGTCTTAACCCCCAAACTCAGAAGAGCACTCCTGAATGTACCATTACAATCTCTGAGTAAGATAACTAATTAACTGCAAAACTCTGAGTTGTGTGCCCTGTGAGTTCACCAAGAATTGACTCAAGTTTAACTAATCCTATTTTGTTCGGGACCTTTAAAGCTAGCAGAAGGAACACTTTCATCACAGAGGTTTAAGGACAATGTGCTAACACACTGCACCACTCAATTGCTAGTTGTATTCTGACTAAAGGAAGGCAAATGGAGGAAGAATGGAAAACTGCAGAAATGGTGATAGAAAGCTAATTAAAAAAAGAACGTCATTATTTTTGAAATGTGCAAACAAAAATGCTGCTCTTGTCTTCAATGGATTAATCACAAAATTAATCATTATTGAGAGCTTAAGTTACATAGGTCATCTATAGCAGAAAAGGTTCAGTGAATTACATGAACAATAGTTATTTAATTTTAAGGCATGAAGATTCCAGGCCCAAAGAATGAAAAACTGACAGGCCATATAATTACCCTGCAGTGGTCCTGATAATTGCATGTCCTGAAGATTGTTCTATGTCTCCTGTTAGCATGTTGAATGTGGTAGTTTTCCCAGCCCCATTCACGCCCAGGAGCCCAAAACACTATACACAAAAGAAATTACTGGAATTTAAAATGGAGAAGTACTGGTGCGTAGAGTTCAGAAACAAATAATGAAGGTCCACATGCACATTTCACTCTACTGAGCTAAAAATGGTCCAAATGAGTCATTCATGTATGGGACTATGTCCAGGCTCCAGATCATTTCCCTGTCTTCCTCATTAGGCAGGACTACAAGTCCTGGTTGCCAGCTCTTATATTTTCTCCTTTAGGCAACCTGCTGAAGTGCCTAGATCTCATTTATCAGGGGAAGACTCCAGAAAACAATCCCTGTTACCATCTTAAAATTCTAGGCCATGCAAAGGGCATACAGCAGAGCTAGGGCCTACGTGATATGGAAGTGCTTGGCACTGTCTTTTCCTATATGTTGGGAGATCTTCTCTACATATACAGACCTCTAATAGCTCAGTTTCTCCAAATGTGATTAAAAATCAAACAAGAAGTCAGGAGACTAGGTGATAAAGACAATTTACAGAATAGAAAATTTGGGAGGGGGTTCTTGTTGTTTGTATATAGTCACTCAGAACTAGAATTGGGATCAAGTCAGCACACACTGCTCCTGTGTCATCTCATGACACTTTCAAAAGGATTATTTTAAAAAGATTAATTCGGGTGAATTCCAGCTGTGTAATATTAAGGAGAACATGTTAACATGTTCCTTTGAAATTCTTCTGACCTCTATTTTAATGAAGACATTAATTCATTGAATGCCTTCATGAAATTAGCAGACAAATGAACTATTTATGAACATGTTAATGCATCATTACTAATATTGCACAGTATAACTTCAACTAAAACAGTATCATAACACAAGTTCCTTCCACTTCTGGCACACATAGGGAATAAAAAATCTGTACATGAAATTTAGTAATTCCACTGGGGAAAAGAAATCTGTAATAAAGTATTTAAACACTGAATTTAGTTGCAAGCTAGAGGAGGTTAAAAAAAAACTGAATTAACTTGCGGCTTCTTGACAATGTTACTAGAACTAGATAATTCTAAAAATAATTAACTTTTATCTGTACCTCTCCTGCAGGCACCCCCACGGTGACTCCTTTTACAGCTGTAACTTTCTTGTTTAGCATCTGGTAACATTTCTTTAGGTTGTGAATCTGTAAAATGTCATTGCTTGCTCCTCCATTCAGAACCCGTTCATGTTCCTTCCTCACATCTTCATCCTCGCTGTCGCTGGTTGTATCATGCAGGGAATCCTTATATCTGGATATTTAAGTAAAACTGTCAAAACATCTTGTACATTTTATATGATAAAATTCAGTCTAAATGTACTCAGAAAAGTATTAAAGGTTCACACTCATTTAAACAGTAGCTCATCATTAGAATTTGAAAAATAAAGTGATACTGATACACTGTCCAAACAAAAGAGGTGGTATCTTGGACTGTGCATGTACAATGAGCAAACCATAAGATCATCCTAAAGCAAAGATTCCAAAGCCTTGACTGATCCAGCTGAGTCCTGCAGTGTAGCCCTGAGCAAGTCTCCAGATTTGTGGTAGTTTGCTGCATGCTACACAACTATTCCATTTAGAAGGGCCAAGCCTTGCAGCTGCCACAGGAGAAAGAAGTGCAGGAGCAAGAAGAAGGAGGGGATGAGGAAGCCTAAGGGCGAGCAGTACTGCCAACTGCCAGAGATGTACGGCAATACATTATTGAGGAGAGATTCTCCTAACCAAGCCCTCCCCCTAGCCCCACACCAACAGTCCCACCATTTGACCCACTCCTTTCACCCACCTTCTGAATATACTCCAATACTTTTCCTCCTACATAACCAAGAATATGAAGACCAACATCACTACAAAAAATACCTCTTTACTTCACATCGGGCACATTGTGGATTGAACACTTTTTTCCTTCTTGTAATATTTAACTGAAATCATCCGAGTATAATCCTTTAGTGCCTGGCCTCTGTGCTGGTTTTCCTATTCTAGTGCTACTACAAGATGCAGGAGCCTGTGAGGTGGAAAGCTGCTGATCATCCACGGAGAGTACTTGAGATACCCATGGTGGGCAACTTCGAGCAGCTCAGGGCCTGAGAGCCTGGCTGTAGATTGCTGTGTCCCAGAATCAGCCAAGGCAGTCTGAGTCAGCTGGCTGTTTGGAACCAACAAAGGCACTGGGTCAGAGGCTGGCAGGGGAGCAGATGTGCTGTCATGCTGAGACAGGACAGCACAAGCCTCTCCCATGGAGCCAATGCAACTGTCATGGGGCTGCATCTCTACACTCCCACTGCCCTGCGTGAGAACAGAGTTAAGGAGTGTAGTGATGTTCTGGAAGCCCCTATCCATGTTATCTACACTCCGATGCATGCTTTCCTTCATGAATTGAAAGACTGAGGAAACACTTGAATCCAGAACCACAATGGCAGCAGTCTGAGCTCCCAGCAAAGCTATCAGTGCTGTCACCAGAGGCTCCATTATTGTGGGCCACACTGCAGTGTTTATAGAACTGACCACTTGCTCCATGGTTGCCTCCCCTTTAAGAGCTGCAGGCTGCCTTTAAATATCTTCAGGAACACCCGATATTCAAGCCCCTGATGAGGGAAGCTGCCAATCAGTAGCAGGACTAGCACTGGCAGCCTGCTTATCTCATGATAATGAGGGCCCCTGTCCAATTTCGTCTGCTGATTGCACCCACGTGATTAGGCACAGCACTGAACTTTACCCCAATAGCTCCTATGCTGTTGGGGCTGGGGAAGGAAGCATAGTTGTATGTGAAGAATGAAAGAAAGCAGTGGAGAATTAAGACCGGATGAATATACCTGATTATTTTTGTGAATTTAGATGTAACTTTGGTAACAGAAGATTAAATAAATAGGATAAAGTCCATAATAGCATAGACCCAATATGATAGCGTATATGGTCTGGGGAAGGAGCAGGCTTGTTGGGCCAAATGCCGTATTTAATTCTGTGCTTTCTTCTCCCTAAGTTTTGCTACTTGCAGGTTTCTTATTTTTAAAATACATCTGCATCTCCCCTTTACAGTACCTTTTTAAAAATTAAAAAAGGACCAAAATGACCATCATACCTGAGCTTGTGTAGCAGATTTCCTTGGAATAGGAGTCGAATTGACAAGAAGAGGCATCCCTCGAGTGTTATCGCCACAAACACCCAGCCAAGGAATTCCATTTCAAACGGACTCACATAGGAGTTTACCCCAAAATCCTGGGTGAGATCAAATTTCAACTGATTGTAGGATAGTTCTATCAACCCAAAGGACAGGCAGAACTGTGGGAAGATGATGAAGACCCAGCGAAGTACACTGTAAACTCTCAGTAATTGCTGAAGGAGAGGGAAATAAAACATAGACATTGGGGTCAATTTTCTGGCAGCCGTTGGGCAGCTTTTCATGCGGCCGGGGGCCGAAAATCGGCGAAAAAGCGGGTCGGCCCCCGCCTGATTCCCCGCCCCGTCCGACTTTCAGACCGCTGTTTCCCCACGACCCGCTTCAGTCCCGGCCGCCGCTGGCGGGACTGGTCGTCAGCACACTAATGACCAATAATTACCTTGTTGAAATAGATTTTCTGGGGCCGTTGCGACTTTGGGGCTTTCCCCACATCAAACACGCCTGCGGGGAACCCCGCTGATGAGACCTGGCGTGAAGCTTGCCGGCTTGCTAGCAATCAGCTGCAGGTCAATCGGAGAAGCTGCGATTTAAAAGGGACAGCACTTGTATGTTGAAGGACCTTGTTGTTGCAGGTTTGGGGCTACTTCTTCAAGGCTTAGGTACAGCTGTGGAAGGTTGGAGCCTCACACACTTCTCCAATGCGATTTCCTGGGAAGCCCCTCTTGCCACCCTCACTCAGCGCTTCCTTAGCGGAGACATCTACAAGAAGCATGGGACACCTTTTTTCCCTTCCCTTCTTGCCATTAGAGGATCTCCAGCAGCAGAGGCGGCAGCAGCAGAACCAGGAACAGCAGGATCATCAACAGGAGCACCAGGCTGCTGCTCACTCACCTGAAGCTGCACAGGCCAGAAGGGGCCAGCGCTTGGAAGTGGCTTGAGAGCACCTTGCTGCGCTTTAGGGGGCCATGGGGACCCGTTTCTGCACTGGCAGTCCTACTCAGAAGGACTTCCATGAAGATCTGGTTTCTCTGTTCAACATATGGCCAACGCTCCTCAAGAGATGTCATTCTCTTATGAGCACTCACCATGTTTTCCGTACCCTGGCGAGTTATCTCCTCCATGGAGGTTGCCAACCTTTCTATGGTGATGCGTTCATGCGCCAATGACTCCACAAAGGCTCTGCTCATGGTCGCTATGGACTCCTCCATTCGCAGCGACCCTAGAGACAAAACCTGCCAGAGACTCCTGCATCTGTGCATGGAGATCCATCACCTCTTCTCTTGCGGATGGACCCAGAGGCAGAGGGTCGACATGCAGCGCAGCTGAGCTGAGCTGGCAGAGTCCTGCGCCCTCCGACGAGGACTCTCCACTGCTGTCCCTGTCTCCAGAATCTGCTGAGGCTCACTTGTGAGCTGTGAAACACCAGGTGACAACACTACTCTATGTCCCGAAGGTCCCCCTGAGGTGTGAGTGTCTGCCCTGGTGCTGGGTGCGCTTACTTCTGCTGACGCTGTGCCCTCAGAGGTTGGCGCTTCCTCTGAGTCTGGCTGCACAGCCTCTTCCTCCTCTACAGTGAGGACGGGGGCTCTGGATGATACTGTGGGGGAGTAAAGGAAGGAGTTAGAGATGTAATGCCAAGGTTCTTCTGGTGACTCCCAGTGAGTTGGCATCTGCTGACACCTGCACCCATACAGCATTGGTCTCAGTGGGAGGCCTCTTCCTCCCTGACCTAGGGAAGAGGACCTCCCTGTGGGCCCTAACCCCATCCAATAATGCCTGCAGTGAAGCCTCGTCGAATTTGAAGGCAGCTCGGGGTCTGGCACTGGCCACAGCTGCTGCAGGCTCCTCTGCCATCCTGTATGGTTCGTTTGGAAGCCTTCAGAGGATGCAGTACTTGCTATGGACCTTGAAAGCACCACGAATGATGACATCATACTGTGGGGCTTTCTGACTCGAACTGGACAATTAGCAAGGCTTCCCACATGCTGGGAATTAATTGGCCACTTGAGGGAAAATTGCGTGGAGCTGGCTGACACTTTTTTATGTGCGTCAGAAACCCCACATTCGGGGAAACCCAACCATTTCCCACACAAGCCGAAAATCGGGGCCATTATCTCTAGAATTAAAATGTTTGTTTTGACAGCACATTCATTAATTAGCCCATTCCCAAACTTACCTGAATTGTAGTCACCTACACACCACCCACCCTCCCTATCTCAATTTGCTTTATATTAATTCCTTACTTTCATTAAATCTCTATGCCTTTCCCAGCACATGATGATACCCTTGAAACTTAAATTTATCTTGCTACGATCTCTTTTAGAGTTGTATTCTGCACTCTATGCTGGCTGATTTAGCAAACAGTTAGAAGCTGTTATTGGAAGGTTGGTATTCCAGAAGGATGGATTCAAAGAGCTGAAAGGCATTCTTCATCCTAACCTATCTTGCATGTTATTCTAATTACATCTTAATGTCCATAGTGTAGGCCCAGTAATTCCTGTCACAACGCGTGAGTACGGACGGGGTACTCACGCGTGTGCCCGGAGGAATTGCCGGTTTTCAGCATGCACAGCGCATGCGCTGAAAACCGGCATTTCCTGCCCTCTGACCCAAGGGGTTAAGAGGCAGAACGCGTGCGACTGCACAGGCAGCGCGTGCGCAGTGAAATTCCTTTTTTTTTTCCCCAGAGTTGCCCGAGTGTAAAGGCCTCCGGTTTTTACGCGTGGAAAAACCAGACGTAAGTACTTAGTTTTACAGGTAAGTGGTCTTTTAGTACTGCTACTGTTTGGAAGGCTGTCACGTTAGCCTTAAAGCCAACTTGTTTAAGTCCATAACTTCTAGTTTTGTGGTTATTGAAGGCCCGTCAATTTCAATCACTAAGATCAGAGCTAACATCTCAACACGCTGACTGGTTCACAGGAATGAGTCATACAGATCCTGGGATCTTTATGTAAGAGAAGTCAGGGGCGGAGCCAAGAGCCAAGACCTGGAACCTCCCAGGTTAGTCGGGAAAGAGGAAGTGAAACTATACACAGTGGGGGAGGGTAATATACATGAGTGCAAAACGAATACAGGATCAAGACAAACAGATTTCATTACAAGTACAATTTAGAATTTTTTTTTCCACAGGTTTATTATTTTTAAAGAATTTACAGTAAGGTAAGTTTAGTTTTAGACCCTATTTTTTTTTAATTTATTTTTTTCAAAAATTTGATTAATTTAAAATATTTTTTTTAACTTATTTATAGTTAATATAATCAGTGGGATGTTTTTTAAAATTTTATTTAAAGTTTAAGTAGTGTTTTGGCAGCCCATACTTTTCATGAGTTTGACAGTTCTTACTCTCAAACTCATGAATGAGTTTCCCCTCCCCTGATTGGCTGCAGAGTGCTCACCTGATCCCAGCCGGCACATCGCACTAACTACGCCGCTGGATCAGGTAAGCACATCGCGCCGACATCTGAACCGGGCCAGTGACAGGAAATGCAAGCAGGCCCGGGCTTCAGATGTCGGCGCACCGGGTGAGTGCACATCGGGGGCTTGCACGCGCGGCAAGCTCCCGATCCTAATTTCAGGGCCGTAATGTTTTCCTGCTTATTGATGAGTTTAATGGAAGGCATTTCATCGATTAGACTGATAATGCTCACTTATGCTCAAATTTTGTTTTCTTTTTGTGCTGCAATATTGCACTGCTCTAGGTTTGCCCCATACCAGACCCAAGTCTGGGTTTCAAAAGAATAATTCCCACTGTACCAGAATTTTCTCTTTCTATTCTCCTTTAAAAAAAGTTTGACACCTTACAAAGACAGGCATCAAAATTAAGTTCTAAACTCAAGGCATTATGATGTGAACTAGTATTGTTAGGGACTAATTTGAGACCCAAAGAATTCCTCACTTGTGGTTCTTTGCAGGAATTTTCAGAAATCAATTTGGTCTGACACAATTTTTCCAATATACAATATACAATTTAGGGATTATTTTGGGGTTGTTTACTTACCCCTTGGTTGGATAGTAGTGCCAGAAAACGAGGAAGATAGGTTGCAAGGATAGTGCAGAGACCCAACACTAAGTTAATTGCAACATATGTGATAAAAGCTACGTCTGGACTGGAGAAGAACCTTGACAGGAGATACATCCAGGGTAGTGTGGCAAATCTGAAAGACAGATAGAAAAACAAGACAGATGAGCAAGCAGAAAAGCCAATATAAATGCAGTTCTTGCATAACTAGATATTAATGAAAATTACGATTCACAGATCACTTATACTTTGGCTTTATTTGAAATCGTTATTTTACCTCCTTTCCTCTTTCTGTCCAAATTACCTCTGAGGTTCAGAGAGCCAAAATCACATGGGCCCTGAAAATCTACAAAGTGGCACATCTCAACATAAGTGCTGAAATGTGTCCACCCCATGCCTCCACTGTTGACCCCGCTGAAGAGACCGGAACGTTCAGCTGAAGAGTCCTGGGCTGGGACGGGGTAGGAGGGGCACCGGGTCTCCCCACCAGAAGAAATTTACAAAGGGAGGCACTCTAAAACTTAAAAAAAAAAAAGGCTGTCCAAATCTTTGGGGGTCTAGGTAAGCCCCACTTCTGCCCCTTGGTCGGCCAGTGTGCTGTTTATGCCATTTTTTTCGGGTTTGCCACCGCTCTTCTGTCAAAGTTTCGGTGGAAAAGCGGGAGAAGCCCCTTCAATGCAATTGGCTGTTGTAATAACATCACTTCCCAAGAAACAAACTAGGGCTGATATTACAAGGCTCTGCTCCTAGTACAGAATCTGTCTAGATGGGAGCCTGGGTCACAGAATTGATCCTACAGTGTTAAGCCCTATTTCCGATCTGCACTCGTGTCTATCGAGGCTCCATTCCTGAAGCAGAGCTTCAGAATAAGCCCTCTTATTTAAAGTTCTTTTATCCTGACCAGGTTATAGCCTATATACATTCAGAGAATTGCAAGTTAGCAACACGGTATTGCCAGAGGCATAGATGAATTAGCAAAAATGATGTTAAAGAATTCATTCATTACATTGGCAGTTTGCTTTTTAGCAAAAAGCACTGGACTATCAGTTGTTTACATTTTTTTGGTGGTCATAATTTCTTTACCAGTATCATTTGACTGCCTATGAAAATGCAATGTGTAGGATTTCCTGTTGGTGGTGAACGAGAACATAATTAATAAATATGCCTAATCAACAGCAGTATCTGAGAACGCAACAGACTTTAGATTGTGCAATCTCCAAGTATTTAAAAAAAGAAAGAATGCATTTATATAGCGCCTTTCATGACCTCGGGATATTCCAAAGCACCTCACAGCCAATTAAATACTTTTGAAGTATAGGCACTGTTATACTGCAGGAAAATGCAGCAGACAATTTGCTCACAAGAAGATCCCACAAACAGCCATGAGCTAAATGAATAGATAAACTGTTTTAGTAATAAATATTGGCCAGGATACCAGGAGAACTCCTCTGCTCTTCTTTGAAAAGTACTATGGGATCTTTTACATCCACCTGAGAGGGTAGACAGATTAACATCTCATTCAAAAAACAGCACCTCTGAAAGTGCAGCACTCGCTCAGTACTGCACTGAAGTGCGGCATAGATTATGTGCTCAAGTCTCTGGAGTGGAGCTTGAACCCACGACCATCTGACTCAGAGGGTAGAGTGCTACCACTGAGCTAAGGCTGATTTATATTTAGGGGTACTTCAGGGAAAGAGAGTACGCTGGTTAACATGGGCGCTTGTCAAGGGTACTTCCAGTGATATTACTATCAGTGGAGGAGATTAGGATAGACAGGAGATGGCTTTATCTCTTCTGCAGCTGAAATAAATCATCTCTCTGGGATGCTGTAGCCATGACTGCAAACTAAACAAATATCATTCAGACCCTTTTATTCCTTTATCTGTAATCTTATAACTACATTCCTGCTAATAGTTTATTAACAATTTTATTATACATGTCCTTGTTTTTAATCGCCTGGCAGGAAACTGCAGTGATGGAGATTCTACTGCTTGCTTATGATACCCATCTGACCACTGCAATAATTGTGTGATGTGCAGTATATGCATTAGCTCCATGATATATTAGGGTATTTGGCATCAACCTCTGGTACTTCACCCATTCTTAATCGGATGCCAAACAGTACAATCCACAAAGAAATGTGTAACGATCAGCAGTGGTAATTTGGTTGAGTTTTTCACTTCTAGCCTAGAAACACTAAGGCCAGTTGTAATGCTCTCATCCACTATCTCAGCTGAGATCAGTTAACTCAGCACAGATCAGGGATTAAATCTGGAATCTTCCTGGTATATATGGCTCAATGCCGCACTATGAAGTCCATGTTTATTTTTCAGTTTGATGCAGCTTTAGACTGATGGGATATCACTTCTCTCATTTCTTACCCAAATAAGATCAGCAGCAGAGATGTAGCTCCTAGGTTCTCGTGGTAAGTGAACGCTGAAAATTGGAAAGTTGCAAAGACACAAATGCACAAAACTACCGGGACCAGATAGTAGACCTAGCCAAAGAGATAAAGACAAAGATTAATTGATGAAAAAAGAGAAATAAAAACAGTCCAGCATTTGTACAGGTCTCGGATATAGTTGTTATGTGGTTCCACTGATTACATCCCCCTCCCTAGTCACACGTTCATGCTGAATCAGACTGTCTATAGTCTCGCTATCCTTTTCAATCCTGAGCTGAGCTTTAACATACACGTAACCAAGATTACTGACTTGCACCATCGTAACATCCCCTACTTTAGCTCTCTGCCTTTGAAACACTGATACATGCCTTTGAAGCCTCCAGATTTGACAGCTCTAACGCTCTCCTTAACATCAGTAGTAGGGAAAATGCTAGAATCTATTATTAAGGACGTGGTAACAGGGCACTTAGAAAATAATAGGATTGGGCAGAGTCAACACAGATTTATGAAAGGGAAATCGTGTTTGACAAATCTGTTGAGTTTTTTGAGGTTGTAACTAGCAGAATAGATAAGGGGGAACCAGTGGATGTGATGTACAGTATTTGGATTTTCAGAAGACATTCGATAAGGTGCCACACAAGAGGTTATTAAACAAAATTAGGGCTCATGGGGTTGGGGGCAATATACTAGCATGGATTGAGGATTGGTTACCGGTCAGAAAACAGAGAGTAGGAATAAACGGGTCATTTTCGGGTTGGCAGGCTGTAACTAGTGGGGTACCACAAGGATCAGTGCTTGGGCCTCAGCTATTCACAATCTACATCAATGATTTGGATGAGGGGACCAAATGTAATATATCCAAGTTTGCTGATGATACAAAGCTGGGTGGGAATGTAAGTTGTGAGGAGGATTCAAGGAGGCTTCAAGCGGATATAGACAGGCTAAGTGAGTGGGCAAGAACATGGCAAATTGAATATAATGTGGAGAAATGTGAAGTTATCCACTTTGGTAGGAAAAATAGAAAAGCAGAGTATTTTTTAAATGGCGAGAGATTGGGAAATGTTGGTGTTCAGAGGGACCTGGGTGTCCTTGTACACAAATCACTGAAAGTTAACATGCAGGTACAGCAAGCAATTTGGAAAGCAAATGGTATGTTGGTGTTTATTACAAGAGGATTTGAGTACAAGAGTAAAGGCATCTTACTGCAATTATATAGGGCCCTGGTGAGAGCACACCTGGAGTCCCTTACCTAAGGAACGATATACTTGCCATAGAGGGAGTGCAACGAAGGTTCACCAGACTGATTCCTGGGATGGGGGGATTGTCCTATGAGGAGAGATTGAGTAGACCAGGCCTATATTCTCTAGAGTTTAGAAGAAAGAGGCGATCTCATTGAAACATCCAAACTTCTTACAGGGCTTGACAGGGTAGATGCAGGGAGAATGTTTCCCCTGGCTGGGGAGTCTAGAACCAGGGGTCACAGTCACAGAATAAGGGGTTGGTCATTTAGGACTGAGATGAGGAGAAATTTCTTCACTCAGAGGGTGGTGAATCTTTGGAATTCTCTACCCCAGAGGGCTGTGGAGGCTCAGTCGTTGAGTATATTCAAGACAGAGATCGATAGATTTTGAAATATTAAGGGAATCAAGGAATATGGGGATAGTGCAGGAAAGTGGAGAAGAGGTAGAAGATCAGCCATGATCTTATTGAATGGCGGAGCAGGTCCGAAGGGCCAAATGGCCTCCTCCTGCTCCATGTTCTTATTTTCTTGGTGGCCGCCCATTCTCCAACCTCAATAAACTTCAGTTTGCCCCAAACTCTGCTGTAAGTAAGTTCCATACCAAATCCCACTCGTCCATCACCCCTGTCCTCACTGACTGGCTCCTGATTCCCCAGCACATTACCTTTGTGATCCTGGTCATCTTCTACAAATTCCTCCATTGGCTAGCTCCAGCCTACTGTGCAATGTTCCCTCTGGTTTCTCCGACTCCAGATTTCTGTATATTTCCCCTTCATTTGTCCCATGATTGGTAGCAGAGCCTTCAGCCACCTGAATCCACGTCCCTCCCAAAATCTCTCCACATGTCTCTCCACTTTAAAAATCTCCTCAGGACCCATATCTTTTAACAAGCTTTCGACCAGCTTTCTTAATCTCTCCTTTCCTAGCTTGTCTATTTATCAAGCCCCTTGAGATGTTTCTTATATTAAAGGCACTATATAAATGCAACTTGTTTTTGTCGAAAAAATATTCAACAAACCTTGCCCTTTACCTCTTCTGGTACCATTTCTCCCCTTACCCTGTGGATTCTCCCCCCTGCTCTTGCTGCCCCTTGTCCACCTCTACCCCATGCCTCTTCCCCCCTGCCACCCCCCTCACTCTGGAAAAGTACATGGCACACAACAGGCAGCTAGCAGCACTTCACTGGTTGCTGACACTTGACAATATAGCCCTGGTATTCCCGACACCTGGTGAGAGACAGGCCCAAAGTGCCAGAACATTATGCAAATTAGATGATTTGCTTTATCCTGCCAGGTCCGTCCACTTGTAGAGAGGTGAATGCACTGCTAGGGGTGCAGCATGCACAGTATATTATCAGCCCCATGGTGTTGTAGATATGTATTGAGAGCTTTCAACAGTGAAGGTGTTTTGATTTCTTCTTGGGTTCAATAAAGACTCATTTATTGAAAGAGAAAGTTGTTTTAATCTAAAGTCTATTCAACTCTTTTTAACAGCCTTTTTACAGAACACTCTATACTGTGATGCAGCTAGAATCAAAGTGAAAGTAAAACTCTCTGCCTTGCTTCTCTCGGTCACATGACCTCTGCTGGTCAGGCATAAGTAATCAATACCTGCAATCATGCTATTAAGACATCATAATCGAACAGGCAAATAACATCACTATTTGCTGATATCCTTACATCTCCCTTTCTTAAAACAAAAGTATTTTACTTTTAACTAACAACATTTAACGAACTTACATCATCATTATCATGATCAAGGTTTTTTACCCTTGCTTTGTGTGTTCACATGAAATATGTCAATACACTAGAACTTGAAGAAAGAATAAGATAACATTACTTCCTTTTTTAACAATAGTCCTTAAATTTGCTTTTCTTTCTGTTGCTCCTTGAACTTCCTCACTTTCTCCCCCTCTTTTGTTTTCAGGAGGTTCTCCGGGATAGGTAAGTTTGACCTTAGCCGACGTCCCATCAGGAGTTGGGCTGGTGACATACCACACTCGAGCGGCGTTGTGCGGTATACAAGCATGCTCTGGTCGAAGTCAGTTCCACTGTCTTTTGCCTTGTACTTCAGTCTTTTCACTGTGTTTGCGGGCTCTCCTGGGTCAACAGCTCTGGACAACGTGTCTGCTGTATACATAAGCTTACCCGGTGTGTACGCAACATTCAGTGCATCATAGACTGTCTCTCTTTCACTTTCCACAATGAGGACTCTCTTTACCAGGTTCAGTCTCTCACAGGCTTTTAACCCTAGTATGGCTTGCACATCCTTTGGCACCACGATTAATGCTAGCGTGTGCTCTCTGTCCTTGTGTGTTACTTTGACAATGCATCTTCCTTTCACTGGTATATCAGTACCTGAGTATCCGGTCACTTTGACTTGTATTCCATGTAACTTTGGTCTGGGTCTAATTCTCTTAAAATCGGTCTCTGATATCACATTAACTTGTGCTCCAGTATCCAATTTAAATGGAATGTGTATATCGTTCACTTTTAGTGTCAACATCCAGTCTCTTTCTTTTTTGTTTTCAGACACAACATCTACATTGAATTCCTCTATCTCGCTTTCATCTACTGTATGGACCTTGCTTTGTTGCGCTTGGTTCTTACAGCAACGGGCATAATGGTTGTTTTTGTTGCATCTATTGCATGTTTTACCATATGCTGGACACTTTCTTGGTGGATGCTGTGTACCGCATCGACGACATGACTTCCGATTGTCTCTTTCATTTTCGTTTGCTGGCCACGTCTCTTTTTTCACATTGGTGCTCTCTTTGTTAAAACGGTTTGTATCCGTTCTTTCTCACTGCATCCACATTGCAGCTACTGTCACTGAACAGCTCCTTTGCCTGCAACTTCACAGTCTCTGTAGCCCTACACAATGCTATGGCTTTTCCCAGGTCTAGATCTTGCTCTCTTAGCAGCCTTTCCCTTAGACCATTATCTGGAATACCACACACCAGTCTGTCTTTTATCAGCGAGTCTGTGAGTCCCCCAAATTCACACGATTTGCTCCGGTTTCTCAGTTCAGTCACATACTGATCAATAGTCTCGCCGATTTTCTGTACACGTGAAAAATTTGTGCCTCTCAAAGGTCACGTTGCGTTTAGGTATGCAGTAGGCCTCAAACTGTTCCATTATTTTATCTAGCTTCATTTTGTCTCCATCAACAGCAAATATGAAATTATTATATACCTCCAGCGCTGCATCACCCACGACATGTAAGAACACGGACGATTTTTGTTTATCACTTTTCTCGTCAGCTCCGATTGCCGCTAAATACAACTCTAAACGTTGTTTGAACCTTCTCCAATTTTCAGCCACATTACCTGTCAATTGAAGGGTCGCTGGTGGGTGTAAACCTCCCATGTTTTCACTTCGTTAGCTATTCTCTAATGGTAAGCAACGATGTTCTCTTTTGGCTTGCTAATCTGTGGAGAGCTGATTTCGCTTACTTGCCACAACTGCTTGCACTGTCCCATCAAGTTGCTAACTTCAGATTTTTTCTTTCTTTTTCTTTTTCTCTTTCAATCCTCTTCTGACACCATGTTTGATTTCTTCTTGGGTTCAATAAAGACTCATTTATTGAAAGAGAAAGTTGTTTTAATCTAAAGTCTATTCAACTCTTTTTAACAGCCTTTTTACAGAACACTCTATACTGTGATGCAGCTAGAATCAAAGTGAAAGTAAAACTCTCTGCCTTGCTTCTCTCGGTCACATGACCTCTGCTGGTCAGGCATAAGTAATCAATACCTGCAATCATGCTATTAAGACATCATAATCGAACAGGCAAATAACATCACTATTTGCTGATATCCTTACAGAAGGTACCCGCTTCATAAGGCCATGCTCAGGGATGTCATGACTCAGTGTCCAGTCTGTCAGCTACTCAAGCTCTGGAAGTAGAGCATCGTATCTCAGAAAAGTGTGTTCATTTCATCCTACAACAGGTGAACTTCTTGCTAAGTAAGTATAAAGCATTACTACTACAAGTTGGGAAGGAGTCGGAGAGGCATTCCCTCAGATTCCTGACTAAAGAAGGATATTTGAAAATAAACAGCAATGATGAAAGGAGAGCAGTTTTATAGATATATAAACAAAAGCTTCATATATCCGTACCATATCATACAGGAAGTTCGTGATCCAGTACACTCTGTAGCCCAGACCAGAGGTGTGTTGTAATCTTTTCTGCCCAGTAACTCTGTCTCGTACAATGTATCCGCCAATACTTGCTGTTAGAACAGAAAACCCCAGGAGGATACAGAATGCCACTCCACACTGTCGAAGATTCTCCATACTTCAGAAAGAAACAGAAGTATGAAAATGATTCAAGAGTTAGACAAAATACTAGCTTTATGTATTTAAATTTACTTCAGGTTAATTCAATAAATAAAAAGGCTGATTCACAGCTTCTAGTGGGGAATGGTGCTCACAGGAAGTATGTGGTGGGAAATCATGGCACTGCAACCGCAATTTCCTGCTATGATCTTCCTGCAACCGCCACTCCCCACTAGCAGTGCGCAAAAGCAGAATCAACCCCACAAAGTACAGCAGAGAAAATTACATCAACTGCATGTCCCTGTAACTTTCTATGCCATTTTCCTTTCTCGCCCAATTCCATGCTAACTGGGTTATTTTAATAGTAGTTTGTATACCATGACACCCTCAGTGAAGACCACCATAGTCCAAGTTTTAATACTTGATTGGACTTTTAACCCTCCCTCAGACCATACATAAATTTACTACTGTTGAAATTTAATACAGGTAAGAGTAAGGTACTGCACAATGCAAGAAAAGCTAGGTGACATGTATACTCTATGAGTGATGTTGAACTAGCTACAGCCAAGTTGAAAGATATCTAGTGGTATTAGTAGACTCAGCATTTAACACGTCCAGTCACTGTGCAGCAGCAGTCAAAAAAAGCATGTAGAATACTGAGCCATGGGAGAGAATTTCCGCAGAGTTCTTCTGATCTCCCGCAGTAACTTTGGTGGAATCCCCTCAGGAAGGTGTAAATGGCCGTCGTTAACCAGTTATGGCATTTTTGTGTTGGTTTTGCTGATCTTCTGCTGAAGTTAGGGCAAGATAACGAGACAACCCGCAGAAATCCCAGGTGCGTATAATCAAACCATTAACGTAAAAGTCATGTAGAAGTTATGTTGAAACTGTCAGGTGATCTTTTCAGAACCTACTCTGTGTCTTGTGACACGAGGAAAGTATTCAAGCCACAAGGCTGATACTCAGGGGGTGAAATATGACTAAGCCAGCAGCATGAAATGGGTTCATAATGAATCGGCAGCCCATTTTACACCGTGCACCATTTCATTTTCTATTGATTGGGGGGGGGGGGGGGGGGGCGGGGTGGGGGGAGGCGACAGTGTCTGTGGTGGAGACTCCCAAAGCTGGGAGTTCCCACATCCCCATCCTCACAGGGACCCACATTAAATTGGGGGCCAGTATGCCTGATGAGACTAGGGGCTGGATTTTGCCAATGGGGAGCTTTTGGCGACGGGACTCCCACTCGGGTTTCAGTCTCGCCTTCATCAACTTCTGGCCAACCCACGCTATTTTCCCTTGATTGATCTTGTTAAGCCCACCCAGCGGGCTTAGCAGGCCAATTAAGGGGCAGATATTTAGGTGTACAAGGATTCAAAAGGCTCACCTAGATCTTACGGGAACGGTAGCATAGTGGTTATGTTACTGGACTAGTATTCCAGAGGCTTTGGCTAATAATCCAGATACATGAGTTCTGAGCAGCTGGGGAATTTAAATTCAGTTAATTAAATAAATCTGAAATAAAAAGCCAGTATCAGTAATGGTAACCATGAAACTATCGGATTGTCATAAAAACCTATCTGGTTCACTAATGTCCTGTAGGGAAGGAAATCTGCCGTCCTTACCTGGTCTGGCCTATATGTGACTCCAGACCCACAGCAATGTGGTCGACTCTTAATTGTCCTCTGAAATGGCCTAGTAAATAGCCTAACAAACCACTACAGAAAACAACAACTTGTATTTATATAGTGCCTTTAACGTAGTAAAACGTCCGAAGGTGCTTCGGAGGAGTATTATAAGACAAAAAAATTTGACATTGAGCCACATAAGGAGAAATTAAGACAGCTGACCAAAAGCTTGGTCAATGAGGTAGGTTTTAAGGAGTGTCTTAAAGGAGGAAAGAGAGGTAGAGAGGCGGAGAGGGTTATACGGGGAATTCCAGAGCTTAGGGCCTAGGCAACAGAAGGCACGGCCACCAATGATTATAATCAGGGATCCGTACGAGGGCAGAATTAGAGGAGTGCTGGGTTAACCGTACTTGCTGTGAGTTAGGACACGGGCAGCCGAGTTTTGGATGACCTCAAGTTTACGTAGGGTAGAACGTGGGAGGCCAGCCGGGAGTGTATTGGAATAGTCAAGTCTAGAGGTAACAAAGGCATGGATGAGGGTTTTAGCAGCGGATGAGCTGAGGCAGGGGCAGAGACGGATGATGTTTTGGAGGTGGAAATAGGCGGTCTTTGTTATGCTGCAGATATGTGGTCGGAAGCTCATTTCAGGGTCAAATATGACACTAAGGTTGCGAACAGTCTGGTTCAGCCTCAGACAGATGTTAGGGAGAGGGATGGATTCAGTGGCTAGGGAACGGAGTTTGTGGCGGGGACTGAAAACAATGGCTTTGGTTTTCCCAATAGTTAATTGGAGAACATTTCTGCTCATCCAGAACTGGATATCGGACAAGCAGTCTGATGATTTAGTGACTGTGGAGGTGTCGAGAGAAGTGGTGGTGAGGTGGGTGCCGTCAGCGTACATGTGGAAACTGACGCTGTGTCTTTGGATGATGTCGCCAAGGGGCAGCATATAGATGAGAAATAGGAGGGGGCCAAAGAGAGATCCTTGGGGGACACCAGAGTTAATGATGCGGGAAGAATAAAACCAGACGGACCACCCGGTATCGACCTCGGCACCGACTTCGAACACGACAACGGCACACCCAGCCCAGTTGACCCGCAAAGTCCTCCTCACTAACATCTGGGGATTTGTGTCTTGGGAGAGCTGTCCCACAGAATAGTCAAGCAACAGCCTGATACAGTCATACTCACAGAATCATAACTTTCAGTCAATGTCCCAGACTCCTCCATCACCATCCCTGGGTATGTTCTGTGCCATCGGCAGGACAGACCCACCGGAGGTGGCGGCACAGTGGTATACAGAAGGGAGGGATTGGCTCTGGGAGTTCTCAACATTGACTCCGGACCCAGTGAAGTCTCATGGCTTCAGGTCAAGCATGGGCAAGGAAACCTTCTGCTGATTACCACCTACTGCCCTCCCTAAGCTGATGAATCAGTACTCCTCCATGTTGAAGACCACTTGGAAGAAGCACTGAGGGTAGCAAGGGCACAGAATGTACTCTGGGTGGGAGACTTCAATGTTCATCACCAAGAGTGGCTCGGTAGCACCACTACTGACCGAACTGGCCGAGTCCTGAAGGACACAGCTGCCAGACTGGGCCTGCGGCAGGTGGTGAAAGAACCAACATGAGGGAAAAACCTACTTGACCTCGTCCTCACCGATCTATCGGTAGCAGATGCATCTGTCCATGACAGCATTGGTAGCAGTTACCACCGCACAGTCCTTGTGGAGATGAAGTCCCATCTTCACACTGAGGACTCACTCCGTCGTGTTGTGTGGTGCTACCACCGTGCTAAATGGGATAGATTTCGAACAGATCTAGCAGCTCAAAACTGGGCATCCATTAGGCGCTGTGGGCCATCAGCAGCAGCAAAATTGTACTCCACCATAACCTGTAACCTCATGGCCCAGCATATCCCTCATTCTACTATTACCATGAAGCCAGGGACCAACCCTGGTTCAATGAGGAGTGTAGAAGAGCATGCCAAGTGCAGCACCAGGCGTACCTAAAAATGAGATGCCAACCTGGTGAAGCTGCAACACAGGACGACATGCATGCTAAACAGCGAAAGCAGCCTGCTATAGACAGAGCTAAGCAATCTCATAACCAATGGATTAGATAAAAGCTCTGCAGTCCTGCCACATCCAGTCGTGAATGGTGGTGGACCATTAAACAACTAATGGGAGGAGGAGGCTCCATGAATATCCCCATCCTAAATTATGGCGGAGCCCAGCACGCGAGTGCAAAAGACAAGGCTGAAGCGTTTTCAACCATCTTCAGCCAGAAGTGCCCGAGTGGATGATCCATATCAATCTCTTCCTGACGTCCCCACCATCACAGAAGCCAGTCTTCAGCCAATTCGATTCACTCCACGTGATATCAAGAAATGGCAGCGCGCACTGGATACAGCAAAGGCTATGGGCCCCGACAACATCCCGCTGTCGTGCTGAAGACTTACGCTCCAGAACTAGCCGCGCCTATAGCCAAGCTGTTCCAGTACAGCTACAACATTGGCATCTTCCCAACAATGTGGAAAACTGCCCAGATATGTCCTGTCCACAAAAAGCAGGACAAATCCAATGCTGCCAATTACCGCTCTGTCAGTCTACTCTCAATTATCAGCAAAGTGATGGAAGGTGTCATCAACAGTGCTATCAAGCGGCACTTACTCGCCAATAACCTGCTCACCGATGCTCAGTTTGAGATCCGCTAGGATCACTCGGCTCCAGACCTCATTACAGCCTTGGTCCAAACGTGGACAAAAGAGCTGAATTCAGAGGTGAGGTGAGAGTGACTGCCCTTGACATCAAGGCAGCATTTGACCGAGTGTGGCATCAAGGAGCCCTAGTAAAACTGAAGTCAGTGGGAATCAGGGGAAAAACTCTCCACTGGCTGGAGTCATACCTAGCACAAAGGAAGATGTTTGTGGTTGTTGGACAGTGTCCTAGGCAGTATCCTAGGCCCAACTATCTTCAGCTGCTTCATCAATGCAGTGTTCAGTTCCATTCAGAACTCCCCAGATAATGAAGCCATCCATGCCCGCATGCAGCAAGACCTGGACAACATTCAGGCTTGGGCTGATAAGTGGCAAGTAACATTCGTGCCACACAATACCAGGCAATGATTATCTCCAACAAGGGAGAGTGTAACCACCACCCCTTGACATTCAACGGCATTGCCATCGCCGAATACCCCCACCATTAACATCCTGGGGTCACCATTGACCAGAAACTTAACTGGACCAGCCACATAAACACTGTGGCTACAAGAGCAGGTCAGAGGCTGGGTATTCTGCAGCGAGTGTCTCACCTCCTGACTCCCCAAAGCCTTCACACCATCTACAAGACACAAGTCAGGAGTGTGATGGAACTTGCCTGGATGAGTGCAGCTCCAACAACACTCAAGAAGCTCGACACCATACAGGACAAAGCAGCTCGCTTGATTGGCACCCCATCCACCACCTTAGCATTGACTCCCTCCACCACTGGTGCACCACAGCTGCAGTGTACCATCTACAAGATGCACTGCAGCAACTCGCCAAGGCTTCTTCGACAGCACCTCCCAAACCCGCGACCTCGACCACCTAGAAGGACAAGGGCAGCAGGCGCCTGGGAACACCACCACCTCCAAGTTACACACCATCCTGACTTGGAAATATATCGCCGTTCATCGTCGCTGGGTGAAAATCCTGGCACTCCCTCCCTAACAGCACTGTGGGAGTACCTTCACCACACGGACTGCAGCGGTTCAAGACGGTGGCTCACCACCACCTTCTCAAGGACAACTAGGGATGGGCAATAAATGCTGGCATTGCCAGCGATGCCCACATCCCGGGAGTGAATAAAAAAATCTCAAGGCAAGGGCAAATACTGTCAATAGATGGGGGGAGTTTGAACTCACCCAGGAAAGTTATCTAAAATATGAGAGCCAGAATAATCAAGAGTGATGTTTGAAAAGACCCAAGGTAATAATACCAGCATTAGTAAAATCTCCCATTTACAGGTATCACTTATATGATATATACTCACAATGCCAGCAGTTCACTGCAGCTCATAAATATTAATACTCCGTGACTAATGCATTACTTAGAATGTACTGAATCAAATGTTCTTGTGTACAATATTTATCTACAGCTTGCATTGCAGACTATTTAAAACAACTTACATTTTGTCATCATCCGGGAGAGATGCTCGATAAGGATGGCTGTACAGTGTAATTCCTAATAAAGAAGAATATTTGTACATAAAATCCACATATACAGATGAGACATACTTAAGCAACTAAAGCATTCTGATCTGAAGATGAATTAACAAATTGAAATAACAGGGTCAAAACCACAGTTAATACTCGAGCAATGCGTTGCAGATTCAACCCTGAGCCAAGCATTTCCATTGAGGGAGAGACAGCAGTAGGCTGCTTGAAAATGGTCCCGAGTTTGTTTCATAGCAGGAATGGTGGAGAAATAGAATCAGATCTACCTTTGACTCTTAATCATAGAGCAAAGTGAGACCAAAAAATAAATAAAATGGGAAACATTACATGACCTCAAAAACAAAAGAGAATTATTTCTTCATTGATTTTCTCCTCAACCTTCTTCTAAAAGTATTAACTCCTTCAAATACAAAAACAAAATACTGTGGATGCTGGAAATCTGAAATAAAAACAGAAAAAGCTGGAAATACTCAGCAGGTCAGGCAGCATCTGTAGAGACAGAAACAGAGGTAACATTTCAGGTTGATGACCCTTCATCAGAACTGGAAAAAGCTGGAGATCGAACAGGTTTTTAAGCAAGTGCAGGGACAGGGAAAGGGGGGAGGGGAGGAAAGAACAAAAGGGAAGGTCTGTGATAGGGTGGAAGGCCGGGGAGATTAAGAGACATTAAGAGGTGGTGCAGAGCAAAAGGAGATGTAATGGGACAAGTTAAGAAACAAAAGATGGCTCTCGATGAAGTGCAAATGGCAGAATGAAAGACAGCTGCCATGTGGGAGAGAGAAAAAAATATATAATAAATAAAATAAATGGAAAAAAAGAATTGGGGCAGAGGTTATGGTCTGAAATTGTTGAACTCTATGTTGAGTCCAGAAGGCTGTAAAGTGCCTAATCGAAAGATGAGATGCTGTTCCTCGAGCTTATGTTGAGCTTCATTGGAGCAGTGTAAGAGGCCGAGGACAGTGAGGTCTGAGTGGGAATGGAGCGGAGAATTAAAGTGACAGGCGACCAGAAGCTCGGGGTCACCCATACGGACTGAACGGAGGTGTTCCGCAAAGCGGTCACCCAATCTGCGTTGGGTCTCCCCAATGTAGAGGAGACCGCATCGTGAGCAGCGAATACAGTATACTAAATTGCAAGAAGTACAAGTAAATCGCTGTTTCACCTGGAAGGAGTGTTTGGGGCCCGGGAAGAGTGGAGGTAAAAGGGCATGTGTTACATCTCCTGAGCTTGCACGGGAAGGTGCCGGGCGAAGGGGAAGGGGTGTTGGAGGTGATAGAGGAGTGGACCAGGGTGTCGTGGAGGGAGCGGTCCCTTCGGAATGCTGAAAGGGGAGGTGAGGGGAAGATGTGTTTGGTGGTGGGATCACGCTGGAGGTAGTGGAAATGGCGGAGGATGATTAGTTGAATGTGGAGGCTGGTGGGGTGAAAGGTGTGGACAAGGGGAATTCTATCGTGGTTCCGGGAGGGAGGAGAAGGGGTGAGAGCAGAAGTGCAGGAAATAGAACAGACACAGTCAAGGGCCGTGTCAACCACAGTAGAGGGGAATCCTCGGTTGAGGAAAAAGGAAGACATGTCGGAAGCACTTGTATGGAAGGTGGCATCGTCAGAGCAGATGCGGTGGAGACGGAGAAACTGGGAGAATGGAAGAGAGTCTTTACAGGAAGCAGGGTGGGAGGAAGTGTAGTCCAGGTAGCTGTGGGAGTCAGTGGGCTTGTAGTGACTGTTTGCCAATAGCCTATCCCCAGAGATGGAGACAGAGAAGTCGAGGAAGGGAAGGGAAGGGAAGAGTCGGAGATGGACCATGTGAAGGTGAGGGAAGGGTGGAAATTGGAAGCAAAGTGAATGAAATTTTCTAGTTCAGGATGAGTGCAGGAAACAGCACCGATACAGTCATCAAAAAGGGGTGAGGGAGGGGACCTGAGTAGGACTGGAGCAAAGAATGTTCCACATATCCCACTAAAAGGCAGGCATTGCTGGGACCCATGCGTGTTCCCATAGCAACACCTTTAATTTGGAGGAAGTGATTGGAGTCAAAGGAGAAGTTGTTCAATGTGAGAACAAGTTCAGCCAGGCAGAGGACGGTGGTGGTGGGTGGGGACTGGTTGGGCCTCTGTTCAAGGAAGAAGCGGAGCGCCCTCAGGCCATCCTGGTGGGGGATGGAGGTGTAGAGGGATTGTACAACCATAGTGAAAAGGAGACGGTTGGGGCCAGGATACTGGAAACTGTTAAAGTGACGGAGGGCGTTGGAATAGTCGCGGATGTAGGTGGGAAGAGACTGGACATCGGGAGAAACAATAGAGTCGAGGTAGGAAGAGATAAGTTCTGTGGGGCAAGAACGCTATTTTTTTTCCCCCTTGTCCAGTATTTTCTACACTCTAGCATAGAGATCTTGAGACCATTTGTGGGGCCTTTACTGGCATCCAGGTGAAATAACTAATTCAACATGGGTCAGGGTCAATAAGATATATAGAGTGGGCTCCCAGCCATATCTCTGCTCTGCATAGGGAGCTCGCCACTGAAGGATAGGCAATTAATGTGTTGCTGCAGCAAATTAAACAGATTGGCCACCAACTGCCTGATAGTGAACAGTACTGGAAATTCAGAGCAACAAAAGGGATTGGGAGTCCTGCTTCAATTAATCCTTATAGGGAGGGGCAGGAAGCAGCAGAAGTGGGCATGGATAGCACACTGCTGGCTTCACCATTGATACTGACTGGCTTTTTCCAACAAAGAGCTCTGAGCGCCTCTTGCATTTTTCCAAGAAGGTGGAGCTTGGAGGGACATTAAGAGAGATGGAATGGTCCAGCAAGCCCCAACTTCATGTATATGCAACTGGGTGGGTCAGCAGTGAACATTGCAGGTCGGCCCGGGATTCAGGGAAGGCTTCCCCACTACATTTCCCTACATTGCCTAGTCGAGACCACCCGAAAATGGGTGGTTTTCTTAAGAAAAATTCACCCCAAGAGTCAAGACATAGGTTTAAGAAACTCTATTGTGCAATTTACAAAATGATAAACATTTATCACAGGTCAAGCTCTTTAGGTAATTAGCCATTTCCTATCTGGACAAAAATTAATCAAGTGATAGACTATTTACTAATGAACTAAAACAATGTTATATAAGGCACAATTCTGTGATTTGGTGGCAACCCAACCCAACCGTACCCCCCTCCCACAGCAGGGAGCCACTCTTGCATATAATGTAAATCCTGAAATCGGAGGTACAATGTTACAGCTTATCTCCAGCCTGCACTTCCTGCAAGCATAGCTTCCACACTGGGAGTGCAGGCTTACAGAATCACCCTTATAATCACTTCCCATCCTCCACCCTCCAGAAACATCAGCTCATCAAAAACTCTGCTGCCCTTTAGAGGGTACAGAGGAGATTTACGAGGGTATAGAGGAGATTTACGAGGGTGTTGCCAGGACTGGAGAATTTTTACTTATGCAGAAAGATTAGATAGGCTGGGGTTATTTTCTTTGGAATAGAGAAGGCTGAGGGGAGACTTAATTGAGGTCTATACAATTATGAGGGGCTTAGATAACGTGGATAGGAAGGACCTATTTCCCTTAGCAGAGAGGTCAATAACCAGGGGGGCATAGATTTAAAGTAATTGGTAGAAGGATTAGAGGGGAGTTGAGGAGAACTTTTTTCACCCAGAGGGTGATGGGGGTCTAGAAAGGGTGGTAGAGGCAGAAATCCTCGTTGCCTTTAAAAAGTACTTGGATATGCACTTGAAGTGCCGTAACCTACGGGACTATGGACCAAGAGCTGGAAAGTGGGATTAAGCTGGATAGCTCTTTTTCGGTCAGCACAGACACGATGGGCCGAATGGCCACCTTCTATGCTGTAAATTTCTATGATTCTATGTCCTATCCCACAGCAAGTCCTGCTCATACGTCACCATTGTCCTCGCTGAGCTACACTGGCTCCCGGTCCCCCAATTTCTTAATATTTAAAATTCTCATCCTGGTGTTTAAGTCCCTTCATGGCTTCACCCCTCCTTATCTCCAGCTCTACAACCCTTCCGAAACAGTCTGTTCCTCTGACTCTGCACCACTCTTGTGCATCCTCTTCTCCCTTTGCCCCATCATTGGCGGCTGGCCCTTCAGCTGTCTAGGCCCCATGCTCTGGAATTCCCTCCCTAAACCCTTTTGCCTTTCCATCAACTACTCCCATCCTTTAAGGCCCACCTTGAAACCCACCTCTTTGACCAAGCTTTTGATCACCCATCCTAATACCTCCTCCTTTAGCTCGGTATCCAATCTTTCCTTGACTATGAAGCGCCTTGACACATTTTTTTCTACATTAAAGGTGATATATAAATGCAAGTTGTTGTGATAAATAAAACATACTGCAGCAGTTGTTATTATACAACAGCAATAGTCCATAGTGCCACCTAACACCTGAGTGGGAATGTATACATTTCTCCAACATTATCCCTTCAGACATGCTTTTATTTGTCACTAGCTGGAGTGCCCGGCGGTGCCGAGGCTTTTTTGAGGGCATATTGTTGTTGGAAGAGAGAGAGAGAGCGACTGGGGGGGGGAGAGAGAGAGAGAGCGACTGGGGGGAAGAGAGAGAGAGAGAGAGATAGCGACTGGTGGGAAGAGAGAGAGCAACTGGTGGGAAGAGAGAGAGCGACTGGTGGGGGAAGAGAGAGAGCGACTGGTGGGGGAAGAGAGAGAGCGACTGGGGGGGGAAGAGAGAGAGCGACTGGGGGGGAAGAGAGCGAGCGACTGGGGGGGAAGTGAGCGACTGGGGGGAAGAGAGAGAGCGACTGGTGGGGGAAGAGAGAGAGCGACTGGTGGGGGAAGAGAGAGAGCGACTGGGGGGGGAAGAGAGAGAGCGACTGGGGGGGAAGAGAGAGAGCGACTGGGGGGCAAGAGAGAGAGCGACTGGGGGGGAAGAGAGAGAGCGACTGGGGGGGAAGAGAGAGAGCGACTGGGGGGGGAAGAGAGAGAGCGACTGGGGGGGAAGAGAGAGAGCGACTGGGGGGGAAGAGAGAGAGCGACTGGGGGGGAAGAGAGAGAGCGACTGGGGGGGGAAGAGAGAGAGCGACTGGGGGGGGAAGAGAGAGAGCGACTGGGGGGGAAGAGAGAGAGCGACTGGGGGGGAAGAGAGAGAGCGACTGGGGGGGGAAGAGAGAGAGCGACTGGGGGGGGAAGAGAGAGAGCGACTGGGGGGAAGAGAGAGAGCGACTGGGGGGGAAGAGAGAGAGCGACTGGGGGGGAAGAGAGAGAGCGACTGGGGGGGAAGAGAGAGAGCGACTGGGGGGGAAGAGAGAGAGCGACTGGGGGGGAAGAGAGAGAGCGACTGGGGGGGAAGAGAGAGAGCGACTGGGGGGGAAAAGAGAGAGCGACTGGGGGGGAAGAGAGAGAGCGACTGGGGGGGAAGAGAGAGAGCGACTGGGGGGGAAGAGAGAGAGCGACTGGGGGGGAAGAGAGAGAGCGACTGGGGGGGAAGAGAGAGAGCGAGCGACTGGGGGGAAGAGAGAGAGAGAGAGAGATAGCGACTGGTGGGAAGAGAGAGAGCAACTGGTGGGAAGAGAGAGAGCGACTGGTGGGGGAAGAGAGAGAGCGACTGGTGGGGGAAGAGAGAGAGCGACTGGGGGGGGAAGAGAGAGCGCGACTGGGGGGGAAGAGAGAGCGCGACTGGGGGGGAAGAGAGAGCGCGACTGGGGGGGAAGAGAGAGAGCGACTGGGGGGGAAGAGAGAGAGCGAGCGACTGGGGGGAAGAGAGAGAGAGAGAGAGATAGCGACTGGTGGGAAGAGAGAGAGCAACTGGTGGGAAGAGAGAGAGCGACTGGTGGGGGAAGAGAGAGAGCGACTGGTGGGGGAAGAGAGAGAGCGACTGGGGGGGGAAGAGAGAGAGCGACTGGGGGGGAAGAGAGAGAGCGACTGGGGGGCAAGAGAGAGAGCGACTGGGGGGGAAGAGAGAGAGCGACTGGGGGGGAAGAGAGAGAGCGACTGGGGGGGGAAGAGAGAGAGCGACTGGGGGGGAAGAGAGAGAGCGACTGGGGGGGAAGAGAGAGAGCGACTGGGGGGGAAGAGAGAGAGCGACTGGGGGGGGAAGAGAGAGAGCGACTGGGGGGGGAAGAGAGAGAGCGACTGGGGGGGAAGAGAGAGAGCGACTGGGGGGGAAGAGAGAGAGCGACTGGGGGGGAAGAGAGAGAGCGACTGGGGGGGGAAGAGAGAGAGCGACTGGGGGGGGAAGAGAGAGAGCGACTGGGGGGAAGAGAGAGAGCGACTGGGGGGGAAGAGAGAGAGCGACTGGGGGGGAAGAGAGAGAGCGACTGGGGGGGAAGAGAGAGAGCGACTGGGGGGGAAGAGAGAGAGCGACTGGGGGGGAAGAGAGAGAGCGACTGGGGGGGAAGAGAGAGAGCGACTGGGGGGGAAGAGAGAGAGCGACTGGGGGGGAAGAGAGAGAGCGACTGGGGGGGAAGAGAGAGAGCGACTGGGGGGGAAGAGAGAGAGCGACTGGGGGGGAAGAGAGAGAGCGACTGGGGGGGAAGAGAGAGAGCGACTGGGGGGGAAGAGAGAGAGCGACTGGGGGGGAAGAGAGAGAGCGACTGGGGGGGAAGAGAGAGAGCGACTGGGGGGAAGAGAGAGAGCGACTGGGGGGGAAGAGAGAGAGCGACTGGGGGGGAAGAGAGAGAGCGACTGGGGGGGAAGAGAGAGAGCGACTGGGGGGGAAGAGAGAGAGCGACTGGGGGGGAAGAGAGAGAGCGACTGGGGGGGAAGAGAGAGAGCGACTGGGGGGGAAGAGAGAGAGCGACTGGGGGGGAAGAGAGAGAGCGACTGGGGGGGAAGAGAGAGAGCGACTGGGGGGGAAGAGAGAGAGCGACTGGGGGGGAAGAGAGAGAGCGACTGGGGGGGAAGAGAGAGAGCGACTGGGGGGGAAGAGAGAGAGCGACTGGGGGGGAAGAGAGAGAGCGACTGGGGGGGAAGAGAGAGAGCGACTGGGGGGGAAGAGAGAGAGCGACTGGGGGGGAAGAGAGAGAGCGACTGGGGGGGAAGAGAGAGAGCGACTGGGGGGGAAGAGAGAGAGCGACTGGGGGGGAAGAGAGAGAGCGACTGGGGGGGAAGAGAGAGAGCGACTGGGGGGGAAGAGAGAGAGCGACTGGGGGGGAAGAGAGAGAGCGACTGGGGGGGAAGAGAGAGAGCGACTGGGGGGGAAGAGAGAGAGCGACTGGGGGGGAAGAGAGAGAGCGACTGGGGGGGGAAGAGAGAGAGCGACTGGGGGGGAAGAGAGAGAGCGACTGGGGGGGGAAGAGAGAGAGCGCGACTGGGGGGGAAGAGAGAGAGCGACTGGGGGGGAAGAGAGAGAGCGACTGGGGGGGAAGAGAGAGAGCGACTGGGGGGGAAGAGAGAGAGCGACTGGGGGGGAAGAGAGAGAGCGACTGGGGGGGAAGAGAGAGAGCGACTGGGGGGGAAGAGAGAGAGCGACTGGGGGGGAAGAGAGAGCGCGACTGGGGGGGAAGAGAGAGAGCGACTGGGGGGGAAGAGAGAGAGCGACTGGGGGGGAAGAGAGAGAGCGACTGGGGGGGAAGAGAGAGAGCGACTGGGGGGGAAGAGAGAGAGCGACTGGGGGGGAAGAGAGAGAGCGACTGGGGGGGAAGAGAGAGAGCGACTGGGGGGGAAGAGAGAGAGCGACTGGGGGGGAAGAGAGAGAGCGACTGGGGGGGAAGAGAGGGAGCGACTGGGGGGGAAGAGAGGGAGCGACTGGGGGGGAAGAGAGGGAGCGACTGGGGGGGAAGAGAGAGAGCGACTGGGGGGGAAGAGAGAGAGCGACTGGGGGGGAAGAGAGACAGCGACTGGGGGGGAAGAGAGAGAGCGACTGGGGGGGAAGAGAGAGAGCGACTGGGGGGGAAGAGAGAGAGCGACTGGGGGGGAAGAGAGAGAGCGACTGGGGGGGAAGAGAGAGAGCGACTGGGGGGGAAGAGAGAGAGCGACTGGGGGGGAAGAGAGAGCGCGACTGGGGGGGAAGAGAGAGCGCGACTGGGGGGGAAGAGAGAGCGCGACTGGGGGGGAAGAGAGAGAGCGACTGGGGGGGAAGAGAGAGAGCGACTGGGGGGGAAGAGAGAGAGCGACTGGGGGGGAAGAGAGAGAGCGACTGGGGGGGAAGAGAGAGAGCGACTGGGGGGGAAGAGAGAGAGCGACTGGGGGGGAGAGGGGTAGGGGGAGGGGGGAAGGGGGGTGGGGGGGAAGGGGGTAGAGGGTGAGGGGGGAAGGGGAGGGGGGGGAGAGTGGAAGGGGGAGAGGGAGGGGAAGGGGGGAGGGGAAGGGGGGGAGTGGAAGGGAAAGGGGGGTGGAGGTGGAGGGGGAGGGGAGGTGGAGGGGGAGGGGGAGGGGAGGTGGAGGGGGGGCGGGTGGTGTGTGGGGGGGAAGGGGGGGCGGGAAGGGTGGGGAGGAAGGGTGGGGGAAGGAGGGGGGAGGGGGGAAGGGAGAAAGGGAGGGGGAGAAAGGGAGGGGGAGAAAGGGAGGGGGGAGCCAGCAGACCCTCTCCCCTCTGCCGGCGATGGCTCCGCGGAGCTCCGTGCCGCCCCACGCAGTGACATGGCCCAGCCGAGCGCAGCGCCCCGGTCAGCCCGAGCCCCGCCCCCCGCCCTCCCGAGCCGCGGGGGGGGGGAAGGACAGAGAGAGCCACCGCTCCTCCAGTCGATGCGTTGCGGGCCGACCCCTGATGAGCGCCCGATCAGCTGTGCCCGCGGTGACTGCAACTCACCTCCCGCTAGGCTCCCTCCCGCCCCACCAGCCTTTACCAAAATGGCGGCGATGGCTACGCTTGGCCCAGTCCCGCGCCGCCTGCCTTTACAAAGATGACAGCGATCGCGGGGCGGGCCCAGCGGGAGGGGCGGTGCCTAGCTCGGGCGTGGCTGGGCAACAGAAGCCCAGGCTTCTAGGCCTGAAAAAACGGTGAAAGGTAGGAAAATTATAGAGGTTAGAGAAAAGATTTACAAATTAATTAACTTTTTTTTAAAAACAATGTGTGTTTTAAAAGCAACTTTTTTTTGGCTGGAAATCTAGATTTGAAAAGAAACACGCAGAAAGTGGCAAAAAAAACTTACGAATCAAGATGGCTGACACTCACCTCAGTTCAGAATGATAAGGCCCGCCCACACACGCACTGATTGGTCAACCGTCAGGTCACATGAACTGTAGGATTGGTCAATCATCACGTCATTCAACTCTAGGATGGCCCGCCCCCACTCGATGCTAATGAGCGGATAATGAGCGGAATTTTGAACGTTTTTTGGATACCGTCGGCACAATTTTTGTCCGACCAAAAAGTAAATATGCCTACAAGAGTCCCCTAATGATGAGCTTTCTTTTGATATAACATATGTGTAGGTACGCTCTATAACTTTTGATTGTATAGCCGGACAGACAGAGAGACAGACAGAGAGACAGACAGAGAGACATACTGTTTTATATATTTAGTTATACCGTATTGTGTCCAGTCAGAGCCTGGCGGTAGGTTGGCCCAGAGGATGAGATTATTGAGCTGGTTCAGGTAGGCTGGTTCTGTATGAAAGCCGTTTTGATTGTACCACACCTATGAGTAGACCACAAGTAGCAATAATATTACAATAATTGTCATAGATCTGGTTCTATTATTTATAATACAGAAACAAATTGTTAATTATCATAAATAGAAAATAAATACCCAGCCACCTGGCCATGCACAAGGTGGTTCTCATGGCCTTGAATTTCCCTCACCTCACAGTTGCAGAGTGTGTCTAAATAAGTGATTTGAAAATCTAAAGGTGGGTGCAATATGTTGATCTTATGATCAGTAGTAGTCCTGTGAAGAGGGTAATTCATGTGCTGAGACTTCCTGCTGTTCCTTACCACTGATGGAAGCGCAGTGGACATATACTTGGGAAAGGTAAGTGTGCACCCTGTAGTGATCAATAACATGTCATTCTGTGGTGGACACTAGGTGGAGCAGTGGAGCTGTATAGAGCTGTATGTATAAAACTACACTACCCAGCTATATATATATTAAGACTACATTACCCATGAGGCTAGGCTACCCAGAAGGCAACAGTCAAGATGGCAACCTGCACACAGGAGCACAATGCTGCATCTCTACAAGATGCTGTACCTAGTCCACATGGCTCAATACAGTAACTAGCAAAAGCTAGCTGTGTTCATAATAAGAATGTCTAGTTATTAATGAACATAACATGGTACCAGGGTGGTGAAGATCTGCTGAAAATTGTGAAAAGCGACATGGAGAATTTGAAGCCACCAGGAGGTTTGAATCTCGAGGGAAATGTCGACTACAATTGGCGGATTTTTAAACAACAATTCGAACTCTACATTGCAGCCATCGGATTCGGTACGAAGCCAGACGCAAGGAAGATAGCGTTGCTGCTTACGGTTGCAGGCCCACAGGCGATAGAGGTATTTAATACATTTGTATTTAATCCAGCGGAGAACAGAGAAAAATTAGAAGATGTGCTAAAAAAAATTTGATGCACATTGCTCTCCCAAAAAGAATGAGACGTATGAAAGATACATCTTCCGTTCTCAGACACAGCAACAAAATGAGACTTTTGTTAGCTTTATAACTGATCTGAAACTGAAAGCACAGATGTGATAAAAATGCTAACTTCCGGGAAGTTATGTCATCACTTCCTGTGAACTATGAACTGTGAACTATGAACTGTGTACATACCTCACTTCCTGTCATATGTCACTTCCTGTTGGACTGGTATAAATACTGGTCTGTTCAGTATTGTAAGAGGCTTCTACCAGAGGCATGGTAAAGACCTCTCTTGTATATAGTGTGTTTATAAGTTACTTAAAGCTTACTTTAAAGTTACTTGATGGTAAGTCTCCTTTTTCTTACATCAATTTAAGTAACTTAGTATTTACACTGACAAATACTAGACCTTCAGACAAACTCGGAAGTTAAGGATCCAGGGAACCACCCATCATGGAGAAAATCCTTAGACCTATTCGTCTGGACTTGGACCCGAATACACCAGCAGCTGGCAGGGTATGGAAGCATTGGTATCGTACTTTTGAGAATTTTCTGGATGAATGTAAAGTGGATGCTCCTGCTAAATTGAAGATACTTGTCAATTATGTGACCCCAAAAGTGTTCGAATATGTTGATGACTGGGATAATTACGAAGAGGTGATTCGGGCACTTAAGAAACTGTATGCGAAGACCCCAAATGAGGTCTATGCTAGACATCTACTGGCCACAGCCCGACAAGGGCCAGGGGAATCAATTGACGAATTCCTGCAAGAACTTCGCAGGCTCAGCGTAGATTGTAACTTTCAGGCAGCCTCAGCTGAGCTGTACCGCCAAGAAATGATTCGTGATGCTTTCATCTGCGGGATTGCCTCTCCATTTATACGCCAGCGTCTACTAGAAAGTAAAACACTTGAGCTACAAAAAGCTTTTGACCTAGCTTGTTCACTGGATTTGGCAAAGAGAAATGCAGACCTCTATCAGCTGCCCAGATCTCGATCTGCTGCTGTAGCTGCAACCAGACAATTCAAGCGGTCTCAGGTGAACCCTATCATGGGGGAATCTAATTCTGATAATTCTGATGAAGAAGAGGAGGACGACCCCACTTTAGCAGCCTCTTGGCAATCTAGGAAGGAATGCTTCTTTTGTGGAGATGCTTTTCACCCTAGGAAAACCTGCCCTGCTCGCAATGCAATCTGCAGTTATTGCGGGAAAAAAGGACACTTTGCTAAAGTTTGCCTATCAAGGGCCTCTACGAGGGCCAATCCAGCTAAGACCTACCGAACTGCCCCAATTAGGGCCTATCAAGATGCTCCAGCTAGGACCTATCAAGCTTCCTCTCGAGCTCTCTCCCAAAGAAGCACACCGAGAGTTTTAGCCACTCTCTGTGCAACGACACCAATTACAGCTGCTTGCCCACAGAACCTGTCTCATGCAGCCACAAAAATTTCAATTAAAGGGCATACCTTAGATGCCTTAATGGACTCAGGAAGTACTGATAGTTTCATTAAGGAACAGATTGTTGCGAAATTGAAACTACATGTCTTCCCATCGGACCAGGCAATTGCGATGGCCCAGTCATCACTTAATACCAGAATCTCCGGCTTTTGTGTTGTTGATATGACACTTCATGGTCGTATGTATCCCTCCACCCGACTTTCGGTGCTCAAGGACTTATGTAGTGATCTCCTCTTAGGGCTGGACTTCCAAAAACAGCATAAGAAACTCACCATTGAGTTTGGTGGATCCAAACCCGGACTTACTATTTCTAATATACCATCTAAATTACCTTTTTGTGCATTATCAGCAGCTTCACTTGATGAACCCTCATTATTTGCCAGTATTCCGCCTCAATGCCAACCGATAATAACGAAATCGCGGCGCTTTAATCAGGAAGACCAATCTTTTATTGCGGCTGAAATCTCTCGACTTCTAGCAGAGGATATCATTGAACCATGTTCGTCGCCCTGGCGGGCTCAAGTCGTCATTGTCAAGAACCCTCTAAAACCTCACAAACAGCGACTATGCATCGATTATTCGCAAACCATCAATCAATATACCGACTTGGACGCCTACCCATTGCCACGCATTGATGATATGGTTAATAAACTGGCCGAATACAAAGTGTTCTCAACTTACGATTTAAAAAGTGCCTATCATCAGTTACCCTTGAAGGTCTCAGATAAGCAGTACACAGCCTTTGAGGCTAATGGACGGCTGTACCAATTTCGTCGCCTCCCATTCGGGGTTACTAATGGAGTGGCTGTCTTTCAACGGGCAATGGATGGCCTGGTTAAGCAGGAAAACCTAAGGGACACTTTTCCCTATCTTGATAACATTACCATTGCAGGTCACGATCAACAGGAACACGACTCCAACCTCCAAAAATTTCGGGATGCCCTCCATCGCCGTAATTTGACCCTGAATGAATCCAAATCTGTTGAGTCGCAACCGACCATCAACATCCTTGGCTACTGCGTAGGCAATGGTATCATTAAGCCAGACCCAGAAAGACTTCGCCCGCTCCAAGAGCTCCCGTCACCTAAGAATCCGGCTTCTTTACGTCGGGCTCTCGGTCTGTTTGCATACTACGCTAAATGGATTCCTCATTTTTCGGACAAAATCCAACCCTTGCTGCATGCTAGATCATTTCCACTGGGAACAGCGGCTGTTGCAGCCTTTAACCTTCTCAAAAAACAGTTGGAGAAAGCGGCTCTTCACTCCATCGATGAGAATCTCCCTTTCGTGGTTGAATGTGATGCCTCGGAGGTGGCGATCTCGGCTACTCTGAATCAGGAAGGTCGTCCTGTAGCATTTATGTCCAGGACCTTACAAGGTGCCGAGCTACATTATCCACCGGTTGAGAAAGAAGCCACAGCCATCATAGAGGCAGTACGGAAGTGGAACCATTTTCTAGCTCGCCAGCACTTTACATTGATCACGGACCAACGATCAGTCGCCTTCATGCTCGATAATCGAAAACGAACCAAAATTAAGAATAATAAAATACAACTTTGGAGGATGGAACTGGCCTCTTTTGGTTATACCATTCTCTATCGGCCTGGCAAGGAGAATGTGGCCCCGGACACCCTCACACGGGCATTCTGCTCCACTATGTCATCCTCCACTCTCATGGATGTCCACAATGGTTTGTGTCATCCTGGCGTTACGCGCATGCTACATTTCGTACGATCACGGAATCTCCCTTTTTCCACTGGAGATGTAAAGAAAATATGCTCAGAATGCCGGCTTTGTGCGGAATTAAAACCTCAGTTCTTCCGCCCCTCAGCTGGTATACTCATACATGCAACCCAACCGATGCAACGACTTAGCATCGATTTTAAGGGCCCAGTGCCCTCTTCAACTCGGAACACATATTTGCTCACCATGATCGACGAATATTCACGTTTTCCGTTTGCCTTCCCCTGCTCCAATATGCTGGCGTCCACAGTAATCTGCTGCCTTGAGCAGGTATTTTCTCTCTGTGGCATGCCGGCTTATATTCACTCAGATCGGGGTCCATCCTTTATGTCGAGGGAACTCAAGGACTACCTCTCAGAACGGGGAATTGCTACAAGCAAAACAACACCATACCATCCCATCGGAAATGGGCAGGTAGAGAGGTATAACGGTATCATCTGGAATTCCGTACGTCTCGCTTTAAGATCTCGGGGCCTACCAGACCAGCAATGGGAAACAGTGCTTCCGGATGCATTGCACTCTATACGGTCCCTGCTTTCTACAGCCACAAATACTACACCTCATGAGCGGTTCTTTGGATTCCAGCGTCGCTCATCTCATGGGACATCACTCCCGTCATGGCTAACTACTCCTGGACCTGTATTACTCCGAAGATACGTTCGGACGTCTAAAAATGACCCTCTTGTAGACGAGGTCGAACTAACCGATGCCAACCCCACCTATGCAAACATACGATATTCCGACGGCGAGAATCTACCGTATCATTACGGGATCTGGCTCCCTGCCCACCAGGACCTAGTGGGACATCGGGTGATGGCATTTCACCAGGAAACTCTTGGGACCTATCGGGTACCCCTCTCCAGGATCCTGATCGGACACCAACTAGCTTGGTGCCGGTAGAACCCCGTGCTCAAGGTTGCGACCCTCCCAGTACCGCGCATGAAAGTACTGATCCGCCACAGACCAGCTCTGCACCTCCCTCTGAACAGAGGCAGTCCGACTTTGAACCTATTGGGGCTCGTACTCGAAGCCATGATCTCCCCGACCCTTCACAGGGCAATCCAGGCCACACAGACTCTGACCAATGGCCAACCGCATGTAAGCGGACCAGCGACCCTCTACGACGGGAATCCAAACGGGTGCGACTCTTCCTTGTTCGGCGGCTGCGGACCAAAAGGTAGACCACAGCCTTCTAATCCTGCAGGAGGGAAGAATGTGATAAAAATGCTAACTTCCGGGAAGTTATGTCATCACTTCCTGTGAACTATGAAATGTGAACTATGAACTGTGTACATACCTCACTTCCTGTCATATGTCACTTCCTGTTGGACTGGTATAAATACTGGTCTGTTCAGTATTGTAAGAGGCTTCTACCAGAGGCATGGTAAAGACCTCTCTTGTATGTAGTGTGTTTATAAGTTACTTAAAGCTTACTTTAAAGTTACTTGATGGTAAGTCTCCTTTTTCTTACATCAACAGACATGTAATTTCTCTGAGCTGAAAGCATCCATGATTCGTGACCAGATTGTGTTTGGTATTCATGATAAAAAAGTCAGGGAACGTCTGTTGAGAGAAACCGAACTAAATTTGGAAAATGCAGTGAAAATATGCAAAGCCAGCGAGCTAGCTCGAAATCACGCGAAGACTTTCAGTGAAATCAATAATGATGCGAATGTAATGAGTGATAATGCTGCTGTCGGTGCTGTGTCCTACAAGGGGAAGAAACGTGGGCAGAACAGAAATGAAAAGCAATCGGAGGATGACATTTTTAATTGTAAACGCTGTGGTTACAAACACCAGTTAAGACAATGCCCAGCGTTTGGAAAAATGTGCACAAAGTGTAATGGAAAGAATCACTTTGCCAAACAATGCTTTTCAAAAGTGAAAACGACAAAAAGGCAACGAGTTAATGTGATTGAGGACACTGATTTAAGTGAGACATTTTTTGTAGGGATGGTGTCATGTGACGATATCAAAAAAGATACAGAAAATGTGCAGCCCTCAGAAATAGACAATGCTGAACATAAAGTTAATGCAGTAAAAGAGGACAAATGGATGATCCCACTGCAGATAAATGGAGCATTAGTTACATTGAAACTGGACACTGGGGCAAAAGCAAACTTAATCAGTATGAGTGACATTAACAATATGAAAGAAAAGCCCAAAATACAGAAAAAGTCAGTACTACTGAAGAACTATAATGGACAGAAAATAGATAGCTTAGGTGTATGCAGACTTAAAGTGACAGTCAAAGACAAAGTGCATCATCTCAAGTTTTCTGTTGTGGCTGAAAGGCTTGATTCACTATTAGGTGACAAAGCTTGTGAAGACTTAGAACTGGTCAAGAGAGTCTACCGTATAAACTGTGCCATAAGCAGACCAGATGACTCAGGTGATGAAGCAGAGAGCCCATCAAGGATGAAAAGGCCAAAGGGTATCCATGTCTTCAAAAAGCCTAGTTTCTCCAAGAAGAAAGAAAAAGGCTTTAAGGTCAAAGAGAAGCCAAAGGAAGAAAAGCACAAAGAGGAAAAACACAAGGAGGAAAAGTCCAAAGATATAACTGCAGCAAATGTTGTTAAGCAGTGGAAAGAGAAAAAGAAAAAGAAGAAGCCTGCAGCAGAGCAGGAAGCAGTTCCGGTGGATACTCCTTCTTCCCTCAGGCCAATCTTTGGTGTTCCATTAGCCGAGGCTGCTGAGAGGACTATGCTGTATGATGGGATCCAGCTGCCAGCAGTTTTTCGAGAGTGCATTGACTACATTGAGAGTTATGGCATGAAGAGTGAAGGAAACACTGAAACCCTCTCCAAGCAAAGATCGCAAGGAGACCTCGATCTATACAAGAGCAGATTGATGACAATGCCGCAACTGCATCTTGTCATTCACCGCCAGAACAATCTCATGAAGACACATCAGACTTACCCGTGTTGAGAAGATCCACACGTGAAGTAAAAGAGCCTGATAGACTTAATCTTTGAGTACAATGTAAAACTTTGAAAATGTGGTGACTGTTTTGAAAATGTTTATGCTTATAGAGCACTAACAAAAGTGTTACTGATATTATCTTTATTGTTTTCTTGAAAGTTGATTGATATTGATTTTGTTAAACCTCCAAAGAAAGGGGGATGTAGTGATCAATAACATGTCATTCTGTGGTGGACACTAGGTGGAGCAGTGGAGCTGTATAGAGCTGTATGTATAAAACTACACTACCCAGCTATATATATATTAAGACTACATTACCCATGAGGCTAGGCTACCCAGAAGGCAACAGTCAAGATGGCAGCCTGCACACAGGCGCAGAATGCTGCATCTCTACAAGATGCTGTACCTAGTCCACATGGCTCAATAAAGTAACTAGCAAAAGCTAGCTGTGTTCATAATAAGAATGTCTAGTTATTAATGAACATAACACACCCCACCTCACTGAAGAACTTACCAGTGCCACCTTGTCTCTAGTCCTTTTGGCACAAACAATGTCACTGTGTGCCTGTGCTGCTAGTTCAGACATTGTGAAGTACCCATGCTCATGCCCCCAGTTTTCTGTCCATCGATATACCTGTAAGAGACTGCCTAATCACCAATAACCTGCATGCTACCAACTGAAGCTTTCAGGGTTAACCCTCTCTGTTAAGGGTCTTCCAATTTACATGCTGCCATTCAGTTCCCCTCTGAATTCCTTCATAAGCACAAAGAGACAGACTTTTCTCCTTGTCTGCATTTATGTTGTTGGAAAAAATGATGCCTAACTTCAGGGAGACACAGTCCACAGGAGGAGACATGGCTAATCGTCAAGAGTTGACCACCTACGAGGAGCAGGCACCCACTGTTTTGCGTAAGCCACTGACAGAAGGCTTTGAAGATGGAGAAGTTGATGAATAATGTGGCAGCAACAGGATTGTGGCTAGTTAATGCCTTTCTTCCTTCTGAGGTCTTAAAAGGCATAGGGCTGGATTTTGTCAATGGAGGCGACTTGGAGGCGGGACTGCTGCTTGTCGTCTCAAGGTCCCGCCTCCACCCTCGCCTGACCATTCAGAGGGATTTTCCCCTGATTGAGCGGGCTCAGCAAGCCAATTAGTAAAAGAAGTCACTGACAGATCACGTCAACGTCAGACGTGCTATCTGTCAAGACTTCTTGAAAGAAGAAATGACAGCGTTTGACAGCTCTGTGAAGCTGTCAAACACTGACATTCTCTTGAGTTTGATTCGTTTTTGTGGTGAGGACTGAAAAAACATTGTAAAAAAGTAAATTTCAGATGTCTGATGGATCGGAGGGTCCATCAGCCATTACCTGAAATTGACAAGATGGATGTCTGCTCTCCCGATCCAGCACGGCTATAGAAGTAAAAAAAGGTAAGTGAACACTTTTTTAAGCTTATCACTCACCTTGCATACTTACCACTCCACACTTGCACCCATCACTCACCTTACTTCCAGGTGCCTCTGACCGCCGCAGACCTCCTCCACGTCTCCTCCAACCCGGCGGGGTTCTCCGAGGTCGGGAAGCCTTCACCTTTGAAGGTAAAATGACACTAATCCCTTTTTCTGCCTGTTAACTACCTGTTAACAGGCAGTTAAAAGGATTAAAAGCCTTTCCCACCTCCAGGAGACGGGACCCGAAGCTGCACATCCTCCCACCTCCTGGCAAAAGGGCACGGAGGCGGGATGGGGGCGGGTGGCATTTCTCCGATTTTACGTGCTGTCCCGTCTCCATGCCCGCCTCCTCGGGGCTTGGAAAATCGAGCCCATAGTTTCTCCTCCGTAAACCTACAGTTATTGTATGCCACAATTGATGATTCTGTGGTGATCACTGTTCTATTGTCACATACCAATATCTCATACTCTGTCACCATGCAACCCATTCCCAATCAGATGTGGCTGATGCAGTAGAGGAAGTGGTGCTAATCTGCTGCCTGCCCAATCATGCCACCCATCCCATAATTAATTCCATTACTTCCAACACTAGCCCAGGGACAAACAATCAGGATCATCAGAATAGTGATCAGAAAGTGATAACATCGGGTGAGACACAAGCAATAAGTGGTTGAGAGGAAGGGGAGTTGATGAAGCAGATGATGTCTTCCATTGAAGGATCCAACGATGCCTGGTCCTGGTTGAGGAAGTACAGGACACAGATCTCACTGGTCCTACTTTCAAATGAAGAATGTTAATGGAGCATTGCACCCATGTACAGGCATTCTGGACTGTCTCTCAATGTCTCATCTGACCACTCAGTTTCAGGAGTCCATTACCAGCATGAGCAGCACCATTAAGGATGGTTTCTTCTCACTGCAGCATTCCTTAGAGAATGTGGCAACTCCAGGAAGGCCTGCAGAGTTCACCACTATGGCCAAAGTCTCTAAAACAGTATCAGCTTCCTCATGGCAGCTCACACTGCTGTTATACACTGCATTGAAAGGAGCTTTGATAGGGGATTTTTGGCACTGATAGTTATTTGGTCTGCATTTACGATGATCAGTGGCCTTTCAGGGAATGTGCCAATCTCCAGGGACCTGGTGGACAGGTCTTCTTAGGATCTAGCTTTCTCACAGAAATTCAGATCTAGTGAATCTTTCTGTCATGCCTACCAGATGCTTGAATATGTTGGTGTGACCAGGTTGCCGCAGTGCCTGCACTGGAGAGGCAATCTGCCCTTCTCAAGATAGTGGCTGCCACAGACAATAGTCACCTCAGTTCTATGAAGCTCATAGTAAGTTAGCAGCTGGCTACCTTCTGCACTTCAGACTCAGATGGCATGGTTAGCTACAAGTACTAGAGCAGTCGAGACATAAAAGAGAAGCACTATGGAGCTGACGGAGGATCATCTACAAATCGCTACATGGTCTCACCCCGCCCTACCTCTGCAATCTTCTGCAAATTTACATCCCTTTCAGTACCCTCGGGTCCTTTGACTCTGATCTTCAGTGGATCCTCCTCCTCCTTCTGTTCCACCGTAGCCCTATTTCTGGAAGTCCCTTTCTAGGCTGATGCACTGCTCTCCTTAATCTCTGTGCCTTTAAAAGTCTCATTAAAACCCCTCACTACCAATAAGCCATCGGGCACCTCTCTTAATGACCTTACAAAGCCTCAGTGTTCATTCGTTTGTTCCTCTGAAGAGCCCTGGGATATTTTTCTATGTTAAAGGCACTACATAAATACGTAAATGTTGTTAAGTAAAAAGACATGGGGATAAATTATAAACTGCACAAAATTGTATCAGCAATTTAATTGCATTGCTGAAATAATCGCACTAGATATAAAAATAGATAAAGTGATAGCAGGTAAAAGATGAGCTTTCCCTCAGGTACCAATGTTCAGGAAAGTTGCATCTGGACATGGGAGTAAAGTGTTCTGATCAGTGAAGCCTGAAATAGTAATTGAGGTTAGGTTTGAGTGCCTAGTGTTAGAAAGGTTCAGCATTAGCCTGGATACCTCCAAAGTCCCACGAGAGAAGTTTAAGCAGTGAGGCAGGAAGGATTGAAAGAGAAGCCAATTTTCAATTTTCAAAGTACTTAAGATAGTTCATTTAATTTAAGATAGTAATTTTTGGCTTTGTTTCTTTATATGGAGATGCAGGCAGAGGCCAGAGGCAATTGCTGAGGTGTGCAATATTCAGAATTAGTAAGTTGGATTTCATGTTTTTTGGTACTTTATGCTGGGATGAGAAGATGCAAAACAAAGAGGGTGAATTGCCATGGGGATTCTCCTGCTTGTCCACTGTAACTTGGGCAGAGGCCCAGTAAAACGGCGTAAACGGCAGCCGAGTGGGAAAACCCTCATGGAAATTCACTCCCAAATTGTTCAACTCAGTTTGACGCAATAATGTTTAGTTCTGGCCAAATTGAACCTCCAAACAAACATTAGAGGGGAGATTACTGCAGGATTACTGCCAGAAATGGACCAGGACAGAACTGCCACGTGACAGTCCAGACCCACTGTGGCCCCAACTTATTTTCCTGGGTCAGGTTCAATTACATATGCAGGATGGGCTCCCAGTCTGCACAGGCAGCCCACCACAGCTAGAGGGGGAAATGTTATAGTGCTCTAACGGGGTATTCGGAGCAACATTTGAAATGGGCAGGGCCAAATTAAAAGTGGGCAAATGTACGATAATGTGTCAGCTGTGGTTCAGTGGCAGCACGCTAACCTCTGACTCAGAAGGTCGTGTGTTCAAGTCCCACTCCTAGACCCTGAGCACAAAATCTAGGCTAACAGTCCAGTTCAGTACTGAGGGAGTGCTGTACTGTTGGCATTGCTGTCTTTCAGATGAAACGTTAAACCAAGACCCCGTCTGCCCTCTCAGGTGAGCCTAAAAGATCACATGGAACAAATCAAAGAAGAGCAGAGGCATTCTTCCTGGTGTCCTGGCTAATATTTATCCCTCAACCAACACCAAATATCTAATAATTTTCTCATTGCTGTGCACAAATTGGCTGCCACATTTCCTACATTACAACAGCTGTCTGAGGCTGTGAAAGACATTATAAAAATGTAAGTCTTTCTTTTTCCTATCTATCTTTCCTTTCCTTCCTTCCAATGGTGGTGCAGAGGTGGAAATAGAGGATAATCACCTGGACTCCCCAGCCAACCAGCAACCAATGAAGTTCGTTCCCAGCAAAGGTGAAGAGAAAAGGAAGATAATTTTTTTGAGGTGGGAATTCAGCGCTCGGCCTCCCTGCCCCATTTTCTTCTGAAAACTGCTCCTAATCCCATTGCACTGTTCCTCCAGCAATACACAGACATGCTCCTAATAGTCTTGTAATAAAAGCTTATTGGTGATGCATGATTGTTCCTACCTTTATTAAAGAGTTAATTCCAAATTGAGTGAAATTGTTTTCCTTGAGATCATCAGGCAGCTCTTCTCCAATTGACCATCCTCCTAATCTGTTAATGATATAACAAGTGGTTACTACATATTGGATAGCAATCAAAAGTTCCACATTTAAGTTAGTAGAAATGCTTAGCACACATTTAAGGTTTGTGTTAGGAATGGGCTGACTATAATGGAAAATTAACCATGTGCTCTCAGGTAAAGAATGATGCCAGTTACCACCTCTTTGCCCAACGTAAATCTCAATCCCAGCTTCAGACAAGGTTATTCTCCACTGTGCAGTGTTCCTTTCTATCTTTTTCTTCTCCACCCATCCCAATTTGAATGCTTATCTCCCCATGAACTCCCATCAGCTCAGCAGACAGGGTGAGTCAGCCTCCAGGGGCCCAAAATCCATGAGGAAGAAATACATTCTGGCTTAAGCTGATGGTGTTTAGACAGGACTTTGTCATGTACTTATGACCTGGACTATAGTTGTTTCTAATCTGGGATGGATTTGAATCTAAATTGCAACAGTAAAAGAAACTTATGTCAACAATGGGCAGCGTTTTATCCAATTATAGGATTTAATTTCCACTTGTTGCTAATTTAAGCAAAAAAGTTGATGCAAGTATAAAGCAATGAATGGAAAATATGCCCATTTGTGCGTAGATATGGAACTATAGTCTTTTACTTATTGTTCATAAGGTTGATTGGGCCAAATATACTTTACCTTTTTTGTCCAAAGGTGTTTGTTGTTGATATTAAATAGTCTTCCAGATTGTAACCTGTGAGATTGTACAGGAAGTTTCCCTCATTATTTCTGAAGTAGGGCAGTGTGGTATTTGGTGCAGGACATTGCTGTAAGGCAAATAAAACAAACAGTTACATCTCTTTTACTGAGATATTTACATGGTGGGTAATGGCCCATAGTGCAAGATACCATGAAGGTTGAGGAAATAGAAGGCAAGATAAATCAAGAAATAATGATAGCTGAAACCACACTTGGGTTTCAAAAGCCTATAGATTGTAAGAGGTTGAAGACTGAGGAAGATAATAAATTCTGCAGTTTTGAGATCCTGGGACCCAACAAATGGTGTAGACGATGAGTGCAATGAGTCTTGATTTCAACACTGAGGCCCCAAAATTCTGAATGGGCCAAGGGGGAAAGCCTTCAAAATTCTGGATCAGAGGCAGGAATAAGGGATGGAATCAAGTTGCACCTGGATTCCACCCCATATTTTTGGTTCTGCCATTTTCCAGTGGCGGGGGTGGGGGCGGGGAGAACATGGGATAATCTTCCACCCATGCCCCCCTGTTTGAAGAGGTCGTACTTCAGGAAGTTCAAAGGCTACTTTGGGAATTCCACTCATTTCATCCTTAAATGGCCTCAATGGAACTTATGCCAGCTGAGAGCTTCAAGGCAAATAGACCAAATCTAAGCGAGGTATTTAGGGACATGGTTAAATAAGAATTTACTGGATATAATCTTATGAATTGCTATAAGCACTGCAAATTTAGAGGACCATAAAATAGCTGACTACAATTAACTATGTTAATTTTACAACTCTCTGACTAATTCTTGCTGAAAACGAGTTCTTGCAGGATTACAATGCTGCCAGTATCACTCCTTGCTGCAGGTACACGCCCAAGCTCAGGGAAGACTGCTTTACATGTGTGCCCTTTCTTATGGAAACAAGGGCCATCACAAGCTGGGATATAAACATGGAGTAATGATGTCGCTAACAAAACTGGAATAAAGCAATCATACTTCCTTTTTAAAAATGTATTGAGCCAGAAAACATCAGAAAGCTAGAATTTAAATTGGATCTTTAACTATTCTGTGATATTCAAATAAATTATATTTTTGGCACAATTATAATGAGGAACTGGTCCCAGCATCACTCACACTCAAACCATGTGTTAACATTAAACCGTCCTTCCGTAAGCTACAAATTTAAACCTACATTGAGCCAAGAGTTAGAATTGTGCTGATTTATATTGTGCTTCATCATTTATATAAATCGGTAGAATTTATGAATTAGTGCCCCAGGCACAGATCTTCATGTGATGCAAGCATGCATTAGAAACTCAGGTGCAGAGCTCAGTTCTTCCAGCATGATTTTCCATCCAAAAAACTGAACCCCATCCCCAACATCTGCCAGACGATTGGAGCAGGCACCTCTGGTGGGGTCTGCTGCCTCACTAGCAACCAGCTGGGGGGTCTGCCCCATCATGCTAAGGCTGGAGGAGCAATCCCCATTGGGGATGGCCTCTGTCTGTCCTTCTCTGAATCCTACTCACTATTACTGCTTCCATCTTTCTACAAGCCTATCCTTTTATCTGTCTCTTCTATATAGCTCCCATTCTGTTTTACGTATTTCATTGGCTGTAAAGTGCTTTGGGACGTCCTGAAGTCATGAAAGGCGCTATATAAATGCAAGTCTTGTTTTTTAGCCAATTATTCAGTTGTCTCTGTATATATTTTTTCTCTGACTCTTTCTATTTATTCTAAATGTCTGCCAGTGTGTAAGCCTGTCACTAATTTCCTTCATTATTTTCTCATTCTGTTTATTTAATCTTTTGAATTTGCTTTGCTTCTTTTTTCTACCATTGATTTTCATTATGTACTCTCATTTCCAGAACTGATGTAATTTCAAGTCTGAAATATTAAAAATATCTCCACAGCTTAACAATGCAGCAAGTATTACAGCTCATGGGAACAGTGGAAGCTTTAAGCAAGAGAGGCCTCACTAATAACTGGCATGAATATATCAGTGAGTCTTGAAAATTAGTTGAATTTTCCTACCTGGTAGCCATTATTGCAATTACACTGATCCACAAAATTCTGTGGTTCTGAAGGTCCATTCCACCAGCATGAATCATTATTCCTAAGAAAAACAATGTATCAGTAAAAAAAAATAAAGAATATATAACATGTAAGTAAGCTTTGTGATTTGTTTGCATATTTATTTATTGTATATTGGCCCATAATTTGCAGTCAGTGGCGAAGCAAAGGCGTTCGCCGCTGACCTCGAATAAAGTTGCACACAGTGATCTCATGATCTCTATGGCAAAATCTTTAGGTTTCTCTATGTATAATTGATTGTAGCACTGTCAATAGGGGATTCATAGTGCGATGCAGCCGTGACATCACTAAGCTGTCTAAGCAGCCAATCATGTTGAAGAATTCTCACAGACAGGAAATGAAAAGCAATCTGCACTTTAAAAAAATGTTACACAGAGCAAAATAAAGATTGGGGCATACACATGGGGTTAAGGTAAAAACATTTTTTTTAAATTTTAAACTGAGTAATTTCTTAATGGAAAAAATTGACATTCCACAAATTAGTTTCTCAGGGCCAGAATGGCTGTTTAGCAGTCAATTCGCTGTTAAAACCCCAGTTACACCTATTCCAAAAAGGCTTAATATTTAATCGGTTATTTAACAGCGATATTAGCACGGAAAAGCTCAGGTTGTCAGTTCTACTGATTGCCGGTTATGGGTGGAGAGGGGGGGTGGAAGCGAGGGCGTCCACAGCGCAGCCTGTGCTGGAGCAGTGAATTACTGGCCAGAAGTTCAGGATTTTCGTGTTTAGATCCACATGCACTAAATCCTGAAGTTACGGTCAAGTTCAGAGGGGTAATGACGGCGAAAGCTGAGAGTTCGCCGTCATTACCCACCGTAAAATCTGGGCCAATATGACGAACAGGTCAAAGCCAAGATTACTATAAGAACAGATATCTAACAACTTTGACCCTCCTGGTTGCTGTGTCAGCCTTAGCTTAGTGGTAGCACTCTCATCTCTTAACTCAGAAGGTTGTGGGTTCAAGCCCCACTCCAGAGATTTGAGCATACAATCTAGGCTGACACTTCAGTGCAGTAATGAGGGCGTGTTGGAGGTACCGTCTTTCAGATGAGATGCTAAATCAAGACCTCCACAGGCAGTAGAAGCAGTTTGAAATGTTTTGCTGATATTCTTGTGTTCTTGGCACAACCCTGAATGTCTGTTTTAGGTATTAGTAACCCTTGTGGTCCTGCTATAGACTCCTGCTCCTATTTCTTGTGTTCATTCGCTTCCTTGTGAAGACAGATGCAAAGTAGCCATGCCCTCATAATCAAGTGAAACAGTGACAGCCCAGGCACAACTTTGGATATTCTACGTGCTGGACTTTAGTCATGTAATAGACCATCCTCATTGAGTTAACTGGTCTGTGTGGCTTTGGACTGTACCAGTTGAAAAATAAAGGATGAATTTTTTTTTGCAGCCCGCCAAATAGGGCCTTATATTCCATCATTACATGGATAAAGATTAGCAGGCAACATTAAATTGAACCCCAAAAACATTTTATAAACATATAAAGTGTAAGTAGTTAGCTAGGGAAAACGTTGGGCCAATTAAGGACAAACAGGGAAATCTTCATGCAAAGGCAGAGGGCATGGCTACTTTGCATCTGTCTTCACAAAGAAGTGAATGAACATAAGAAATAGGAGCAGGAGTTGGCCATTTGGCCCTGAACCTGCTCCGCCATTCAATAAGATCATGGTTGATCTTCTACCTCATCTCCACTTTCCTGCACAATCCTCATATCCCTTGACTTCCTTAATATTCAAAAATCTGTCGATCTCTGTCTTGAATATACTCAATGGCTGAGCCTCCACAGCCCTCTGGGGTAGAGAATTCCAAAAATTCATTATCCTCTGAGTGAAGAAATTTCTCCTCATCTCAGTCCTAAATGGCTGACCCCTTATTCTGAGACTGTGACCCCTTGCTCTAGACTCCCCAGCCAGGGGAAACATCCTCCCTGCATCTACTCTGTCAAGCCCTGTAAGAATTTTGTATGTTTCAATGAGATCACCTCTCATTCTTCTACTCGAGAGAATATAGGCCTAGTCTCCTCAATCTCTCCTCATAGGACAATCACCCCATCCCAGGAACCAGTCTGGTAAACCTTTGTTGCACTCCCTCTATGGCAAGTATGTTGTTCCTTAGGTAAGGGGACCAAAACTGTACACAATACTGCAGGTGTGGTCTCACCAGGGCCCTATATAATTGCAGTAAGACGTCTTTACTCTTGTACTCAAATCCTCTTGTAATAAACGCCAACATACCATTTGCTTTCCTAATTGCTTGCTATACCTGCATGTTAACTTTCATTGATTCATGTACAAGGACACCCAGGTCCCTCTGAACACCAACATTTCCCAATCTCTTACCATTTAAAAAATACTCTGCTTTTCTATTTTTCCTACCAAAGTGGATAATTTCAGATTTCTCCACTTTGGCCTGTATTTTCCGATGCCTACGAGTGTATACGGGCTGTGTACACACCCATAGGGGCATCGGAAATGCCGGTTTCAGGCATGAGAAGCGCATGCGCTGAAAACCGGCATTTCCGATCTGTCTGCCCTAGAGAAGGGCTGCTGCAGGCAGAGAGATCCGCTTTCTGCAGAACTTCCGCCCGCTGAAAACCCTTAGAAATCTTACGTCTGGTAAAAGCAGGCGTAAGGACAGCTTTTACCAGCATAAGAGTTGAAAAAAAAAATTTAAAAATTTTTTCCACCCATTTTTAATTTAAAAATACTTTAAAAAAAAGTACGTTTATTTTTAGCCCCGTAAAAAACCTGAATTTTTTTTTCAAAAAATTAAATTTTTGTTTAAAATATTTAATTTATTGTAATTTAAACTCATTTTAAAAACGTGATGGTTTTTAAAAAATGTCTTTAATGTTTTAGTGTCTTTTTGGGGTGATCTCCATTCATATATTGTACAGGTCTATCTGTCAAAAGTATGAAGGGAGATTCCCTTCTCCTATTGGCTGGCCTGGCCCACATGATCCCAGGGATGCTTGTGAACTGCATGTGCCCCTGCGCATTTCAACTGTGGACAGGCCCAGGATCGGAAGTGTCTGGACCTCGGAAGCCCTCAGGTAAGTTCGTAGATTTTTTTCCGATAGGAGGCATCCGCACGCAGAAAACCTCCTATCGGAAATTACGGGCCATTATACAGGAAACTTTGGTTTATCCGGAGGTTGTATGTCCGGAATATTCACTCTAACGGCAAAAATCAGGAGCCGTTTTCTATAAGTTTTTTTAGTTCTCGTTCTTTTTTTTTTCCCCAGTCAGGCACTGCAAGGTCTGTAGCTATAGCAACAGCTTCAGCTAGAGACACTTGCAGCTGCAGCCGACTCTATAGAAGCTGTTGCTAAGCAACAGTGTTTGTTGTCAGATACGGAGATGAAAACCTCCGTATGCTTCAACATTAACTTTGTATGTCCGGCAGTTTTGATAGATCGGCGACATGCCGGTCCCGTCGGTGCCAGATATCACAAAGTTTCCTGTATTCCATTTGCCATTTAGCCTGTCTATATCCCCATGAAGCCTCTTTGGATCCTCCTCACAACTTACATTCCAACCCAGCTTTGTATCATCAGCAAACTTGGATATATTACATTTGGTCCCCTCATCCAAATCATTGATGTAGATTGTGAATAGCTGAGGCCCAAGTACTGATCATTGCGGTACCCCACTAGTTACAGCCTGCCAACTTGAAAATGACCCGTTTATTCCTACTCTGTTTTCTGTCCGTTAACCAATCCTCAATCCATGCTACTGTAGTATATTACCCCTATTCCATGAGCCCTAATTTTGTTTAATAACCTCTTGTGTGGCACCTTATCGAAATGAAGTGTGAAATGCGCTGGCAGAGTGAAAGACAGCTGCCATGTCATTTCAATTCATCGTTCCATTCCCACTCAGACCTCACCGTCTGCGGACTCTTGCACTGTTCCACAGAAGCTCACCGTAAACTCGAGGAACAGCACCTCATCTTCCGATTAGGCACTTTACAGCCTTCCGGACTCAATATCGAGTTCAACAACTTCAGATCATAACCTCGGCCCCTATTATATTTTTATATTTTTTATCCACACTTTTGGTTTGTGACTTTTCCTTTTTTTCTCTCTCTCTCCCACATGGCAGCTGTCTTTCACTCTGCCAGCGCATTTCACACTTCATTTAGAGCCACTGTCTGTTTCTTTACCTCTCCTATTACTATCTCGTCTCACCTTGAATATCTCTTAATGTCTCTTCTTTCATCCCCTCCCCCATTACCCAGCCCCCTAAAACATAAGAACATAAGAAGTAGGAGCAGGAGTAGGCCATACGGCCCCTTGGGCCTGCTCCGCCATTCAATAGGATCATGGCTGATCTGAATCTAGACTCACGTCCACTTCCCTGCCTTCTCCCCGTAACCCCTAATTCCCTTATCTGCTAGGAAACTGTCTATCTCCATTTTAAATGTATTTAATGTTGCAGCTTCCGCAGCTCTCTGGGGTAGCAAATTCCATAGATTTACTACCCTCTGAGTGAAGAAGTTTCTCCTCATCTCAGTTTTGAAAGGGCAGTCTCTTATTCTTAGATTATGCCCCCTAGTTCTAGTCTCACCCATCAGTGGAAACATCCATCACCGCATCCACCTGATCAAGCCCCCTCACAATCTTATATGTTTCGATAAGATCGCCTCTCATTCTTCTGAACTCCAATGAGTAGAGTCCCAACCTACTCAACCTTTCCTCATACGTCAACCCCCTCATTTCCGGAATCAACCGAGTGAACCTTCTCTGAACCGCTTCGAGAGCAAGTATATCTTTTCTTAAATATGGAAACCAAAACTGCACGCAGTATTCCAGGTGTGGCCTCACCAATACCCTGTATAATTGCAGCAAGACTTCCCTGTTTTTATACTCCATCCCCCTCGCAATAAAAGCCAAGATTCCACTGGCCTTCCTGATCACCTGCTGCACCTGCATACTAACTTTTTGTGTTTCATGCACCAGGGCCCCCAGATCCCTTTGTACTGTAGCACTTTGCAGTTTCTCTCCATTTAGATAATAACTTGCTCTTTGATTTTTTCTGCCAAAGTGCATAACCTCACACTTTCCAACATTATATTGCATCTGCCAAATCTCTGCCCACTCACTTAGCCTGTCTATGTCCTTTTGCAGGTTTTTTATGTCCTCCTCACTCACTGCTTTCCCTCCCATCTTTGTATCGTCAGCAAACTTGGATATGTTGCACTCGGTCCCTTCCTCCAAATCGTTAATATAGATTGTAAAGAGTTGGGGTCCCAGCACTGACCCCTGCGGAACATCACTAGTTACTGATTGCCAGCCCGAAAATGAACCATTTATCCCAACTCTTTGTTTTCTGTTAAAGCCTTTTGTTTCATTTCCTGCCTTTTCTCTCAGTTCTGTAGAAGGGTTTTGACCCAAAACGTTGACTCTATTTCTCTCTCCACGGATGTTGCCTGGCCTGCTGAGTTTTTCCAGCATTTTCTGTTGTTATTCCCTTTCATAAATCTGTGTTGACTCTTCCCAATCCTATTATTATTTTCTAAGTGCCCTGTTACCACGTCCTTAATATTAGATTCTAGCATTTTCCCTACGACTGATATCAGGCTAACTAGTCTGTAGTTCCCCATTTTCTCTCTCCATCCCTATATGACCTTGTTTTATTTAATTACATTTAATTACATTTGTAATTAGGTAACTTAGTTTACAGTGTCGTTTCTTGACTACTTACTTGATCTAGATTAAGTTAAGGGTACTGAAATTAAATATCTACCTGTAACACAAAGCACTACAAGTAGGGTAGGCAAAAAGCAGCAACTCCTTCACCCTCTTCTCCGAATTTCCACTCTTTCCAAATTCCCAAATAAAACACTCTGTTCAAGTCCACTCCGTTTAATCCCGCTCTGTGCTATCTATTACTATCCTGTCCACAACTTCCCTCTCCTCTTTTAGTGTAACCACTCCTGTGTTCTTATAGCGAAGACATACTAAAAAGATTAGCATTACTGAAAGTTGGTAAGTCACCTCATCAGATGGAATGAATCCTAGGTTGCTAAAAGAAGCAATGGTAGAAATAACAGATGCATAGGTCACAATCTTTCAATCCTCATTGGATGCAGAAGCAGTGCCGGAGGATTGGAGGGTTGTAATGTTATACCACTATTCAAGAAAGGGGAGAGGGATAAACTAGGAAACTACAGGCCAGTCAGCCTAACATCAGTGGTGGGGAAATTATTGGAAACCATTCTCAGGGACAAAATAAACTTTCATTTGGAAAGGTATGGGTTGATCAAGGAGAGCCGGTGTGGATTTGTTAAAGGCAAATCGTGTCTGACCAACTTGATTGAATTCTTTGATGAGGTAATAGAGAAGGTTGATCAAGGCAGTGCAGTAGATATTGTATACAGGAAAAGTTCTGATATCCGGCACCGACGGGACCGGCGTGATGCCGATCTATCAAAAGTTCCGGAGTGGTGAGCGGATTATCTACCCAGGCTGTTTTTAACTAAGAAAAATTTAAAAATCAAGAAATGTGCAATATACAGTAATTGGGTACTCACCTACAGAATGTTGTGTTAAATGGATGGTGAAAGATGCTTGATTAAGTACAGTACTGCCAGTTGATGGTAATCCATAACTCTTTAATAACTTAACAGTAAAACAAAACTTATAAACGACTTAGCAGTAAAACAAAACTTATAAACGACTGTGCAGTGCACCAAAACTTAAACGACTGTACAGTACAGTATAAAGTACTGTACGGTGGTTGACTGTACACTTATTCCAAGCCAACTGGTTCATCAGGATCATGCACTTCAACAGATTCTTCAGGCACTTCCAGTGCTCCAACTCTTTTGGAAGCTTTCTTAAACATGTCCCGGATGTCTGCTTGCTTAGTGGACTCTTGCCTTCTTTGCAGAAAGGTAGACTGCAGAATATGGAGCTGCATAACTTCTTGGGCAGAATAGCAAGAACGGCTTTCAGCAAATTTGATGAATGAAGCAAGATCTGCTGCAGCTTTAGCCCAAGAAATCTTGTTCACTTCAGAAATCTCATCGTCTTCATTTTCCATCACACTTTCCTTTTCTTTCCTTGGATTCAAAACATTCTCCATTATTTCATCATCACTTAGCAAATGCACAACAGCAACTTCTCTATCGGCATCAACCCACTGCTCAATATCACTTTCACTGAGGTGATGTAGAGGGTTTGCTGGGCCTACATCTTTCACCATGTCAGCCATTTCCATTACTGCAGTCTTCCGCAGACGAACATTGAACCCACGAAATTCCTCCTCTGAAGAAGAACCTTCAGCAAACATTACAGAAGGCCACAATTTGCACCAGACTTGTCTCAAAGTGTGACCTTTCACCAATTTCCAGGAACATGCAACATTAAAGATGGCAGCTTTAAGATTGTATTCCTTCTGAAATGCCTGAATACCTGTATTGTCATCTTGGCTTATCAGTCTACGTAGGAAGTCTTTCTTGTAATGACACTTGAGATTTTGGATAACGCCCTGGTCCATGGGTTGTATGAGAGAAGTTACATTTGGTGGCAAATAAATGGTGAAAATATTTCCAGAAACCAACTCGGATTCATGCGGATGGGCTCTACAATTATCCAGCAATAAAATGCATTTGCTATCTTCAGGTTTCCTTATTCTACGGAAATGTTCCCTCACAGATAGAGCAAAAGTATGATGGAACCAATTTGAAAAGATTTCCTTATCCATCCAAGCATTTGCTTGAGCTTTGTACTCAACAGGTAAGTGCCTCACATTTTTAAATGCACGGGGATTTTTATACTTCCCAATGACGAGAAGTTTAACCCGGTGTGGTCCAGCAGCGTTCGCACATGTTAGCACGGTTACACGATCTTTATTTTTCTTGTAACCTGAAGCATTAGCCTCACTAGCCCCAGCAAGTGTTGATTCTGGCAAACACCTCCAAAATAAGCCCGTTTCATCGGCATTGTATAGCTGTGCTGGCGACAAATCATGTTGCTGCACAATCCGATTGAAATAATCGCAGTATTCTTCTGCGGCGTCGTGATCAGCTGATTTCTTCTCCCCGCAAACATCGAGTTGTCGTATCCCATGCCGTGCCTTGAAGCACAATAGCCATCCATCAGAGAAAGCACACTTGTCAGTGAGCTCCATCTTTGCATAAAAATCCTTCGCTTTTGATATTAGCATGGGTCCGGAAATCGGAACACCCTCTGAACGCTTCAGAGCAAACCACTCATAAAGCACGGTATCCAGCTCTTCAAGCTTAGGCTTACGAAGCGTGCGCCGTTTCTCTACACTCTTAGATGTCTCCGAGCTTGCATAAAACTTGAGCAGCTTATCCTTCTGCGCTTTGATGTCGTACATTGTTGACGAACCGATTTTGAATTCTTTCATAATGTGCATACGCTTCGCTCCCCTTTCTAGTCGTTTGCATATATCAATTTTCTGCTTTAAAGTTAACACCACTCTCTTCCTTTTGGTTGGATCAACTTTTGGGATTTCCATAATGCAGTCCAATGAGTTGCAACAGCGTTGGAGACACACAGTACTGGACTGGAACCCCAAAAAATGGCGGATCAGAAGAGGCTACCGGCAGCGTGGGAGACACACAGTACTGGACTGGAACCCCAGAAACTGGCGGATCAGAAGAGGCTACCGGCAGCGTGGGAGGGTGAGACTCCTGATGCAGGGTTTCTGAGGTGTTCCGAGTTCCGCTGGCGCCAAGAGGCCGAGTAGTGACAGTTTGTAGAACTACCCCCACTGACGAACTCGGCAACCGTTGGAGACTCGGACTCGGAACCGGCAACATTGCCGGTTACTCAGGCGCTGTTTTCGGGGGGTGAATTCTGCCGGTAGAGCGAGTTTTCCGGACATACAACCTCCGGTTAAACCAAAGTTTCCTGTATATGGATTTCAGAAGGTATTCAAAAAAGTGCCACACAGGAGGCTTATTAAGAAGATGGAAGCCCATGGAATTAAGGGGAAATTGGTGGTATGGATACAAAATTGACTCAGTGACAGGAAGAAAAGGGTGGTTGTGGATGGATGTTTTTCAGATTGGGAGGTGGTTTGCAGTGGAGTTCCCCAAGGGTCAGTTTACTCTTTTCAATTTTTATAAACGACCTAGACTCGGGTGTAGGGAGCAGTATTATAAAGTTTGCAGATGATACAAAACTTGCCAATGTAGAAGATAGTGATGAGGATACTTTTAGGCTTCAGAATGACAGACAGGATGGTAAAATGACTGATGGCTTTCAATGCAGCAAAGTGTGAAGTGATGCACCTTGGGATGACACCAAATTCTCTGAAACTGCTCAAACTTTCCTTCTCCTTTCTTTCTCTAACCTTTCACTGCTACCCCTAAATGTCCCTTTGGATTAAGTAGCCAGCTTGTGCAGTGGGTGTTGCCTAGTTATAACACAGCTGAATGATTTATATTCAATGGACCAGTTGGTCTTTTTCTGTCTGTCTTTTTTGTATATTTTATATTTTTGTAACAGTCTTACTCAGGTTTCCTATACCTGATGTGGAACGTATTAACATAAATGTATCTTATTGAGAGGAATTATAAACGGCAATGAGAAAACATGCTACCTTAAAAACTACTGCAAACAAATCCATTTTTGAAAGAGTTACCATCAAGAAAGTACAATTAAAAATTAGCAACAGTGTTAATCAAAATTGAATTGATCTCAAGAATTCAATACAAAATGGGTACAAATGAGTTCTGGGCTAAGTTTCGCTGGTGGATGGTTTTAATTTGTTTTATGGAGTCTTCTACAATGCTGCATTTCCTATATTTAAAATGGAAAACTAGAAGAAATTGGGTGGTGCATTGAATTAAACCAGAGCTTATAAGCTTTGAGGGCCATAGGTGCATACAGCAGAGAAGGAGGACATTCGGCCCATTTTGTCTGTGCCGGCTCTTGAAAGAGCTATCAAAATTGTATCACTCCCTTGCTCTTTCCCCATAACCCTGGGATTTCTGGTCCTCCTTGAACATTGTGGAGTTAACTCCACAACACGTGTGTGTTTTTTTCAGCAGGTTCCCCATCCGGAAGATAACCTGATTGTCAGGTTTGGCTCCCTGGACGGGGAATGATCCAGAAGAGGCCGAAGCCCAGGATCAGGTAGGTAGGTAGGGAGCGGTGATAGTGGGTCGTTGATCGCAAGGGGGTGGGGTTTGATCTTGGGGTGGGGGGGGGGGGTGGGTAGGGGGTCCGATCACGGGAAGGGAAGCAGTTTAACTTGGGGGCCAGGGATAAGCACTCCTTCTCCTCTGGGTCCACAAGCAGTGCTGAAAAAGCACTTGCCTGTTCCACACACCAGTCCTCACCTCCCTTTAGCTGCTGGGTTTCCCGAGGCCCGGGAAACCCAGCCAGCCAGCATTAAAGCTGGAAGAGAGTTAAAATCTGAGGCATGCACCCTCATTAAAATATTTAAATGAGCTCCTGGGAGCTGGTTGGTCGCCAGCCTCTTGCTCCTCTTCCGTTAAAACTGGAAGTGCGCGGGTTCGAGGCGGGTTGGGTTTGGGTTTGAGATTTTAAATATTTTAACATCCCACCTGACCCAAACCCACCCGTTTTGGGGGCTTAAAGTTACCCACTCTATGTCTGGGTGTCCCAAATATAAGGTGTCTCATTCCACAGCACTAATATCACTTAATGAGCATAACATTAATGAAAAAAATGAAAGGCACACAGTTTACTTACGGATTGGAGGCTTGGCCAATACAGGGTTCATTTATTTTCAAAAACTTCAGCAACACAGAGGTCAGGTTTTGAAAGTCATTCTTACCAGAACTATACAGGGTAAGGAAAACAGGGTTATCCACAGGAAAGTGTATGAATGTAGAATTACTAACTGCAGTCTATTCTGCCAATTCCAGGGAAACAAGACTATCCTGCATTCTGACATACTGATTTGTTCAAATTATTCCAAAAATAAAGGATTCACCTTCATTATTAAATTGGGAAACTAATAGCATGGATTACTGTAATTATCATAGTCCCTACCACTGACAACTACTAACTGCAATATTTAAAATAATAGACATATTGAAATCATCAGCTACAACATTAAACACATCTAACAAAATAATTAGAATTTAATTATTTCCATAATTAATGGCCCGGATTTTGTGGTAAGCGGTGAACAGCGCTTGGCATTCATTATGCTTACAGCTGCTCACAGACTTTTCGTGAGCTTTTGCACGGCAACTTACGGTCATCAGGCATCCAAAACAGTGCGGCACCCTCTACAGGTGATCTGGGACCTATGTGAACAGGGCAAGCAACAGCATGTATCCTCAATCAGATTGAAGAATTCTTACTGAGGCGCAGGGTTTAAACCAGAAAATGTAAGTTAGAATATTGAATTTAATGTAAAATCATGTACAGAAAGCAAAATAAAGAGGGAACGAAAGATGGGACTAAGAGAGATAATAGACAGAAAGAAAAAAGTTTTAAAAAATTAATTTTTAATTTTTTGGAAATCTCCAACAATAATTAAAATCTGAAGGCATGAGACTCCACAATTGTAAAATTCAATTTTCAGGGCAGTAATTAAAATTTATCACGCTGTTAAAAATTCATTACACTTGAATGGACAAGCCCTAAATTTTTCTGGCATGTTTAGTGGGTAACTAGTGGGTAAGTACCGCAACTTCACGCCTTTCCTGTGTTTAATGCCAAATCTCTCGGCTAGGTGCCAGTGTAGCGAAGCTTGTGGAGGAGCAGCGCAACTTGGATAGCAACTTCCTGATTTCTGCGTTTAACTGCGCATGTGCGGATGCCGCAAGTCGCAGTCTGATTTACTAGTTTCAGCTATGGCTCAGTGGGTAGCACACTCTCCTAAGTCAGAAGGTTGTGAGTTCAAGTCCCACTCCAGGGACTTGAGCACATAAAGCTAGGCTGATACTCCAGTGCAATGCTGAGGGAGTGGTGTACTGTTGGAGGTGCCGTCTTTCGGATGAGACGTCAAACCGAGGCCCCCGTCTGCTCTCTTAGGTGGACGTAAAAGATCCCATGGCACTATTTCGAAAAACAGTAGGGGAGTTATCCTGGCCAATATTTATCCCTCAACCAATATAACAAAGAAAAAACAGATTATCTGGTCATTATCACGTTGCTGTTTGTGGGAGCTTGCTGTGCGCAAATTGGCTGCCGTGTTTCCCACATTAGAACAGTAACTTCACTTCAAAAGTACTTCATTGACTGTAAAGCGCTTTGAGATGTCTGGTGGTCATGAAAGGTGCTATATAAATGCAAGTCTTGGGACCAGTACAAACTGGACAGATTGCACCTGGGCGGGACCGGGACTGATGTCCTAGGGGGAGTGTTTGCTAGTGCTGTTGGGGAGGGTTCAAACTAAAATGGCAGGGGGTTGGGAACCTGTGCAGGGAGACAGAGGAAAGGGAAGCAAGGATAAAAACAAAAGACAGAAAGGAGAAAAGCAAAAGTGGAAGGCAGAGAAATCAAGGGTGTAAATCAAACAGGGCTACAGTAAATAATAATTCTAAAAGGACTAAGAGTGTTAAAAAAAACAAGCTTGAAGGCTTTGTGTCTTAATGCGAGGAGCATTCGTAATAAGGTGGATGAATTAGCTGCGCAAATAGATGTAAACGGATATGATGTAATTGGAATTACGGAGACATGGCTCCAGGGTGACCAAAGCTGGGAATTCAACATCCAGGGGTATTCAATATTCAGGAAGGACAGGCAAAAAGGAAAAGAAGGTGGGGTAGCATTGCTGGTTAAAGAAGAGATTAACACAATAGTAAGGAAGGATATTAGCTCTGATGATGTGGAATCTGTATGGGTAGAGCTGAGAAATACCAAGGGGCAGAAAACGTTAGTGGGAGTTGTATACAGACCCCCAAACAGTAATGTTGAGGTTGGGGATGGCATTAAACTGGAAATGAGAGACGAGTTGCAATAAGGGCACAGCAGTTATCATGGGTGACTTTAATCTACATATAGATTGGGCTAACCAAATTAGTAACAATACTGTGGAGGAGGAATTCCTAGAGTGTATACGGGATGGTTTCCTGGACCAATATGTCGAGGAACCAACTAGAGATCAGGCCATCTTAGACTGGGTATTATGTAATGAGAAAGAATTAATTAGCAATGTTGTTGTGCAAGGCCCCTTGGGGAGGAGCGATCATAATATGCTTGAATTCTTCATTAAGATGGAAAGTGAAGCAGTTGACTCAGAGACTAGGGTCCTGAATTTAAATAAAGGAAACTACGATGGTATGAGGCGCGAGTTGGCTAGGATGGATTGGGGAATGTTACTTAAAGGGTTGACGGTGGATAGGCAATGGCAAATATTTAAAGATCGCATGGATGAATTACAGAATTTGTTCATCCCTGTTTGGCATAAAAATAAAACAAAAAAGGTGACTCAACCATGGCTAACAAGGGAAATTAGGGATAGCATAAGATCCAAGGAGAGGACATATAAGTTGGCCAGAAAAAACAGCAAACCTGAGGATTGGGAGTAGTTTAGGATTCAGCAAAGGAGGACAAAGGGATTAATTAAGAGGGGGAAAATAGAATACGAGAGTAAGCTTGCAGAGCACATAAAAACTGACTGTAAAAGCTTCTACAGATATGTGAAGAGAAAAAGATTGGTGAAGTCAAGCGTAGGTCCCTTGCAGTCAGAATCAGGGGAATTTATAATGGGGAACAAAGACAAGGCAAAACAATTAAATACATACTTTGGCTCTGTCTTCACAAAGGAGGACACAAATAACCTCCCAGAGATGTCAGGTGACATAGGGTCTAATGAAAGGGAGGAATTGACTGAAATCAGTATTTGTAGGGAAATGGTGTTAGGGAAATTGATGATATTGAAGGCCGATAAATCCCCAGGGCCTGATAATCTACATCCTAGGGTACTTAAGGAAGTGGCCCTAGAAATAGTAGGTGCATTGCTGGTCATCTTCCAAAATTATATAGACACTGGAATAGTTCCCATGGACTGGAGGGTAGCTAATGTAACCCCACTATTTAAAAAAGGTGGTAGAGAGAAAATGGGGAATTATAGACCGGTAAGTCTGACATCAGTAGTGGGGAAAATGCTAGAGTCTATTATAAAAGATGTAATAGCAGAGCACTTGGAAAACAGTGACAGGATCGGACAAAGTCAACATGGATTTACAAAAGGTAAATCATGCTTGACTAATTTACTGGAATTTTTTGAGGATGGAACTGGTAGAATAGATAAAGGGAGAACCAGTGGATGTGGTGTATTTTTACTTTCAGAAGGCATTCGATAAGGTCCCGCATAAGAGATTGGCGTGCAAAGTTAAAGCACATAGGATTGGGGGTAAGGTACTGACTTGGATAGAGAACTGGTTGGCAGACAGGAAGCAAAGAGTTGGAATAAACGGGTCTTTTTCTGAGAGGCAGACAGTGACTAGTGGGGTAGCGCAGGGATCGGTGCTAGGACCCCAGCTATTCACAATATATATTAATGATCTAGACGAGGGAACTAGATATAATATCTCCAAGTTTGCAGACGACACAAAGCTGGGTGGGTGTGTGTGCTGTGAGGAGGATGCAGAGAAACTCCAGTATGATTTGGACAGGTTGGGTGATTGGGCAGATGCATGGCAGATGCAGTATAATGTGGATAAATGCGAGGTTATCCACTTTGGTGGCAAAAATAGGAAGACAGGTTATTATCTGAACGGCAATAGATTGGGAAAAGGGGAAGTGCAACGAGACCTGGGTGTCCTTGTGCACCAGCCGCTGAAGGTAAGCATGCAGGTGCCGCAGGCGGTAAAGAAGGCAAATGGTATGTTGGCCCTCATAGCGAGAGGATTCGAGTACAGGAGCAAGGATGTCTTGCTGCAGTTGTACAGGGCCTTGGTGAGACCACACCTTGAGAATTATGTGCAGTTTTGGTCGCCTTATCTGAGGAAGGATGTTCTTTCCATGGAGGGAGTGCAGCGAAGATTCACCAGACTGATACCTGGGATGGCAGGAATGACGTATGAAGAAAGATTGGGTCAATTAGGCTTATATTCACTAGAGTTTAGAAGAATGAGAGGGGATCTCATTGAAACTTATAAAATTCTAACAGGACTAGATAGACTAGATGCAGGAAGGATGTTCCCGATGGCGGGGGAGTCCAGAACCAGGGGTCACAGTCTAAGGATAAGGGCTAAGCCATTTAGGGCTGAGATGAAGAGGAATTTCTTCACCCAGAGAGTGGTGAACCTGTGGAATTCTCTACCACAGAAGGCAGTTGAGGCCAACTTATTAAATATATTCAAGAAGGAGTTTGATATATTTCTTAAGGCTAAAGGGATCAAGGGATATGGGGAGAAAACAGGGACTGGGTACTGAATTTGGATGATCAGCCATGATCTCATTAAATGGCGGAACAGGCTCGAGGGGCCGAATGGCCTACTTCTGCTCCTATCTTCTATGTTTCTATGTTTCTTTTTCCTTGATAGCCCCAACCTTATTCCTACCACAAAATCCGGGCCAATGTTTTTAGGTACAATACAAATATAATACATTATGAAGACTACACTGTATTTCTTGGATTTTCAGAAGTATCCTCTATACCTTCATCACATTTGAAGATTAACACAGTCGCCCCCCCAGCCCAAACCCCACACTCCTCCTGAAGACACTAAATTGTGCTGGGTATGGTTTCATGGTACAGGTATACATTCTTCATGTGTGAGCCTGGGCAGTGAACATCGGCTCGCTGTTTAACTGTGTGGGGCATCACAAACATGCCCACATCTGTCCTCACTCGATGTCCACACAAACATAATTTCCAGTATAGGTTACTGGATAGTGGTGATGAGCAGGAATCCTGGGTAATTTCCCCATTCTTAACCCAGGGGAGCTGTGGCCAATTGTAGTACAGGAAACTTTGGCTTATCCGGAGGTTAACTGTCCGGAATGCTCGATCCACCGGCAACAATCAGGAGCCGTTTCGTTAGTTTTTTTTTCTTTTCGTTGCTTTTTTTTTCCACCAGTCAGGCTCTGCAAGGTCTCGCTGAAGCTGTTGCTAAGCTACAGAGACGCTTGCAAGGTACGGCCGACTGTTTAGAAGCTGTTGCTAAGCAACAGGGTTTGTTGCCAGATACGGAGCTCAAAAGCTCTGTATGTTTCAACATTAGCGCTGGTTTGTCCGGCAGTTTTGATGGGACGGCAACAGCTCGGTCCCGTCGGTGCCGGATATCACCAAGTTTCCTGTATCACTATTTCTTCCCTAGCATGTGTGCCCATCTATGCCTCCTTTTTTGGTTAAATGTGTCCACCTGTGACCACTTCTATTTTGGCCATGTGTGTGTGTGTGAATCCTTGTATGCATATTTTTGACTATCTAGCTGTTTGCATATATGTCTGTCTGTCTATCTGCCTGTGTTTGTGTATGTCTAGGTAGAACTGTCAGAACTGAAGACCTGACCCAGCAATGCAACATTAATGAATATTATGTAAATTATTTAATGAAAAACTGTCTCAATTAGCAAACTGTCCCCAGAAGCCGCTGCCCCTTAAAAGTAATAATCCTAATCATCAGTGAGCAATACCAGACAAATATTCCAGTTAATTCCTAACAAAATACTTCAGAGACTAATAGCTGTCAGGACAATATAAGTGATTTTATCAAGCTCTATAAGAAGCCCAGTAAACAATATGGTAATAAGATGAATCAGCCAAAGTATATTTATGGATGAAATGTACATTTAGATCAACAATATTTCATTTAGAGATGCACTTTGAATGATGGCATTCATTTAGAGGCACAATTATGTTCAAGTAAACAGCCATCAAGTATATTAATAGTCATTAAAAGCTATTACTTTAAAGTAGCTTCATAAAGCTAGTATTAGAAGCATTTAAATGATGGTTTTCATGTAGAAACAATAAGGCAACCACAAAATCTAGCTGGATATTGATCATTTAGGGGCTGAAGTTCCACTCCCGACACAATGAAGGTTTTTGTGCGGCACTACTGGCACAAACCAGGCCAGTGGAGCTCGGCACTTGAATTCCACTGCAGATCCTTCATTAATTATTCCTTGCTGCCAGTGCAGCATTGCCCTTGTGTAGGGAGCCAGCACAATGAAGCAAGCAGAATTTCTCGCTACCAAGTTCAAATTAAAGGGATGTGCATACTCTAAGGCTGCTGTTGTTTTCACATCTTCACACTCTCCTTGGAGAGCAGTGTGGAGTAGTGGAAGGATTTGCAGGCTGATGAACAGTCTGACGGGCCGCAATGTGAACGCTCCTTCCATGGCTGTAATCATCTTTATGCCGGCTGCTAGGGTGGTTAGTCCTATACAGCGGGAGGGTTTTATGGGCTTCCACAACCCATTCAATGGGGGGGGGGGGGGCGCACCGGACACCAGCATTCTCACTGGATGTCAACCTGAAATTCAGAGCTAGAGCTCTGGTCTCCACTCACCAGGACTGTCTGAAGCAGGGTTCAAACCCACATTCAAAGGTATGCCTGTATATGAGGGCAATGTTTATTTCTACCTTTATCAAGCTTAAAAATCAATTTCAGGTATTTGTGAGTCTTGGCTGAGGCTGGGAAAAGGGAGAGGGGTGTCAGGTATAAATGAAATGATAGGAATCCCAATATAAAGGCACAAAACTGCTTCTGTCAGCAAGTGAATGATTCGTACATCTGACCCCTATATGCCTGAGATGGGTGCGAGGATTGTTGCTGTGATGAAATATTCCATTCATCACTGCCTGTGACTGTGGTCGGTTTCAGTGTCATTTCCCTTCCCCCAGTCCTCATTGTATTGTTTATTGGAATGTGCTGTGTGTGTAGGGCTCCGCCCATACCTGGCCCCTTTTGTAAGCTAGCTCAGTCTGGCCTCAGTCTCCAGAAGGAAGATACCTCTCTCTCTTACGTGTTACTTTCTAAGTTAATAAAAGCCTTGTTTTGTTTCGCTAACATCGAGTCTCGGAATTATTGAGGCACATCAATTTTATTAACTTATTTTTCAACACTATGGATCAACTCCTGAAGCCCGAACGTTTGGATTTGGATCAACATGCTCCGGACGCATCAGCACGCTTCGGACACTGGTTTGAGTGTATGGAATTCTTCCTGGACAATTCCGCAGCCGTCAAAGACGCTACGGACGCTGCGAGGATGAGACTCGGAATTCTGCGGAATTGGGTAAGCCACCGGGTTTACCCCCTCATCCAAGACGCCGATACGTACCTGGCTGCCTGCGACATCTTAAAGGCGCATTACCAGCAGCCTACGAATGAGGTGTATGCTAGGCATCTGCTCGCTACTCGCGCACAGCGACCTGGGGAATCAGTGGAGGAGTTCCTAAGCACCCTGAAAATGCTTGGCAAAGACTGCAAGTGCCGAGATGTAAAAGCCGCAGTGTACACTGACGAGCTTGTTCGCGATGCCTTTATCACAGGCCTCAGCTCCACTTACATCCGGCAAAGACTGCTGGAAAAAACGGGGTTGGACCTGAAACAGGCTGCGGACACCGCGCGATCCCTGGATGTGGCCCAGAGAAACTCGGACGCCTACTCTTCAGCCCGCGCCGTCCACGCCGCCACGTGTGCACCGAGGGCGCCGCCATCTTGGAAGGCATCTTCCCCGCCCGGCAGCCCGACACCGGCAGGGCCCCGCTCTCCCCCCAGAAGCCCTACGACAGCCGCGACGCGTCAGGGACCCAACTGCTACTTCTGCGGGCAGCCAAAACACACCAGAAACCTGTGCCTGGCGAAAGGCACCACCTGCTTTAAGTGCGGTAAGAAGGGGCACTTCGGGAAGGTGTGCAGAGGGAACCCCGCCGGAAAACCAACCGCCGGAAAACCCGCCACCGCCGCGTGTGCGCCGTGGGAGCGGCCATCTTGGACGCCATCTTGCCCGACCTCATGGGGTCCGCCATCTTATGAGCAGACAGCGTGGACGCCATCTCGTATCGATCAGGGCCCTACAGTGGCATCGGTCACAGTGGACCAGACCAGGCCGCACCCGCTATCCAAATCAATGGTGGACATCGAGGTAAACGGGTGCCGGGTTAAATGTTTAATTGACAGTGGAAGCACGGAGAGTTTTATCCACCCTGAACTGGCACAGCAACTCTCCCTAAAGGTGGTCCCTGCTCAGGGTACCATCTCTATGGCTGATAAAACCCAGACATCGACCATTCTGGGTTACTGCACGGTACAATTGGGCGTTAACGGAACTGTATACGATAATTTTAAAGTATTAATCATGAAGAACCTATGTGCGAGCATGATCTTGGGCCTGGATTTCCAGTGCAACCACCAAAGCATCACGCTCAAGTACGGTGGGTCCCAGCCGCCCCTCACAGTGTGCGGTCTGGCTACCCTGAAGGTAAAGCCGCCTTCGCTATTCGCGAACCTTACCCCTAACTGCCGGCCAATAGCGACCAAAAGCAGGAGGTACAGCTGGGAGGACAGGTGGTTTATCGCGACCGAGGTAGACAGGCTCCTGAAAGAGCGCATTATTGAACGCAGCAACAACCCGTGGCGCGCCCAAGTGGTAGTGGTAAGGGGTAGCGAGAAGAAACGGATGGTGATCGACTATAGTCAAACGATCAACAGGTGCACCCAACTAGACGCCTACCCGCTACCCCGCATATCAGAAATGGTGAACCAAATCGCCCAATACCGGGTGTTCTCCACCATCGACCTCAAGTCAGCGTACCACCAGCTCCCTATCAGACCAGAGGACCGCCCGTACACCGCCTTCGAGGCGAACGGACGCCTCTACCAATTCCTCAGAGTCCCCTTTGGGGTGACGAATGGGGTCTCGGTTTTTCAGAGGGAGATGGACCGCATGGTCGATGACCACCACTTGCAGGCAACCTTCCCCTACCTCGACAACGTCACCATCTGCGGCCACAATCAGCAGGATCACGACTCGAACCTCGAGAGGTTCCTGGAAACCGCACAAAAACTCAACCTCACCTACAACGAGGACAAGTGCGTTTTCAACACCACGCGCCTCTGCATACTAGGCAGCGTGGTGGAGAATGGGGAAATCGGACCAGACCCCGACCGATTGCGCCCCCTACGGGAGCTGCCCCTGCCCAACACTCCCAAAGCCCTGAAAAGGTGCCTGGGGTTATTTTCTTATTATTCCCAATGGGTCCCCAACTACTCCGACAAAGCCCGCCCCCTCTTGAAAGCATCCTCTTTTCCGCTCTCTGCTGAGGCCCACGCCGCCTTCAAAAGCATTAAGCAGGATATTGAGTGGGCCACGCTACAGGCAGTGGACGAGAACACTCCATTTCAAGTGGAAAGTGATGCGTCTGACTTCGCCTTGGCAGCCACCCTCAACCAGGCGGGGCGGCCCGTAGCTTTCTTCTCGAGGACCCTCCAAGGGCCCGAGATCAGACACTCCTCCGTGGAAAAGGAGGCGCAAGCCATCGTGGAGGCAGTGCGCCACTGGCGCCACTACCTAGCCGGCAAACGCTTCACCCTACTTACCGACCAGCGGTCAGTAGCGTTTATGTTCAATAATAAACAGAGGGGAAGATTAAAAATGATAAGATTCTTAGGTGGCGGATCGAGCTCTCCACCTTCGAGTACGACATCATTTACCGGCCAGGGGCCCTTAACGAATCCCCTGACGCCCTCTCACGAGGGATGTGTGCCAGCGCCACTGGGGATCGGCTACAGACCCTCCACAACGACCTCTGCCACCCAGGGGTCACGCGGTTGTTCCACTTCATAAAGTCCCGTAACTTACCCTACTCGATTGAGGAAGTTCGGTCTCTGACCAGGAACTGCCGCACTTGCGCTGAGTGCAAGCCTCGGTTCTACCGCCCAGATAGAGCCCACTTAATCAAAGCTACACGGCCCTTTGAGCGGCTCAGCTTAGATTTCAAGGGCCCCCTCCCGTCCGTTGACCGCAATGTTTACTTCCTGAACATTGTGGACGAATACTCCCGGTTCCCATTCGCCTTCCCCTGCCCAGACATGACCAGCGCCACGGTCATTAAATGCCTCAACAGCCTGTTCTGCCTGTTCGGTATGCCGAGCTACATCCATACGGATAGGGGGGCGTCCTTCATGAGTGAAGAGCTACGCCAGTACATGCTGTCCAAGGGGATCGCCACGAGCCGTACCACCAGCTACAACCCCCGGGGTAACGGCCAAGTGGAGCGAGAGAACGGGACAGTATGGAAAGCAGTCACTCTAGCTCTAAGGACCAAGGGCCTCCCTATCTCCCGCTGGCAGGAAGTCCTCTCGGATGTGCTCCATTCGATACGGTCGCTATTGTGTACGGCCACTAAAGCCACGCCTCATGAACGAATGGTTGTCTTTCCCCGGAAATCCACCTCAGGCGTATCCATGCCGTCATGGCTCTCCACCCCAGGTCCGGTACTCGTGCGAAGGCATGTGAGGGGCCACAAGACAGACCCTCTCGTGGAGCCAGTACACCTACTCCACGCCAACCCCCAATACGCATATGTCCGGCACGCCGACGGAAGGGAGGACACCGTGTCCATAAAAGACGTCACCCCAGCCGGCATCGACAACAACCACGGCAATAGCAGCAACAACGATCACAGCAACTCTTACCCACCCACTACTCTTTCATCACCCCCGGAAGAACATCGACCAACGGCACCCCCACCAACTACCCCTTCAACAACCCTGGCGGCACCCCCGGCAGAGACCCAGGAGACTACCGGGGACACCCAGCCGACACCCGCGGCACCACAACAGCCACGTCGGTCGCAGAGGACTATCAAACCCCCGAACAGACTAAATCTATAGAAGGGGTGAATGTGATGAAATATTCCATTCATCACTGCCTGTGACTGTGGTCGGTTTCAGTGTCATTTCCCTTCCCCCAGTCCTCATTGTATTGTTTATTGGAATGTGCTGTGTGTGTAGGGCTCCGCCCATACCTGGCCCCTTTTGTAAGCTAGCTCAGTCTGGCCTCAGTCTCCAGAAGGAAGATACCTCTCTCTCTTACGTGTTACTTTCTAAGTTAATAAAAGCCTTCTTTTGTTTCGCTATCATCGAGTCTCGGAATTATTGAGGCACATCAGTTGCCCAATTTAGCTCTTCAGAGGACATTAGGACACCATTCTTGGCCATGGGCTCAATACACTATGGCCTAGAAATTGGGTATAGCCCCGCTTGAGGCGTTAGAACTGGCGCTGCGCAAAGTTTATAGCCAGACGAAACTTATCGCTGCCTGGCGCGATATTGGGTTGCATCGCCCCCAAAGGGGATTGAGGCGCGAATTCAGACATTGCACGGGGCTCCTAAGGCGCAAAAGTTCAGGCGCTACCCAATATCGGCGCGGACGGGCGCAGCGCAGGTGATCTCAATTACCGAAAACCACGAGACTTCCAGGCGCCGGCCGGCTCTTAAAGGGGTGGGTCAGTCAGCCTGAGCTGCCACACTCAACGCCATGTAGGCCTCAGACTCGGCGCTCGCCCTTCTCTGGCGCAAAAAACTTGGTCAGGATGGAGAAGGTGAGACAGAGAGCAGAGCGCTTCAGCACTGAGGCTCTGGACCAGTTGGTGTCTGCAGTGGAGCGCCGTCGAGATGTTCTGTATCCTGACAATGGCAAGAGGCCGAATCAAAAGGATTACCGGCGATCTTGGAGGGAGGTTTCTCTGAGGGTCAACTCCAGCAGCATGGCGACCAGGACCCCTGTTCAGTGCAGGAAGAAATTCAACAACCTCACTCGGGTCGTTAGGGTGAGTGCTGTTTATGCAAACTTCTGATTCCCTCCATCTGCACTTGACTTCGAGCACCCTGTTGCCATGATGCCCCAATGGCCATCTGTCAGCAAGCACCCATGGCCCTTTCTGGGCACACACATGGACATTTCACTCAAGGCCACATGTAAGGGCTCTTGCACCATGGGGGGCATGAGATGATCTCTCAAGGCCTCATGTAAGGGCTCTTGCACCATGGGGGGCATGAGATGATCTCTCAAGGCCTCATGTAAGGGCTCTTGCACCATGGGGGGCATGAGATGATCTCTCAAGGCATCATGTTACAGAGCTTCCCCTTCTTTCCCCTGCAGTCCAAGCTGGCGGCGATGCGAAAGGACCAGCGTCGAACCGGTGGCGGGCCTCCACAAGTCGTCACTCTCACGGATCTCATAAGAACATAAGAAATAGGAGCAGGAGTAGGCCAATTGGCCCCTCGAGCCTGCTCCGCCATTCAATAAGATCATGGCTGATCTGATCCTAACCGCCAATCCACTATGACAGGACTATCTCCTGAATCTAACAGCATTAGACACACGAAAAACAGGAGCAGGATCAGGCTACACGGCCCCTGGGCCCGCTCCGCTACCCACAGGGCCATGACCTATCCGAACCTAGACTCATGTCCAAATTCCTGCCCGCTCCCCGTAACCCTTAATTCCCTTTTCTACTAGGAAACTGTCTATTTCTGTTTTAAATTTATGTAATGATGTAGCTTCGACAGCTTTTTGGGGCAGCATATTCCATGGACCTACCACCCTCTGAGTGAAGTAGTTCCTCCTCATCTCAGTTTTGAAAGAGCAGCCCCTTATTCTAAGACTATGCCCCCTAGTTCTAGTTTCACCCATCATCTGGAACATCCTCCCTGCATCCACCCGATCCAACCCCTTCATAATCTTATATGTTTCAATAAGATCGCCTCTCATTCTTCTGAACTCCAATGAGTAGAGTCCCAATCTACTCAACCTCTCCTCATATGTTCATCCCCTCATCCCCGGGATTAATCGAGTGAACCTTCTTTGTACTGACTCGAGAGCAAGTATGTCCTTTCTTAAGTATGGACACCAAAACTGTATGCAGTATTCCAGGTGCGGTCTCACCAATACCTTGTACAACTGAAGCAATACCTCCCTATTTTTATATTCTATCCCCCTAGCAATGAAAGCCAACATTCCATTGGCCTTCTTAATCACTTGCTGCACCTGCATACTAACCTTTTGAGTTTCGTGCACCAGGACCCCCAGATCCCTTTGTACTTCAGTACTTTCAAGTTTCTTGCCATTAAGATAATAACTTGCTCTACGATTTTTCCTGCCAAAGTGCATAACCTCACACTTTCCAGTATTGTATTCCATCTGCCAAATCTCTGCCCACTTACTTAGCCTGTCTATGTCCCCTTGCAGGTTTTTTATGTCCTCCTCACTCACTACTTTCCCTCCCATCTTAGTATCATCTGCAAACTTTGATGTGTTACACTCGGTCCCCTCCTCCAAATCGTTAATATAGATTGTAAAGAGTTGGGGACCCAGCACTGACCCCTGCGGAACACCACTGGTTACTGATTGCCAGTCTGAATAGGAACCATTTATCCCAACTCTCTGCCTTCTGTTAGATAGCCAATCCTCTATCCATGCCAGAATATTACCCCCAATCCCGTGATTTTTTATCTTAAGCAATAATCTTTTGTGTGGCACCTTGTCAAATGCCTTTTGGAAGTCTAAATACACTACGTCCACTGGTTCACCTTTATCCACCCTATATGTTACTTCCTCAAAGAACTCCAGCAAATTTGTCAAACATGACTTCCCCTTCATAAAACCATGCTGACTTTGTCTTATTAAATTATGATTATCCAAATGTCCTGTTACTGTCTCCTTAATAATGGACTCCAAAATTTTACCTACCACAGATGTTAGGCTAACCGGTCTATAGTTTCCAGCCTTCTGTCTACTGCCCTTTTTAAATAAGGGTGTTACATTAGCAGTTTTCCAGTCTGCCGGGACCTTTGCTGAGTCCAGGGAGTTTTGGAAGATTATTACCAATGCATCCACAATCCCTACCGCCACTTCCCTCAAAACCCTGGGATGTAAGCCATCAGGTCCAGGTGATTTATCCGCCTCGAGTCCCATTATTTTACCAAGTACTACTTCCTTAGTGATTTTAATCGTATTTAGCTCCTCCCCCCCTATAGCCCCCTGCTTGTCAAGTGTTGGGATATTCTTGGTGTCCTCTACTGTAAAGACTGATACAAAATATTCATTCAGTGTTTTTGCCATCTCCATATTTCCCACCATTAATTTCCTGGTCTCATCCTCTAAGGGACCAACATTTACTTTAGCCACCCTTTTTCTTTTTATATAACTATAAAAACTCTTACTATCTGTCTTTATATTTTTTGCTAATTTACTTTCATAATGTATCTTCCCTTTCTTAATCAATCTTTTTGTTATTTTTTGCTGTCTTTTAAAGTTTTCCCAATCCTCTATCCTCCCACTAGATTTGGCTACCTTATATGCCCTTGTTTTTAGTCGAATACTATCCTTAATTTCTTTACTTAGCCACGGATGGCTGTCTTTTCTTTTACACCCTTTTTTTCTCAATGGAATATACTTTTTTTGGAATTTGTAAAATAACTCCTTAAATGTACACCACTGATCATGTATCGTCTTATCCTTTAACCTATTTTCCCAATCCACTTTACTCAATTCCGCTCTCATACCTTCATAGTCTCCTTTATTCAAGCTTAGCACGCTTGTTTGAGATACAGCCTCCTCACCCTCTAACTGAATATGGAATTCAACCATGTTATGGTCACTCATTCCAAGGGGATCCTTTACTAGGACATTTTTAATTAATCCTGTCTCGTTACACAGGACCAGATCTAAGGTTGCTTGCCCCCTGGTTGGTTCAGTTACATACTGCTCAAGAAACCCATCCCTAATACACTCAATGAACTCATCCTCAAGGCAGCCCTGCCCAATTTGATTCGTCCAATTTATATGAGAGTTAAAATCCCCCATAATTATAGATGTTCCCTTATTACAAGCCTCAACTATTTCCTGATTGATACTCCGTCCAACCGAGTTGCGACTGTTCGGAGGCCTATATACTACACCCACTAGTGTTTTTTCCCCTTATTATTCCTTATCTCCACCCAAACTGTTTCATTATCCTGATCCTTTGACCCAATATCATTTCTCTGTATTACAGTGATTCCTTCCTTTATTAACATAGCCACCCCACCTCCCCTTCCTTCCTGCCTGTCCTTCCTGATTGTTAAATAACCTGGTATGTTTAATTCCCAGGCATTGTCACCCTGCAGCCATGTTTCTGTAATGGCCACAAGATCATACCCATATGTAGCTATTTGTGCCTTTAACTCGTCTATTTTGTTACGAATGCTACGTGCATTCAGATAGAGAACTTTCAAATATGTTTTGTGACACTTAGTTCCTGCTATTGCCCTTTTTATTACTTTACCTTTTACTCCACACCTTCTACCCCTTCCTGACACGCTCTGGTTTTTAATTTCCCCACTGCTACCTAAGTCTATGACCTTCTCTGTTGTCATTTGTATTATTTGCTCTCTGGGAACCTCCCCCCCACTAGTTAGTTTAAAGCCCTCTCTACAGCCCTAGTTATATGATCCACCAGGACTCTAGTCCCAGCACTGGCCAAGTGAAGCCCGTCCCAACGGAACAGCTCCCTCCTGTCCCAGTACTGGTGCCAGTGTCCCAGGAAGCAAAACCCATTTCTCCCACACCAGTCTTTGAGCCACGCATTTAACTCTCTTATTTTATTTGTCCTAGCCAAATTCGCTCGTGGCTCAGGTAATAATCCAGAGATTATTACCCTTGTGGTTCTGCTTTTTAATTTGGCCCCTAGCTGCTCAAACTCCCTCAGCAGAACCTCCTTCCTTGTCCTATCTATGTCGTTGGTACCAACATGGACCACGACAACTGGATCCTCCCCCTCCCACTCCAAGTTTCTGTCCAGCCCAGAGGAGATGTCCTTAACCCTGGCACCGGGTAGGCAACACAGCCTACGGGACTCTCGCTCTTGGCTGCAGAGAACTCTATCTATCCCCCTAATAATACTATCCCCTACCACTACAACATTTCTATTTACTCCCCCCTCTTCACGGTGCTGTGGCCAGGTTGCTCATCCTCCCTGCAGCCCCTGCTTCCGTCTCCACAGGGAGTAAGAAGCTCGAACCTGTTGGACAAGAGCAAGGGCTGCGGCTCCTCCAACACTACCTTCTGGATCCCCGTACCTGCCTCACTCGTGGTCACACCGTCCAGTCCCTGACCATGGGCTACATCTGAATTAATTAACTTCATAGGTGTGACCACCTCCTGAAACACAGAGTCCAGGTACTTCTCCCCCTCCCTGATGTGTCGCAGTATCTGAAGCTCAGACTCCAGCTCATCAACACGGAGCTGGAGATCCTGTAGCAGCAGACACTTGTCACAGATGTAATCACCGTTAGCCTCAATGGGGTCTACCGGCTCCCACATCTCGCAACAGTAACACATCATCTGCTCCATTCTATGTAATTAATTATAAATTTTTTATTTAATTAGATTAAATCAATCCCTCTAAATTACACCAGTTTAATGGTTAACCAACTGTCTCCCTTACAGCACAGACCCTAGAAAAAAACCGCCGAATTTAAGCTTGTAATAAAAAGAAGAAATACTCACCAACCAATCCAACCAATCACTTACCTGCTTCCTGGTGACGTCACTCTTGGATTATTTTTTACCTCTCTCCTCTGCTGTTGATTTGGTATGCCTCTGGTCGCTGCCTCTGGTTTTTATGCCGGGTTATAGCTCCTCCTCCTGACCTCGCTGCTCACTCCTAGGTCCGATGCTGGTCTCGGGCCTCTGGTCGCTGCCTCTGGTTTTTATGCCGGGTTATAGCTCCTCCTCCTGACCTCGCTGCTCACTCCTAGGTCCAATGCTGGTCTCGGGCCTCTGGTCGCTGCCGCTGGTTTTTATGCCGGGTTATAGCTCCTCCTCCTGACCTCGCTGCTCACTCCTAGGTCCGATGCTGGTCTCGGGCCTCTGGTCGCTGCCGCTGGTTTTTATGCCGGGTTATAGCTCCTCCTCCTGACCTCGCTGCTCACTCCTAGGTCCGATGCTGGTCTCGGGCCTCTGGTCGCTGCCTCTGGTTTTTATGCCGGGTTATAGCTCCTCCTCCTGACCTCGCTGCTCACTCCTAGGTCCAATGCTGGTCTCGGGCCTCTGGTCGCTGCCGCTGGTTTTTATGCCGGGTTATAGCTCCTCCTCCTGACCTCGCTGCTCACTCCTAGGTCCGATGCTGGTCTCGGGCCTCTGGTCGCTGCCGCTGGTTTTTATGCCGGGTTATAGCTCCTCCTCCTGACCTCGCTGCTCACTCCTAGGTCCGATGCTGGTCTCGGGCCTCTGGTCGCTGCCGCTGGTTTTTATGCCGGGTTATAGCTCCTCCTCCTGACCTCGCTGCTCACTCCTAGGTCCGATGCTGGTCTCGGGCCTCTGGTCGCTGCCGCTGGTTTTTATGCCGGGTTATAGCTCCTCCTCCTGACCTCGCTGCTCACTCCTAGGTCGAGGAGAGAGTGCACCAGATTCTTGGAGGACGTCTGTGTGGTCCTGTTACCACTGCAGCTGCCGACCACATTTCCGACAGCGAGGGTAAGGCTCTCACCTTTTCCAGCTGTTTCCTTCCACTTGGTCCCCCCGCCAGCATGCTTCCTCAGTGTGCAGCCATGTCAGAGCCTTTCCGCCAACCTGTCCTTTTGCTAAAGCCACTCTTCCACCTCCCTGCTTTCAGATGATTCATCACCAACTCAGGCTCAACGCCCTGAAGCTGCCAGTGCCAGTGCCTCCGGAGGCGAGGATCAGGAGGAAGCCGGAGCATCTGCTCCAATCTCAGGGGAGCATACACATCTGCAGACTGGGGATAGTAGTTCCCTGGAGGGGAGGGGGGGGTGCTCTGATGATCAGCCAGTTGCCGGAACAAGCGGCATGCAGCAACGCAAGGGGGGTAGGCAAGTTCGGCCACCGTCTCCCCGGAGGGCAAGGCAGGTAGTGATGACTGCTGCACAGAGTGCAGAGGAGGTGCGTCGCCTGGCTGAAATGAGCACCCAGGCCCGGCTCAGGCACACTGAGCTGATGGCTGCAGTGGGGAGGATGCCTCAGTCAATAGATACACTGGCAAAGAGTGTGTTGGACTTCGGGGCAGCAATGGAGAGGACTCTCCAGGGCTTCGGGGCAACAATGGAGAGGACTGTCCAGGGCTTCGAGGCCGCTATGGAAAGGACTGTTCAGGGCTTTGGACAATCCCTGGAACGGTCTGTCCAGGGCTTGTCTGAGGCAGTGGAATGGTCGGCACCGGCCTTGTCTGAAGCAATGGAAAGAGCTGTCCTGGACTTCTCCGAAGCACTGGCACCTGCCACACAGGTCCTCACTGCTGCCACGCAGTCACTTGCCGGCCTTGTCCACACCCAGATTGAGGCAACGCGAACTCTCACTGCAGCCACCCTATCTGCATCAGCTAGGATCACCCCGGGCCCTTCCAGTCCCATACAAGGCCAGGAATCAGTGGAGCATGCGATTGTGGTGGATGAGCCGAGCCGGTCCCCTCAGAGAGCCAGTGTGTCGTCCGACCATGGTGCAGGTGTCCGCTCTTGGCAGGTGACCATTGCACATGCCAGCGCTGGTACGTCTGCAGTGCAGCTGCCACCACCTGCAGGGCACACTGCTTCCAGCCATGCTCAGATCAAGCATCCTGCGTCCGCACCCTCCAAGCCCAGAGGTCGGCCAGGCCGTCCCTCAGGGGCTTCTGCGCTTCCACACAGTCAGCAGGCGTCCCCCAGCCTTGACCCCGTCACTGGGGTTCAATTACGTAGGAGCAGCAGGGAGGGAAGGGGCCGACCGCGAAAGAGAAGTCGTTCTCCATCAAGGGGCCAGTAGTAGAGGGAGGTGCTGAGACGTTTCTTTGGCCAAATTCAAGGATACCCTCACCTGTTGTAATTGTTGGAAATGGTTTGTTGAGTTTTGCCGAAGAGTTAACTGTTATTTTGTTAGTTATGGTTTCTGTTGACATGACGTTGTTTTGCTGTAATGAAAGGCTTTTGTGACAATAAAGAAAAGTTTTAATGTGCTATGGTACACGTGACTAATTACAGTGATGCTGGCCTTCAGAGGCTTTCAAACATCCAAAGTGCGCAGGAGTAAAGACACCCATCATTCCGCCAGAGGGGCCTCGAAATGAGTCCTGATGAGCCTCTGACGGATGGCCCTTCCACTTTCAGGAGCCCTTCCATCGTCCTCCTCCTCCTCCTCGTCCACATGCTCTTCCTCCTCCTCCTCCTCCTCCTCGTCCGCCTGCTCTGCTGGTCGTTGAGGGACAGCTGGAATTGGCTGGGTGCGTCAAATCGCCAAGTTGTGGAGCATGCAGCAGACGACGACGATGTGGCCCACTTGCTCCGGCAAGTACTGCAGGGCTCCCCCCGAATGGTCCAGACATCGGAAACGCTGTTTGAGCACACCAATAGTGTGCTCTACAATGTTCCTGGTCGCCTGATAGCTGCTGTTGAACAGCTCTTCTGCTGGGGTGGCGGCCACACGGAGTGGTGTCATCAGCCATGGGCAGAGAGGATAGCCCTTGTCCCCAATAAGCCAGCCTTGTGGTCGAGCCGGCCCCTCAAAAAGGTCACAAACTGAGGTCTGCCGCAGGATAAAGGCATCGTGGCTGCTCCCTGGGAATTGGGCGTTGACTGCCATGATGATTTGGCGGTGGTCACAGACCAGCTGCACGTTGAGGAAGTGGAACCCCTTGCGGTTGCGGAAGTCCTCAGGATTCTGGAATGGTGCCCTCAAAGCCACGTGTGTACAGTCAATCGCCCGCTGCACCATGGGGAAGTCCGCAATAGCAGCGAAGCCCTGCGCGCGCTCCGCCTGCTTCTCCGGGGTCAGAGGGAAGGTGATGAATTGATGCCTTCGCCTATAAAGGGCAGCTGTAACTTGCCGGATGCAACAGTGGACTGCAAACTGAGAGATATTCGCAATGTCCCCAGTGGCTGACTGAAAGGATCCAGTGGCATAAAAATTGAGGGCAACAGTCAGTTTAACGGCCACCGACAGAGAGGTCCTGCACCGTAGACGCGGCTGCAGATCCTCAGCAAGCAGGTGGCACAGCTCAGTAACAACGTCCCTCCCGAATCGGAGCCTTCGCACACACTGCTCCTCCGACATGTCAAGGTATGACACCTGCTGCCTAAAGACCCTCGCAGCATACCCTCGGATTGGCCGACCTCCATTGCCCCTCCTCCTTCTGGCCAATCCCAGCCCTCTCTCCCACCGTCTCTCTGCCCCTTCATAGTGTTCGGCCATGAGGCCATCGCCCTCCAAAGCAGCTCCCATTCCGATGCCAGTTGGTCAAAAGGCTGTTAGGTCTAGTGCTCCAACTGCTCCGGACAGGTTTGAAGGTCCCAAGTACTCTAATGCTAAATTCCAAAAACTCTGCTCCACAGTAGCTCACCAACTCTCTCCACCAATGATCGCAATGAACAGGCCAAGTGGCTGCAGCTTTTATACTAGAGCTGTCCCCTTTAAATAGCGCCCCCCGACTACGAGAAGGGCCTGCTAACGTTCCTTCGAACTGTCACTAATAGCGCTAGGCGTAAAGGTTCCGGGCGCCACCCAATATCCGGTCAGGGGCACCTAAAAGGCGTTGCACACTGAAATGACGTCATGATCTGCTTGCGCACGCGGGCGCACGCAAACACTTAGCGCAGGTGTTAAATCTATAGTCAATATGGGAGTTGTCGCTATCTTCATTGCGCCCACCCCAACATTGGGTAACGCCCCAATTCTCAGTCTCTTTAGGCGCTAACCGCTGGCGCTAACAACCGAATTTCTAGGCCTATCTGTCGGATCTAGGACAAGATGGAGAAGAAAGTGGCTCCTTTAAAGGAATTTGGCAAGGAAACAGCACTCAAATATACCATGTATCTTGTGGCTGGCCCAAAGGTTGCTTCTCGCAAGACGTTGCCTGTTCTACATGTATTCCTCACTCACATCAAGCGCTCACATAACCCGACAGCTCATTCTCTGCATCTCATACATACCAATACCTCAGGAGGGCACACCTTCAAGATGCAATGTAAAACTTCATAACTTGCAACACTCATCCCTTTCAAGGTCCTCAAGTGATATTAGATCAACAGCAGCAGGATGACGCCCAGATTGACATACAGTGGCCTGAATTTTAATACTTTGGCGGGTTGGGTCCGCAATGTGAACGCTCCTTCCATGGCTGTAACCATCTTTATGCCGGCTGCTAGGGTGGTTAGTCCTATACAGCGGGAGGGTATTATGGGCTTCCACAACCCATTCAATGGATGGAGAAGCTGGCTGGCTGCAGGCGGGTAGGCCTGCGGCACTAGCCTACAGAGAGAAGGGAAGGGGGGATCGCTTGGGGGGCCCGGGAGCTCATCATGTGGGGGCCGGAGGCTCATGGGGGTTCAGGAACTCATCGTGGGGGGGGGGGGGGGGGAGGGTAGCCGGGGGCTTATCGCATGGGGGCTGGAAGAGTATGGGGGGGGGGGGAGGGATTTTATAGATGGCGGGGGGTGGGTTTGGCAGGGACGCTGGCCCAGGGGGTAAGTGTAAAGGCACTTACCTCCTGGATCCAGCAGTCCTTGTTTTTCATGAGGCCTGCAAAATCCAACCAGCCACTGTTAAAGTTTAAATCATGGTTAAATCTGAGGCACGCCAGCCTCATTAGAATATTTAAATGAACAGCCTCCTGGGAGCGGGTTGTCTGCCCAACTCCCGTCCTGCCTCCGTTAAAACCGTAAGTGGGCGGGTTGGAGGCGGGTTCTGGTCGGGATTCAGATTTTTAGCACTTTATCTTCCCACCAACCCCAACCCATCCTTTTTTGGGGGTTAAAATTCCCCCCAGATTATGCATATGTTTGTCACTAAAATGTGCTTCCTCAACTTCCAGTTTCTTGAGATAATTTTTGTGCTGCGTCTTTTAGCCCAAGATGCTTGCTTCGTGGTGCAGGTACTTAAGCGACATGCCCCTGAGGGTGCAAACTTTGGTGAGGTAGCACCAGAGATCCTGGGCAGGCACATCCCGCCATTTAAGCTGGGATGCTGAACTGCAGATTTTCAGTTCAAAGATAATTTAAAAATGCTGTCCATATTAGTTACTTTAATGCATTAGTATTCTCCATTGTGCTATTTTTTTGAACTGTAAAGTGTCATTTTCAATCTAGGAACAGATTAATGAATCTAATACTGTACAAACATTTGCAACAAAAAGGTGCTTTTTTAAAATTTACAACCCAACTCCTAAATACTAATCAGGTGAATTATATTCTGATAGCAACAGTTTCAAGAAACTCACGTGTATTCATATATCATGTTTATCAACAGATGAAACTGAAATTAAAACAGCAGATAGGTGGATTTGCTGTCTATTAAGAGCACATTTGCTGTCTATTAAGAGCACAATGAGTCATTTCCTCTGCATATTCAGCTGTTCCTCAGAGCTGACTCTACATTCACTGAGGGCAAGGCTGTTTTAGCACTTCCTCATGTCTGGGGCTGAGGTAAACTTTGAAGTGAATAATTAGGATATCTGACCTGAAGAATGTGACATCTGAATCCTGATATATATTTGGAGACAGTTGGAGTGAAGGATATTCAGCAACTAAAGGCTTCACACTGAATAGAGCCATCGCTAGAATGACAAAGAGAACAGGAAGCAGCAGGTTGGCAATGGCCCCTTTCCAATCCCTCCGTGAATGGTGAAAGCGTTTAATCATCAGAGCTGCCATCTGTTTAAAAATCAGTCGCATTCCAGTCACTCGCTGGGCTCCAGCAAGGGTCGCACCTTGTGCAAGAAAAAAACATTGTATTCAACACAAACAAGTTTGATATACGCACTTGTTCTTTGCAGTCATTTCAATTACATTAAATCTCTTTATATATCAAGGCATTCTGCTGACAGACAAAGGTACATTTTAAAGAATATAAGTATGGAATTAAAGAATGCTATATGGTTCAACAAGAACTTTCCTTATACAATTTGCTCTCCCAAATGGTCTCCTCAACTTTTTTAATCTCTTGAAGAAAAGTTCTGTATAACGTCTTCCCACATGTCCAGTGCTCCCTGGGTGTCCGCCCTCCTGGGTGACAGGGAATTTGGAGTGGCACCTTACTGTTTCCCTGGGTGGGATGGAGAGTTGCAGTGGGGGAGGGGGGCGGGGAGGAGACTAGTCTAGCCAATGTGGCTGAAGAAATCATTTTGAGTTCTGATTTGGTCCCTGGGCAAGTTGCCACTTTCCTAACAGCAATCTGTCAGATTGACTGTGGCGGGGGCAGGAAATGGAATTGTGGACCCCATTTAAGGCACTTATACAGCAAGCATGCCTATGACATGCAGAAGTACTTTCTGCTGATTGTGCTCAGAGCAGAACTGGCAGGACTTCTGTTGAGACCATCAAACCGCCAATTCCATCTTTTACTGTGACATGACAATGGGGTCGGGGAGTTGGGAGGAAGGAGAACCCACACTCTCACAATCGGGATTTTTCCACGTAGGCAGAAAGTGGTGGATAGCTAGCGAAAACATGTTTCATCCCAAATTGTTTGACTTCCAACCCAAAAAATGGATATGAGAAGAGGGTGGTCTTAGGAACTATTACTGGGAAAAAATAAAACTGGATTGATTTTCCCAGCTTGCTAATATAGGAAACTCTCGATTTACTGGCATCTAAATAACCGGAAAACTCTGTTAACCGGCAAAATTCAGGAGTAGGTTCAGGTAAGTTTTACTTCATATTAGTGGCCGTTCCTGGATCTGTGGCTGTGTAATCGGGGTTCCTGCACTTGTTGCTATGCAACAGGGACACTTGGTCTGTGGCTGGGGTTCCTGCAGCTGTTGCTAAGCAACAGGGAAGCCTGGATTTGTTGCTGTGTACGGAGCTCTCGTACCTTTTAACTATACCTCTCTGTAATCCGGACTTTTTGACAAACCGGCACCACGCCGGTCCCGTCGGTGCCGGGTAAAAAAGTGTTTCCTGTAGTAATGATTGCGTAACTTGCTCAATCACATATTGAATCAAAAGTCTGTCAGTATATCTGCAGCAAGCTTCTATTTAAATCACTGTTGGATTTGCTTTTTTAAATGTATTTGTTGTTTTCTTCACATGCTACATACTTACCCCTGCCTGAAAGAGTAAACTGGAAAATTGTTTCTGCATTAATGCTGCTCATTAGCCAGCTGCTAGAAGGTCCACAGGAGTCACTCAAATGTGACCAGGCCTCCAATCATGGGAGCCGATTTCAGCAGCCCTGCTGGGTGGGAACATGGCAATAGTGCGATAAAAATAGCACCACAGCCCCGTTCCTGCCAACATCTGAGTCTGAGCCATTTTAGTGAGGGCTTTGAACTGGGCAGCCCAGGTGGCCACTGGAAACAGGCAAGAGCCTCAATAGCCAGTTCAAATTGTAGTCTTTTGACATCCATAGGACCTCAATGCAATTTTGAGGTATCTTTGGTTGTACACTGCAGGCTGCTCAAAACACATTAGAAAAAGCTTTTAAAATTGTTTTTGTGGGGTCAGGAGGAGCATTAAAGTGAGCACACCTCGCCAATGGAACGCTGATGAGAACCGACTGTGAAAATGTTTCGGGCCTTAGACCACTTCCATAGAGCAGGCTCACTCTGCCCGCCTCCCGCCCGATAGAAGCAGTCACATGAAAATCGACCCCATTATCTTCTCGCAGCAGCATGGTGCAGACGGGAAACACGCCAGAATAATTTAAATTTAGAAAACTGGAAAGATTGACATTTTTAAAAGTGATGCCATACCTTTAAACTGATTTAAGTGCCATGAATGTTAATCATTTTGTACAATATCAGCTGGATTTAGTTACTCACTGTCGCTGTGAGTTGATTCAATGCTCTCAGACTTTAGAGACTCTTTGTCCTGGCCTTGATAAGGTGCAGGTCTTCCTTCACTCTGAAGCAACTTCAGAAACACCTGGTGAAACAGGAAACAGAAAAGTTGACATGAAAGTAGATTTTAAATTTAATCAGATTAATTTTAAATTACTTAATTAAACTTTAAATAGCATCTATAAAGCTTTGGATCTGTAATTATTAAATTTATATGAAACAAAATCAATGTGGTTTATGTGGGATTATTCAACTGACTTCTTCAAGCTGCCACTTGGCTGGTAATACAATGGCACAGTACATTGCTGTACTGATACTGGCACTATGGAGTAGGGGATTCGCTACTCCGCTTAGCTCTTGATCTCATCCATATTGGTGTGCAGAGGAATTGAGCAGAGGCCAGTGCTTCCTTAGAGGCAGACAGATACATCAGAGGGAGGGTCACGTCTAGGCAGCTACTGTGGGCAGCAAAGAGTGGCACAAGCAGAGAACTCGTTGCAAGTGCCAATCTATCCTCTTGGGGGAGGAGGTGCATGAGCTGACTCTACAGGAGAAGAAAAATGGGTGAAGGAAGATGTTCATAAGAAATGCAGCAGATGTGTGGAGGAAGTATCACCAGAGGACAATCCACAACACAGCATAGTGAAGCAACATTAAAAAATCTTAAGCTGAGTAATCAGCATCAAAGTAGAAAATCTGCTTTAGTTTCAGCCTTGGCTCAGTGGTAGCAGTCTCAGCTCTGAGCTGGAAGGTTGTGGGTTCAAGCCTCATTTCAATGAGCACAGAATCTAGGCTGACACTTCAGTGTAGTACTGGGGAAGTGCTGCACTGTCAGAGGTGCTGACTTTTGGATGAGACATTAAAGTGAGGCGCCATCTAGTCTCTCAGGTGTTTATAAAAGATCTCATGACATTATTGGAAGAAGAACAGGGCAGTTCTCCCTCAGTCTTTGCCAACATTTATCCCTTAATCAAAATCATTAAAACAGATCATCTGTTTATTTATTTCATTGCCTGTTGCGGGACCTTGCTTTGCACAAATTGGCTGCCTCATTTCCGTTACATTACAACAGTGACTTTACTTGAAAAGTACTTCATTGGCTGTGAAGCGCTTTAGGACATCTCAAGGTTGCGAACAACCTTTTAGTCATATGCTGCTTCTCCGGACGTTCTTGCCAATCTCTGACCAAAGTTACGGCAGAACATTAGGAGAACCCCACAGAAATTCAGGGAATTTTCTTTCACTGGCACAATAAAACACTATTGTTATCAAAAATAATTTTAAAAATGGAATAACTTTCTCCTAGCTCCAAAAGCACAAAGATGCCACTGAAATTTACACATTGGGGAAAAAAAGTTAAAAAAATTAAGTCCCTGAAAAATGCCCCTGTGTTTGATGGACTAAAATGACAATGTTCACAAGGATGAGGAAAGCCATTCAGCCCATTGTAAATCATCCATCCAGAAACAACCTAAAGTCCTCCTATTGTATCTGGAAATTTATTCCACACATTGATTCCTCTCAGTTGGAAGCATTTCTTAATACCAATCCTAAAATTACTTTTACTAGTTGGATGTGTCCCCTAGTTCTGCTCCTGGGGGTTGAATTTCTACTGGGGTTCTCCTGATCATCTGCTATAACTTTGGCTGAAGATCCTCAGAAACCTCAGATAAAATAGCATAAACTTGAGCTATTTCAAAACTATTCATGGAGTACACTTTTCCATTTTTCCTTCCTATGTGTAGCACTTTGCACTTGTCGCAGTAAGTTTCAGCTATCATTGTTCTGTCCATTTACATATCTTGTCCAACTCATTTTGTAGTTTCTGAGTTGCCTCTTCTGTTCCACTGCCCTTCCTAAATTGGTAGCATGCAGTGGCACAACTTAATTTTGGCTTTTGCTCTGTTTAAAATCAATTGATATGTGCAAGTACAATCTTGTCTGAAGCTACAAGAAATAATGGTGCTTTAAACCCCATTATTAACCCCAATGTGACTTGTATTGAACCCCTACCTCCTCCAGTGTGGTATCAGAGATGCTGTAGCTGCTTAGATGCAGCTTTTCCATATTTTTGTCCAGAGCGTGAAACAACCTCTCATAAGCAGTTTTATCTTCTATTGTGGGAATGATATATGTTAGCCCTCCATAGGTGTCTTCCTTCAGAAAGGCCAGGGGAATGTGCTCCTTCACCAGGGCGGTCACATGGCCAATATCACATGACTCATCAGATCCTGCCACAGAGGGCTATTGAAATAAGAGCAACAGAAATTACTTAACCAAACATTGCATTGTCAACTTGTAAGCCACCTTGTCCATATTAATTTCAATAATCACTGGTAAAATCCTTCTGTATATCAAAAGATTTAGTCAGATATGAAACTTATACTATAAAGATTGTTAAGGAAAACTAATGAGAAGTTATTAATGATTTGTAGCCAGCCTTACATAAAAGATTGAAAGCTATTGCTGAAGCCCGAAGGCCGTATGTGTTGGTCCTAAATTAATTTAGGCCTCTATCAATTGAATTAGTGTTTATCTGAGCACACCTTATTAGCAGGGAGTTTAACCCACTGCCAACACATATCGGAAAATTGTTGCAGGTGTGGTGCCTGCAACTGAAGCCCTTTCAAATACATATTAATTAAATTAGGATTTAAACTTTTTTCTTTATTGCCACAAACAATTTCTTTATATTGCTTAATGTAATGTAAATCAGATAATCTTTATGTGATATGTTTATTAACACAATATATAAGATATGAAAGATTCATCCAGCTACTGCACTGCTTTTTTCCCTAGTTTTATTTCACCCAAGTTCAGCAATGTATAAAAAATGGGAAAAAATTATGATGATCTTCTGAACTTGTGAAGCTGCAATAATGTAATGAATGTTACAGTCACAACGAATCTCGTGGAAAGGTAAGTTTTAACTGTGTTTACAATCAGCCACAGAGCTGAAGGAGCATTTATTAGGGAAGTTTTTATTACACTTTTACTGGTAAAGGAGAGTGTTCATGTAAAATATAGTGATGGTAGAGGTTGGCTATTCAATACAAACAGTTCCTTTTTCACAAAGTAATGTGCCATAACGTAACAGCTTCCTAAAAAAACAAAATGCAGCAGTTTAAAGCTCCACTGGCAATCTGCACACAAACTATGAGCAACCTTCCTTAAGGGTTGGATTTTCATTCAGAAGTCGGGAAGGAGGCGGGACTACAACTTTCGGGTTGTAGTCCCGCCTCCATCGAGATGCGGCCTATCCACGCGATTTTCACTTGATTGACCTTGTTAATCCCGCCCAGACGTTTTAACAGATGAAATATCAGTGTTTCACAGCTGTTTGAAGCTGTCAAACACTGACAGTCTTACTTCTAACATGAGTCCTGTAGTGTATGTACTTTGCAGAAGGAACTATATTCTGCAGCCCCTGTATACTGCAGTACCAGTAGTGACCACCCCTGTATATAAGCCTGTGTAGTAACTTTGCATAGTTAGTTCCCGTTTGTCTCCACTCAGTAAAGACCTGTTATAACCAACTCCTGCAGTCCGTGTCTCAATTACACACCGACATAATACTGGCGACGAGCAGATCCGAACTTACCTACAGTCTGCACCACCTCATGGGGATCCATCCCTGAAGCGAAGTTGTCAGAGGTCGAGGCCAGAAGGAAGAAAGAAAAAAAAAACAATCAGAAGAAACGGGCGTCGACCGTGGGCAACCGCCTCTGATTCATCGGAGTGAAAGATTTGCAGGAGAGGCTGTCGAGAGCGGGGCTTGGTTATCCAGTCTATGGTGTTCCAGCTAATCGGGCTGGTGGCAGGTAGTACACTGATCCTTCCTGGGCTGCAGCGGGCTGGAGCTCGATCGGGTGGCTTTTCAACGGGGCCGAGCAGCGTTGTCGGGAAGAGGAGAGAGAGAGAGAGGGTGGAGCACACAGGGCGCGGCCGGTGCTACGAAGCCGGGCAGCGTACAGACCCGAGAAGAGGGAGGAAAGTGTCCCGCAGGGATGCTCCGACGACGGGGAAATAAAAGAAATTAGAAGCGCAGAAAGCCGCGAGGAGCTGCAGTTTGCCACGGGAACCGCGGAGAGCGGCGTTAGCAGCAGCGCGGGGGGAAGTGCGCGAAGACCATAGGGCGTCGCCATCAAGGCATAAAACGCCAACAACAGCGCTAGCAGCAGCGGAGAAGACGGAAGTCGCGGGAGGCGCCATTTTGTTAAATCGGGGAAGAAGGCAAAGCGCGGGAGGCGCCATCTTAGATTTCCAAGATGCCGAAGACTGGCAATATCACTGCCTTCGATAATGCAATAGAAGACTGGACCACGTATGTGGAAAGAGTCGAAGTATATTGCGAGGCAAACGAAGTAGCCGATGAGAAGAAGGCATCGGTACTACTAAACTTAATGGGCGCAAGAACGTACGGCCTATTGCGGAACCTGATTACTCCAGCCAAACCGATGGCGAAGAGTTTTAACGAAATTGTTGATATCCTACAGGAACACCTAAATCCTACACCGCTGCTGATAGCAGAAAGATTTAAATTCCACAGGAGAAATCAGCATAAAGATGAGAGCAATGCTGATTACCTTACGGAACTACGCAAGCTATCAAAGCACTGCCAGTTCGGAGCAGGACTGGCAGATACCCTACGGGACAAATTTGTCTGTGGACTCCTGAGTGAAGGAACCCAGAAGAGGTTACTCTCAGAGAAAGAGCTGGCGCTAGATAAGGCTCTCAGCGTGGCAGTATCGTACGAAGCAGCAGCAAGGGGAGCTGCGGAAATACAGCAAAAGCCACAGGAATACGGCACCCATGAAATGACACGGGGATTTGAAAAATGTTATCGCTGCGGCAGAACAACCCATGACCAGAAGGACTGCTGGTCCAAGGACAAAATATGCAGGCAATGCGGAAAGATGGGGCACATTGCACGAGTTTGCAGGTCTGGGAAGAAGACTAACGACAACAAAAAGGCTACTAAGGAACAGTACAGGAAAGTACAAAAGATGACGGACAGTAGTTCCGAAGACCAGATGAGCGATAGTGAATCCGGGAACAAGAGACTAAGCTGTCTCAAACTTCACAACGTAATCGCAAAAGAGGATCACCGAACCATTTGGGTCACCCTCACGATAGCAGGGTCCCAAGTCAAAATGGAATTGGATACAGGATCAGCCCTGACCGTCATGAATCGACGAGACTACGAGCGGCTATTCTCACACATACCCTTGAAAGAGACATCCATTGTCTTGAAGACGTATACGGGGCAAAAAGTATACCCCAGAGGGAAAATAAGGGTGCCTGTCGAATACAACGGCAAGGAAATACAGAAATTGTATCTGTACATACTGCAAGATGGTGGACCACCGTTACTGGGATGTGAATGGATCAGAAAGATAAGTTTAGACTGGCACTCCATTCAGGCACTGACGGTGGCTGGTAAAAAGGATGACAACGTCACACCTGGACGATTGTCAAAAAATCTTAGCTAACGCCAAAGAGGTATTTCAACAAGAACTGGGAACTCTTAAAGGCGTAACCGCCTCGATAAAAATAGAAGAGAATGCAATTCCCAAGTTTTTCAAAGCAAGACCGGTACCATATGCAATTCGCCCAGCCGTCGAGGCAGAGCTGGAGAATCTGGAGAATGCAGGCGTGTTAGCTAAGGTAGACTGGAGCGAGTGGGCGACACCCATCGTTCCTGTCATGAAGAAAATGTTAAACAATAAGTCTGAGGAGCCAAGGAAGGTTCGCATCTGTGGGGACTTCAAGGTGATGGTGAACCCAGTCCTTCACACAGTACAATATCCTCTCCTGAGGATAGAAGATATTTTCGCCTCACTATCTGGAGGGAAGCGTTTTACAAAAATTGACCTAGCACAAGCATATTTGCAGATGGAGGTTGAAGAATCCTCTAGGAAGTATCTCATGATAAACACTCACAAAGGTCTTTACCAGTATAATCGACTGGTATTCGGAGTAGCATCAGCTCCGGCGATATGGCAAAGAGCGATGGAACAAGTCCTGCAAGGGATTCCGGGGACTCAGTGTTACTTGGACAACATCCTAGTGACAGGTGAAGATGACAGTGAACACCTTGCCAACCTAGAGCAGGTGCTCACTAGACTAAGAGAACATGGGCTACGAACCAATCGCCCCAAGTGTGAGTTTTTTAAGAAACAGATATCGTATTGTGGCCACATGATTGATGAAGAGGGGTTACATAAGTCCCCTGACAAAATTGAAGCAGTAGTTAAGGCTCCAGCGCCTGAAAATATGTCGCAACTGAGGCCATTCCTCGGATTGGTGAATTACTACCATAAGTTTTTGCCGAATTTGTCCACAATTCTGCACCCACTGAACGCCCTACTACAAACTGGAGTAGCATGGAAATGGAGCAATGAATGTAAGCGGGCCTTTCAGAAGAGTAAAGACCTAATCACTTCAAGAGAAGTATTGGCTCACTACAACCCATCACTACCGATAAGACTGGCGTGTGATGCGTCTCCCTACAGCATTGGAGCGGTACTGTCACATAAATTCCTTGATGGTTCAGAGAGGCCGATAGCTTTTGCGTCACGCTCGTTAACTTCAGCCAAGCGTAACTACGCCCAGATTGACAGAGAGGCCCTCAGCCTGGTGTGGGGGGTGAAGAAGTTCAATCACTACCTGCACGGTCAGAAATTTACTCTACTAACTGATCATCAAACTCTTGTCTCCATTTTCAACCCTCAGAAGGGCGTCCCGATAATGACAGCACAACGGCTACAGAGGTGGTCCCTTTTCCTAGGGACACACCAATATGACATCGAGTACAAAGGAACTAAACAGCATGGGAATGCTGATGGATTGTCGCGCCTACCGTTGCCGACGGTGGAAGAAGCACCTGCAGTGGATCCAGTGGAGATATTCCACTCAACCATAGTCCAATGTCTACCTGTGACGAATGCAAACATAGAAAAGGAAACACGAAATGACCCGACACTTTCCTGGGTCTATGATTTAACGGTGAAGGGATGGCCAGCACATGGCGAACCACTGTTGCCAGCATTCTCGCCGAGAAGAGAACAGCTGTCAGTGTACAGAGGAACCTTGATGTGTGGATCCAGAGTAGTAAGTCCACCCAAATTGAAGGATAGAGTGCTCAATGAGCTTCATGAGGGTCATCTGGGAGGGGTAAAAATGAAGAACTTAGCCAGAGCGTTTGTGTGGTGGCCGGGAATCGATAGAGAAATCGAAGAGATGACCAAGAGCTGTACAGGATGCCAGAAGGTCCAAAACGCCCCACCACAAGCCCCTCTACATCCATGGGAGTGGCCCTCATCTCCATGGCAAAGGGTGCACATTGATTTTGCTGGTCCATTTATGGACTCGATGTTTTTAATTGCGGTGGATGCACATTCAAAGTGGCCAGAGGTAATAAAAATGTCCTCAACCACCACAGAAAAAACTATCACAGTCTTACGAACCATATTCGCCAGAAATGGGCTGCCTGAACAGATTTGCTCCGACAATGGACCACAGTTTGTGTCTGAAGAGTTCCGGAGGTTCTTAAAGAACAATGGTGTTAAGTGTTACACATCCGCCCCATATCATCCAGCCACCAATGGATTGGCTGAGAGGTTCGTTCAAACATTCAAGAAGGCTATCAAGGCAATGTGTAATGAAGACATACCCCTACAACACAAGGTGGATAACTTCTTGTTTGCCTACCGGAATGCGACACATGCGGTTACCAACCAAACTCCAGCCATGATGTTCTTCAATCGAAGACTACGATGCCGCTTGGATTTGGTTAAGCCAAACATCAGAAGAGATGTGGAGAACAGGCAGTTTCAGAATATGAATGAAAGGCCGACCAGTAGTTTTAAGATAGGTCAACCAGTTTTGGCCCGGGACTACCGCACAGAGAAATGGCAGCCAGGAACGATCTGTACACGGCAAGGACCTCTCATGTATACCGTGGACGTTGGAGAGAGCATTGTAAGACGCCATGCTGACCAGATTCTAGAGTCACTGGAAAACGTCAATTCCACACCACGATCCGATACACCTGGTGATGAAACCGAAGTACCAATTGCATCTACCTCAGAATCGGGAATATTGGAAGCAGACGAACCCAACAACGACGTTGATTCCGAATCAACTCTGCCAGAAGAACCTGATACCCCAAAGAGGCGTTATCCAGACAGAATCAGGAAGCCTCCTCAAAGACTGAACTTATAATTGCTTAACTTCAGCTAATGTATATGACAACTGTAATTGTAAATATGTTATTTAATTATTAATCGAATGTTATGTACTGTTTAGCTAAAAGGGGAGGAATTGTAGTGTATGTACTTTGCAGAAGGAACTATATTCTGCAGCCCCTGTATACTGCAGTACCAGTAGTGACCACCCCTGTATATAAGCCTGTGTAGTAACTTTGCATAGTTAGTTCCCGTTTGTCTCCACTCAGTAAAGACCTGTTATAACCAACTCCTGCAGTCCGTGTCTCAATTACACACGGACATAATAAGTCCTTCTACGCAGACTCAGTTAGAAATCTCACCGGCACTGAAAGCTACAGGCTGTCACTTTTGACAGTTCGCAGCCGTTCTGCTTTCTGTGCCGGCTGAATGATGGGACTCCCGAAACCTAGAGAAAGGAAGGCTGTAAAGGTAAGTACAGGTAATTTAAACATCTTTACACACTTTAGACACACCAAACACACTTACCTTTGCACTCATGCACCCATCACTCACCTGAACACTGACATCTCGACCCCTCCAAGTCCTTCAACCTGACGGCCCGACTCCTCTAACTTGGCGTGGTTTGGAGCCGTTGGGAATCCCACACGACAACCTTCAAAATAGGGATTAGGCTAAAAACTGCCTGTTAACTATCTGTTAACAGGCAATTAATTGGCACTAATCCCTTCCCGCCTCGGGTCGGCGGGTCCCAGTGCGGGGCGGGTACCCGCCTCCTTTGAAACTTACATGGAGACGGGTTTTGGGCTGGATGGTGTCGGGACCCCCGAATTCGGGAATTTAACCCCCCCATACGCCTCCAATCCCGACTCCACGGCACACTGAAAATCGACCCCTAAGACTCCATTACTTATTTAAATTAGGGAGCCAATCCATAATGCAACTGAAGCACCAGAACCTTCAGTTGCTGAACACTCATTTGGAATGGACACTTGAGGGGAGGCCCATTGGAGGGGAGGTGTTGCTCCTGGGTGGCCATCGTGTCATTGAAATGCAGAAGTCGGGGTCTGATGATGTCATTCAGACTCTAACGTTATTTTAATCCCATCCGCGTGACTCACACACACACAGACGATCACACTTGGGGAAGCTGACATGAGAAGGCTCCAAGGGCTGAAGAGACCAAGGTAAGTGAAGATTTTAATTTTTTGAAGGTAGGCTAACTTTATGCTGGGGACCATTTCCTTGGAACCCTGGCTGTCTGCTGCTGCGTGATTTCCCGTTCCCACCCACCACCCTCCATGTCATTACCGTCGGGTTCAGGTGGGAATCGGGTGTGGTCTATGGTAACGAGGCCCCAGAATCAAAATCGCCTGGGTTTGCCGCTCGCCCTGCCACCCCCACATTAAATTCGCAACCCAAGTTAAAATACAGGCTTTATAGTCTGGAATTCAGAACTCCCCCAGCCACGTTCAGGTTTCAATAATCACTACTGGTAGTATGAACAACATTTGGTTTTGTTCAATCCCTATTTGTCACAACTTGAGAGTCACTGACCTTTTTTGAAATAATGAGGCTATAACCCTGTCCATACTGTTCCTTCAAGTAGGCAGGAGAACCACAGCATTTCAACTGGCCATTTTCAAGGATGGCAATTCGATCACTCAGGATGTCGGCTTCATCCAAATGGTGAGTAGTGAAAATAATCGTTCGACCTAGCAAGATGAACACAGATACAGATACATTGTGATCACTATTACAGTCGGTTAGGTGAGTACATCATATATTAATAGCTGGCAAAGTTTGTTGTATAACACATAAGGTAATACTTTTTCTTGATCTCAGATACTTGCAAGGGGTTAATTTATGTGTTGTTAACGTCTAAGCTAGTTCATGGTCTGTGACAGTATTAAAAAAGTACGGGGGAGGGAGAGCCATAGCACAGGTCACTGCCGCTTTTGCACTTGATGCACTTATCCAGCAATCCAGGGGTGGGTAACAGAATAATGATCCAGAAGTGGCATAACTACACCTTCCACATTATTATCCAGTCATCGTGTCAGGTCAGCACTGGGTATAAATCCTAACCATATATAATGGGCATCGAAAGCTGCTAGGTGTTGGTCTGCATATTTAAAAGGCCTAATAAAAAGATTCATTCAACAGTTTATTGCCACTTTTGCACCAATTTTTTTCATATTTTTCTCTTTTTTCTCTGCTGGTGCTTAGGTTTTCATGAGCCTTTGTGCTAATTTGAGTAATTATTACCAGTACCAATAAGTTTTCCCATATCTGATGTGGGTGGAACGAGATGAGGACCAATGGAGAAATGAATACAAGGTCGGGCTGTGCAAAAAGTGCTCTGTGCCCACCTGCTTGTGCCCATATTTCCACAGCTGCAGACTGAGCATTGTGCTCTGTGCCACTTCATAGCAATCTCCATAAGTCTGCATTGCAGCATATCTGGAAGAAGTTGGAGGGAAGTTTGGGTCCGTAGCTGGCCAGCATGGTCACTGACTGTGCCAGCCCTATGCTGCATGGCAGCTGCAGGTGTTCTTGTATCAGATGGCACAACTCTAAATTGACTCTTTGGTGTATGCATTGGCTCCTATCCCCAAAGAAAGGTGGGGCAGCAGATCTGATGGCACCACTAAGATACATTATAGCCTGTCTAACCATAATGATGCATGATTCTTCAAAATCACTTCAATCACAGTATGCCATGCTTCACATGAAAGTACTATATAAAAGATGTCAGGATGTTCATCAGTCAGCAAAACCTGACTGGTCACATCAACCAAGCTGCCACCCATCATATTTGCAGGCCTTGTCAAACTACCTGGCATTGATTGTGGAGAACAGTCTTTACAAGATCGGGGTCAGGGAACTGGTGAGAAGCAGTTGGAATACCTAGGCCAACATTTGAAAAGTTTAATTTCCTCTGGTGGGTCACTAGTTATGTGTTTGCATAAAATTCCTTTTCGTGTTATTTTAATACAGCCATTAGCCCATTTAAAATAAGGCCCATGCACTTCTCCCCATTATTTAATCGCCCACATTTCCTCAGTCTGACTGAATACACACCATTGCTACTAGAAAACAGGCAAGCAGCCTGGTCCCAAAACAATGCCCGCTTTAACTGGCCACTGGAAGAGATAATGTAATAACCAGGTAGAAATACTCTCTTTTTTTCCTGACAGCGATAAAATACCACCTCTACTTAGCTTCTGTCACTCAACTTTGCTCAACTGAGGAACTAAGCAGAAGACTGAAGCTTCTCCACTATAATTTGCAGCATTATGGCATCACCACAAGCACAGCTACACTGGCTCCCATACAACGATGGAAAAAAATTATAGGCTCCAGTTGGCAGCACTTGATGTACTGCAATGACATTGATATAGGAAAAGGAGTAGGCCATTCAGACCCTTGAGCCTGTTCCGTCATTCAATTAGATCATGGCTGATTTGTATCTTAACTCCATGTAGCTGCCTTAGTTCCATATCCCTTAATATCTTTACCTAACAAAAATCTATCAATCTCAGTTTTCAAATTTTCAATTGACCCAGTATCCACAGCCTTTTGAGATAGAAAGTTCCAGATTTCCACCAAAATTTTTGTGACGTGCTTCCTGACATCATCTTTGAGCGGCCTCGCTCTAACTTTAACATTATGCTCCCTTGTTCTAGACTCTCCCACCAGAGGAAATAGTTTCTCTCTATCTACCCAATAATATCCTTTAATCAGCTTAACCACTTCAATTAGATCATCCCTTTAATCTTCTATACGTGAGGGACTACATTCGCCTTTTAAATTATTTTCTGTACCCGTTCACGTGTTTTTAGTGATTTCTGTACATGGGCCAATAAATCTCTCTGCTCCGCCACAGTTCCTACTTTCTTACCATTTAGAAACTACACTGATCTATCTATCTTTAAATGGTGCAATTTTGAAAGAAGTGCTGGAACATGGAGACCTGGGGGTTCACATACACAAATCTTTGAACCAGAGCTCTATACAATGTTTTGTATATAAATATTTTGTATATAAATACACTGATGTCACTCCTTACCCTTTCACCTCTCCTAACTAGTAGAGAGCTCAAACTATAGGTTGTGGATAATGAGGAAGAGCATAGAATAGTACTTTCACAGATCACAGAATCACAGAAACCCCACAGTGCAGATAGAGGCCATTTCAGCCCATCGAGCCTGCACCGACACATATCCCACCCTATCCCTGTAACCCCACGTATTTAATCCCCCTAACACTAAGGGTCAATTTATCATAGCCAATCAACCTAACCCGCACATCTTTGCAACAGTTCATAAAAAAAGTCACACATCATTTTGATGAACTCATTTCATATTCTCATAAAACTGAAAGCATCCTGTATTAGTCCAAATACTGATAGAATCCCTACACACCTCAAAGTAAAACAATGGCCCAGAAATTGCTGGAATGGTGCATATTGTGGTGAGCGATGTGAGCTGGACTTTCTTCATCACCCTTCAGATCGCACTATTTTTGTGCTGCAAATTGCTGGAAATGTGATCGATGATGGCGCAGCGATGACAACGTTGCACCTGGGACCTCATGAATGTTATGCCCAATGGTCCATCCCTTAACCAATGAAAGAAAAGGATAGAGAAAGAAACGGAACGAACGACGGAGAAAGAAATAGGGTGAATTAGAGTCAAATTAGAGACAGAAGGAGAAATAAAGAGGGAAAGAAAGTGGAATTAAGAGAGAAAAGAAACAGAAAGGAAAAACATTAAAAAGAACAAGCAGAAGAGGACCTTGTAACCCAGTTGTGATTGGAAATTGTTGCATTGGTCCTCAAGAAGTTTGAGTGAATGGCAGAGTAGTGTGCGAAATGTACAAACATTCTTGAGCCATGAAGTATTGAACCAGCATGATCATCATGAGAACATAAGAAATAGGAGCCATTCGGCCCTTCGAGCCTGCTCCGCCATTCAATGAGATCATGGCTGATCTTCTGCCTCAATTCCATTCACTGGCCCTATCGCCATATCCCTTGATGCCTTTAAGAGACAGAAATCTATCGACTTCTGTTTTAAATATACCCAATGACTGAGCCTCCACAGCCCTCTGGGGTAGAGAATTCCAAAGAATCACCACCCTCTGTGTGAAGAAATGTCTTCTCATCTCAGTTCTGAATGGCCTACCCTTTATCTTGAAGCTGTGGCCCCTGGTTCTAGACTCCCCAGCCAAGGGAAACATTCTCCCAGCATCCATCCTATCAAGCCCTGTAATAATTTTGTATGCTTCAATGAGATTCCCTCTCATTCTTCTGAATTCAAGAGAATACAGGCCTAGTTCACTCAATCTCTTCTCATACGACAGTCCCGCCATCCCAGGAATCAATCTCGTGAACCTTCGTTGCACTCCTTCTATGGCAAGTATATCCTTCCTTAGGTAAGGAGACCAAAATTGTACACAGTACTCCAGGTGTGGTCTCACCAAGGCCCTATATAATTGAAGTAAGACTTCTTTACTCCTGTACTCAAATCCTCTTGTAATGAAGGCCAGCATACCATTTGCCTTCCTAATGGTTTGCTGCACCTGCACATTCACTTTCAGTGACTCATGTACAAGGACACCCAGGTTCCTTTGAGCATCTTCATTCCCCAATCTTTCACCATTTAGGAAATACTCTGCCTTTCTGTTTTTTCTACCAAAGTGGATAACTTCACATTTATCCACATTATATTCCATCTGCCATGTTCTCGCCCACTCACTGAGCCTGTTGAGATCCCCTTGAAGCCTCTTCACATCCTCTTCGCTACTGACACTGCCACCCAGCTTTGTATCATCAGCAAATTTGGAAATGTTACATTTAGTCCCCTCATCCAAATCATTGCTATAGATTGTGAATAGCTGGGGCCCAAGCACTGATCCTTGCGGTACCCCACAATCACAGCCTGCCATCCTGAAAAAGACCCGTTTGTCCCTACTCTTTGTTTTCTGTCTCTTAACCAATTCTCAATCCATGCTAGTATATTACCCCCAATTCCATGTGCCCTAATTTTGTTCACCAACCTCTTGTGTGGGACCTTATCGAAGGGCTTCTGTAAATCCAAATACACCACATCTACCAGTTCCCCTTTGTCTACTCCATTAGTTACATCCTCAAAGAACTCCAATAGATTTGTCAAACAGGATTTCCCTTTCATAAATCCATGTTGATTCTGCCCAATCTTACCATTAGTTTCTAAGTGCCCAGTTATTGCATCCTTTATAATAGATTCCAGCATTTTCCCAACTACTGATGTGAGGCTAACAGGTCTGTAGTTCCCTGTTTTCTCTCTCCCTCCTTTCTTAAATAGCGGGGTTACATTTGCTATCCTCCAATCTGCAGGAACCGCTCCAGAAGCTATAGAATTTTGGAAGATGACAACCAATACGTCCACTATTCCAATTGCTATCTCTTTCAAAACCCTAGGATGTAAGTCATCTGGTCCTTGGGATTTATTGACTTTTAGTCCCATTAATTTTGCTAGTACTGTTTTTTTACTAATAATAATTTCTTTAAGTTCCTCATTCTCGTCACACCCTTGGTTTTCTCGTATTTCTGGGTGGGATGATCACTATGATCAGGAACAGTGGAACTGCTTTCATAGGAACATAGGAATTGTTAAACGAAAAAAAACCAAGATCCGTCTAGTTGCATTCTACACCTAACAGGAGTTTGGATGGCAAGACTGGCACAAAAATACTGCCAACACAGATAAGAAAACCTCTAGGAACAATTTACTACCTGCGGAGGTGACACTCCACAGTTTCATTGTTCTCTTTCTGGGCCTCCAAGTTTGAGTGGTATGTCAGGACCATAAATCATGGCAATAACAAGGTCCTTACGACATGAATTACCAGCCCTAAATGGTTGCAACGAGATTAATTCATATTAACGGCATAAATCCAGCAATTTCATGACTCACAATTTATTTGAATGGGTAGGCTCACGGCGAGGTTGCAATTTCTTTGAGGAGAATGGCGAAGCAATTTGTGGAGAATTGGAACTTATGGTGCAACTTGTCTTCGCCACATATTGCTGGATTTTTTACTAACTAATAATGGCAAGCACCGTGAGCGCACCATTATTTTTCCAGCAATTTCTGGGCCAATAAATAAGCAAAGTAACACATTTTATCATACTTCAGCTCGTTCTTTTCACCAGAATATTAAAGATACATCTTATAAGGAAGAAAAACAGTGAAAGCATAAAGAAACTTCATGTGACTGACATTCTGTCATAGCCACACATGAATGAAAGACTTGTGTTGCTAGTGTGTTTGCTTGGTTTGCCTACATGTGAAAGGAATACAATGATAATGAATATACCAGTGGGCTGATGTGTAAATGTTATTTTGGATAATGTAGATAATTCAGGCATGGTAAGTACAATCATAGTCCAGTCATCAACAGCCAGATGGACGTGGCTTCTGTATGGGTGAAGATATGAAATACAAAATAGCACTGTAGTAACTAAATCTATCACTACTGTTTATTTCCATTTGATCTCAACAAGCTTTACTTAAAGAACTTGGGGGCAAAATAGGGTTGTGCCCCCTTTGGGGCGCTACTTTTAGCACCCCAAAAGATTTAGCGCCCCCGCGCATGAAATTCATTGGTAGCTACTGGAAGCACCCCGCCTCCCTCTTGGGGTGCTGCGAATGAATATCGCGGCGCTACGTCGCACCGTGGTACTGCAGGCCTTCCTCCCCTTATTAAAGGGAAGGGGCCTAGCGCAGCATGACCTGGGGCCCAGCTGGGACACCAGGGATCGGAGTGCCGGCAAAAGAGCCCGGCACTCAAGACGAGTGCCAGGCTCACGGAGCGTAGCCAGCATCCCGTGGGGGGGCTTCACAGGATGCTGGGGACAGCAATGGGGGCAGGTACTGGCATGCAGCCAGCAACAAAAATGGCCGCCCAGCACCTCCCCTTTAATTTGCGCCGCCCCAGCCGCAGGTAGGCCCCGTGACCGTGTCAGACATAGCGTCCGGCAGTAAGTCAGGGGGCGCTACCGAAGATCCCGGCCGGGGTGCGAGTGGAGCGCTGCACACGTTGATGATGTCATCGCCGGAGGTGCCGTGCCGCGGGGCGCTAGCAGTTATTGCCGCCGCTAACCTCCCGCTGAATTTCGTGAGAGGCGTTAACGGCGCTGTGCCCGGGCACTAGTTGCTTTGCGCCCCATTAGTGCTCTCTTAGGGTGCTAACGGGAGGCACAAATCAACCAAATTTTCCCCCCCTTGTATTTCTTATCAGATCTCAAAGCAATTCACGTTCAAAAAATTACATGTGACGTTTAGTGACTGTGGTTATATGCACAGCTATATCCTGCAAACATTAAATGAGGTGAAAGATCAATTGATCTGTTTTTATTAATTTTGGCTGAGTGAGGGATGTTGACCAGGACACCAGCAGGAGAATTTCTTTGAATAGGCAGATGGGGCCTTGGTTTAACATCTCTCCCAAAAGACACCACCTTTAACAATGCAGCACTACCTCAGTACTGAAATATCAGTCCAGATTACATGCATAAATCCTGGGGGGGGTGCGGGGGGGTGGTGAGGGGCTTGAACCCACAACCTTCTACCAAATGAACCAAGCTCACACTTGATATTTAAAGAGTAATGTCATGCAAATTTATTGTAGTACTTTCGATGCAGAGAAATGCAATTGGAAGCTTCAGTGAACTTGTAACAATGTAGCCAAATTACAACATGCCTTTCAGCAGCTTCAAAAATAAACACATCAGCGGCCATTTCCAGACCACTGAACACTACGCAAATCATTCCCATCATCAGGGACCAAAATTCCCATTCCATTACTCAGAAATGACAGCCACGGACAGAAATGTCTGGAACTATTCGTTGATCTTCATGTCACCATCCCTATTTCTCCCGGCCTGTCAACTACAACAGGCAGCATCTGCCATCTCATGGGAAGGGAACGCCAAGAAGAACACAGAATGCTTATCACTATGTAGAGCTCTGGGTTGGAAGAATATACAGGAAACTTTGTTATATCTGGCACCGACGGGACCGAGCTGTTGCTGATCTATCAAAACTGCCGGACATACCAGCGTTAATGTTGAAGCATACGGAGGTTTTCATCTCCGTATCTGACAACAAACACTGTTGCTTAGCAACAGCTTCAAACAGTCGGCCTGTACCTTGGAAGCGTCTCTGTAGCTTAGCAACAGCTTCAGAGAGACTTTCCAGAGCCTGACTGTTGGAAAAAAAAGCCACGAGAAGAAAAAAAACCTAACAAAACGGCTCCTGATTTCTGCCGGTAGATCGAGGTTTCCGGACATACAACCTCCGGATAAACCAAAGTCTCCTGTAGTCTGTTGCCTAACATGGAAGCTCTGTGACCTGCCCCAGGATTCCTGCTCAAATTTTAAAAAACAAGAAATAGAGATAGAGGCTTCTGGTGGCCCCATATAGTGGGCAAACTTGCCAAATCCAGGACGAACAAGAATTTTCATTCGGTCTGGGTAATTGTGCTCTCTTTCTCTGATTACATCCAGAACTTATCAGCAACAGTGCCATGGGATTAAGGTGAAGTACCACATCAGATAGCAAGGGAGACTCCACAGGCTGTAGTTTATTGTTCTAATAAACTTTATACTTTTGCTTCCTTACCTGCTTTGTATTTCAATATAACATCCCAGATGTTACGTCGAGAGCAAGGATCAATGCCACTGGTGGGTTCATCCAAAATGACAGTAGAGGAGCCTCCAATAAATGAAATTGCCAACGAGAGCTTTCTCCTTGTTCCCCCAGACAAAGCTTCAACTAGTTTGTGCTGATGTTGACAAATCCCTACATTCTCAAGGGCCCTGAAAGAAACAGAGGATTTAAGTCAGCACAATACACATTTATATAAATTATTAAAGTATATCCCAGGGAATTGTGACTCATATGATATACAGAAGACCAAAAGAGGTTTTGTGTTGTACTGCCAAGTTCACATGCTCCTTAGAGTTCCAAAGATGATCCCATACCTCAGAGTTGAGTAACTCTTTTAAAATTGACCCTTAACTGAATGGTTCCAAATTCGATGTTGTTAAAGAAGAAGGGAAGTACTTTTAATGCAAAGTACTTCATTTTTCTGTCTTACATGTAAAAAATGTTGCTGCTTTTTAAGAGATTAGGCCTAGAAATTCGGTGGGCTGCGCCACCAGTTAACGCCTAAAGAGGGCACTCAGTGGCTTTAGCGCCACTGGCCACGCCTCCCGCGATATTTAGCGGGGCGCTAATGGCGGCGTTAGCCTGTTGCGCTGCGCTGCCACCGATGAAGTCATCGGTGTGTGCAGCGCCCCGCTACCGCCCCGATCGTGATATTTGGTAGCGCCCGCCTCTGTAGCGCCATTCGCAAATCGCGCCCGGTTCACGGGGCCTACCTGTGGTGGCAGTGGCGCAAATTAAGGTGGCAGCGCGGGGCAGCCATTTTTTCCGGTGGCCGCCTGCCAGCACCTCCGTCCCCGGCCTCCTGGTCCCTTTGCCGGCACTCGCGATCGCTCATCGCGCTGGTGCAGGCCCCTCCCCCTTAAGAAGCGGAGGAAGGCCTGCAGTACCGCAGTGCGCCGCACCGCGGCGTGTGGCGCTGCGGCACTTTGCGCTGCGATATTCAGTTTCAGCGCCCTAAGAGGGACGTGGGGTGCCTCGAGCAGCGCCCCAAGTCCCTCTTGGGGCGTTCAAGATGAATTTCCGGCGGTCGCAACTGCTCCGATCACAGCAGTAATTCCGGCGCCCAGGCGAGCTGGGCGCCCCGTTTGCGGCTCCACCGAATTTCTCCCCCTATATAATTTAGATCATTGTGCTGCTGATTCAAGGGCCCTGATTCAGGGTTTCAGTTAAGATCATTCACAAGCTTGCCTGCAACAAGAGAATGGAAATTGGCAGCTTGATCATTGCAGGATACTGACTGGAGCTGCAATTCAATCCCTAACCTGGTAGGTGCTGAATATATTGAGCCTATAACTGACGTCAGCTGAGTGTTTTAGACCCTCTACTCAACCTGAAATGTCAGGTCTGCTAAAGATTGTGAGGCAGCAGCCTAATTCAAGTTCCACTTAACTGGTAGAATTCTGCTTTTTTTTTTAGCTAACTGTTGGAGTGAGAGACAAAACATTACAAGCACCATGTAAGCCTCTGGTCCAATAATAACATTACAATATATGTAGGTCAGGAAAATGTATGTGTTATCACAGAAAAATAGTTAATATTAATTATGAATTAGCACTCCTGCTGCAGAGCTTCATGTGACATGAGTGCATATTGGAAAATTTGCAGAGGCTTACTGCACCTCTTTCAATTTACCATACATTAAAATAAATGAACTGAAAATCACGCAGGGCGTGCTGACCTCTGTCGGAATTCCTTATGTGCACGGCTGTCAACAACAACAACAACAACCTGCATTTATATAGCATCTTTAATGTAGAAAAAGGTCCCAAAACACTTGACAAAATCGTAATAAGATAACATAAACAACGAACCAAAGAAGGAGATATTAGGAGTGGTGGCTAAAAGCTTCATTGAAGAGGTGGGTCTTAAGAAGAGTCTTAAAAGAGATGGTGAAAGTGGAGAAACAGAGATTTAGCAAGGGAATTCTGTAACATGGTGTCTAAAGAGCTGAATGCATATCCATCAATGGTGGGGCAAAGGGAGTGGAGATGTACAAGAGGTCAGAGTTGGAGGAAGGTTGTAGGGCTGGAGGAGGTTACAGAGGTGGCGAGGAGTTTTTAAAAATTTGTTTATGGAATCAGGGCGTCGCTGGCAAGGTCAGCATTTATTGCCCATCCCTAGTTGCCCTTGAGAAGGTGGTGGTGAGCCGCCTTCTTGAACTGCTGCAATCTGTGCGGTGATGGTACTCCCACAGTGCTGTTAGGTAGGGAGTTCCAGGATTTTGACCCAGCGACGATGAAGGATCGGCGATATACTTCTAAGTCAGAATGGTGTGTGACTTGGAGGGGAACTTGGAGGTGGTGGTGTTCCCATACACCTGCTGCCCTTGTCCTTCTAGGTGGAAGAGGTTGCGGGTTTGGGAGGTGCTGCCGAAGAAGCCTTGGCGAGTTGCTGCAGTGCATCTTGTAGATGGTACACACTGCAGCCACGGTACGCCGGCGGTGGAGGGAGCAAATGTTTAAGGTGGTAGATGGGGTGCCAATCAAGCGGGCTGCTTTGTCCTGGATGGTGTCGAGCTTCTTGAGTGTTGTTGGAGTGTTGTGAGGCCATGGAGGGATTTAAATGTGATGGTGAGAATTTTACAGTTGAGGCATTGAATCACCAAGATCCAATGTAGGTCAGTTAACAAAAGGGTAATGGGTGGGTGAAACTTGGTGTAGGATAAGATGCGGGAAGTAGAGTTTTGTATGAGCTGAAGTTAATGGAGGGTGATGGATGGAGGTCTGGTCAGGAGAGCATTGTAATAATTGAGTCTGGAGGCGGCAAAGGCATGAATGAAGATTTCAGCAGCATATGAGTTGAGGCAGAGATGGAGGTGGGCAACACTATGGAGGTGGAAGTAGGTGGTCTTTGTGATGCAGAGGATGTGGGAACAGAAGCTCAGCTCAGGGCCAAATAGGGCGCTGAGATTGTGATCAGTCTGGTTCAACATGAATGGTGGCCGGGAAGGGGGATGGAAATGGTGACAAGAGCTTTAGAGATTGTAGGGGTGTTGAAGATGTTGACTTCAATCTTTGCATCGTTTATTTGGAGGAAACTGCAACTCATCCAAGATTGGGTGTTGGACAGTCTGACAAAACAGAGACAGTGGAAGGGTCGAGAAAGTGGTGGAGAGGTAGAACTGGGTGTCATCAGTGTCCATATGGAAGCTGACCCCATGGCCTGGATATTAACAGGGGCAGAGTACGTAGGCAGGGGGTGCGGGGGCAGTGGAGTTTTGGATGGGAAACCCATCCGAGTTTCCCCACATGGCATGCGTCTTTTGTCCTTGATAGGTTTCCCGCCTGGAAATCAGCCTGACTGACAGGCTTGGCTTCCAGTCGGGCGGGGAGAACTCCGGAACAGGGCGCAGCAGCAGGAAGATCCGATCCATAAACCGGGGGGGGGGGGGGGGGGGCAGTTCTCATCCTGGGGGTCCGATCCCCTACACCAGGGAGATCCGATCCCTGACACTGGGCGGGTCCGAACTCGGGGGTCCAATCCCTGATCACAACGGTGGGGGGGATCTGATCCCTGACCCCGGGGGGGGTCAGATCGCTGATCCTAGGGGCTCTTTGTTTTGGGGGCGTGGGGTTCCGGTGGGGCGGGAGCTTGGGGAGCCGGGGGGAAATACTCCTGCTCCTCCTGGTCCACAAGCAGTGCTGTAAAGGCTCTCACCTTCTCCCTGAAGCTGCAAAGCAGGTTAAATCAGAGGCTGCCAGCCTCATGAAAATATTTACATTTCTAACCTGCCTCCTGGGAGTGAGTTGGCTGCCTGTCCCTTGTCCCGTCTCCGTTAAACTCAGACACAAAGGGCAGGATTTTCATTGAGCCATGGAGGCGGGATTGGAAGCGTGTGGGGGGTTAAAATCGCCAAAACTGGCGTGCAGGACCCCCCCCTGCCAGCCGGCCTGGTTCCCGACTCTGAGCAATTTTAACTCAGGCGTGTCTGATGGTCCCGACTCCGTCCCGCATCCATCAGGCGGGACTGGTCATTAAGGCCCTTAACAAGCACTAACTGGCCTCTATAATCCTATTTTAAAAGGTCCTTGCGACTTTAACCCTTTTCCCACGTGAAACACGCCTGGTGGGAAACACGAATGTGAAACCTGGCAGGAGCACTATTGGATTGCTGACTATCAACTGCAGGTCAACCATTAAAGAGGAGATTTGATCAGCCATCATTTGCAGGTGGCAGGACTTAGTGGTCTCAGGTCTGGGGCAACATTTAGAAGGTTTAACCACACCTGTGGAAGGTTGGAGCCTCATACCCATCTCCAGTGTGACCTCCTGGGAAACCCCTCTCGCCACCTTCACTCAGCGCTTCCTCAACGGAGGCATATACCAGAAGCATGGGAGCCATTTATTTCCTTCCCATCTGGGCATTAGAGGAGCTCGAGCACCAACCGCGGCACCAGCAGAACCAGGAACAACAGCAGCACCAGCAACAGCAACAGCAGCAGGAGCGCCAGGCTGCTTCTCACCCACCTGAGGCTGCACAGGCCAGAAGGGGCCAGCGCCTGGAAGTCCATCGGCGCAGGAGATACCCCCCAAACAGGGTCTACAGATGCAGGGTCAGCTATCTCAAAATGTCTGAGCAGCAGTGCCAAAGGCGGGTCCGACTTAGACAAGCATTATCAGTGGCCGTCAAAGTCACCACCACGCTCAACTTTTTTGCCTCAGGCTCATTCCAGGGATCAGCAGCAGACATCAGCGGCATCTCCCAGGCGGCCGCACACACTTGCATCACGCAGCTAACCGATGCCCTCTTTGTCCTCGCGCACAATCACATCCATTTCACCAAGGATCGAGCAAGTGTCACGGCGCGAGCGGTTGGATTAACTCACCTGGCAGGCTTTCCAAGGGTGCAGGGCGTCGTTGACTGCACACATGTGGCCCTTAAGGCACCCCATCGCAATCCGACGTATTTTTGTCAACCACAAGGGCTTCCACTCCCTTAACGTTCAGCTGGTGTGTGACCACAAGAAGGAAATTTTGCATGTTTGTGCCATGTACCCTGGCAGTTGTCATGACTCCTTCATACCGCGCCAGTCTAGTGTGCCTCCGCTATTCAGTCCGCCAGACCAACTTAACGGATGGCTACTTGGAGACAACGGCTATCCCCTGAGGACGTGGCTAATGGCGCCGTTGAGGAGACCATCCAACGAAGCTGAGGAGAGCTACAACTCCAGCCAGATGTCCACCAGAGCCATAATCGAGCAAACCATCGGTTTGCTGAAGATGCGCTTCAGATGCCTGGATAGATCAGGTGGAGCCCTGCAGTACTCAGCAGCCAGGGTCTCCAGAATCGTCGTGGTTTGCTGTACACTTCACAACATGGCATAGCGTCGTGGCTTGCAGATTCCTGAGGACCAAGTGGCTCCTCACATATCCTCCTCAGATGAGGAGGAGGAGGAGGAGGGCAAAAACGAACAACCTGCAGAGGCCCATCAACCAGCGGCAGCATTACGCGAGAACATTGCTGCCCGGGATGCAAGGAACGTACTCATCCTGGCCAGATTTGCTTAGCCTAGTCAAAGAAACACTTTTGCCTTGCATCTTCTTACCAGAGCATTGACAATGGCCAAGAACCAGAGGATTCCTAGCACTCTGACCACCATACTGACAGTTGCAAGTATGCCTAAGCCCTCAATGTGGAAGTCCCAATAGCGAAATGACAGACGATACAACTGCAACATTTGCCATCAGAATTTTTATGTACATCAACGAAGTGATGGCATTTTTGCAGTAAACACAAAATTGCACCCAAGTGACTACCCTTGTGACTATTTGTGCAGAATTTTCCTCTTACACGTGCTCCTACGTGGTGCCTCCCCTGTGGCTTCAGCAGATGTGGAGGCCCCTTGCTCACTTTGCTGCTGCTCCTGTCTCGACACCTTTGGTGGGCGTCCTCTGGGGTGGCGAGCCTGTGAGGGCTCGTCAACAGTCTGCTGCTCCTGCGGCTGTGCAGGGGTTGAGAAGCCTATCTCACTTGGGTGTGGACTCCGGTGGGGCTCTGACCGAGGGCTCTGCAGTGGCATGGAAGTGTGAGCGCTTGGAGAGGAGCCTCCACTTCCTTGAGGTCTGCCACCAACCTCCCTCTCATGGGTCAGGTCCCCCTCAGCACCTGCAAGTGGCTGGAGAGCACCTTGCTGCACATCAGGGGGGCCATGGGGACCCGTATCTGCAATGGCAGTCCTACTCAGAAGGACTTCCATGAAGGTCTGGTTTCTCTGCTCAGTAGATGCCCATCGCTCCTCAAGAGATGTCATTCTATTCTGAACAATGACCATGTTTTCCATACCCTGGCGACTAAGCTCCTCCATGGCCGTAGCCATCCTCTCCTCTACCGTAGCCATCCTGTCCTGTACGGTAGCCATCCTTTCCACGGAGGTTACCATCCTTTCCGTGGTGATGCGTTCATGCGCCAATGACTCCACAAAGGCTCTGGTCATGGTCGCTATGGACTCCTCCATTCGCTCCACACTTGCAGCGACCCTACAGACAAAACCTGCCAGAGACTCCTGCATCTGTTCCTGGAGTTCCATCACTGCTGATCTCATGGATGGACCCAGATGCAGAGGGTCAACATGCTGCTGAGCCGAGCTGGCAGAGTCCTGCGCCCTCCGACTAGGACTCTCCATGGCTGTCCCTGTCTCCACAATCTACTGATGCTCACTTGTGAGCTGTGATACACCAGGTGACAACTCTACTCTATGTCCTGAAGGTCCCACCGAGGTGTGAGTGTCTGCGCTGGTGCTGGGTGTGCAGATTTCTGGTGACGCTGCGCCCTCAGAGGTTGCAGCTTCCTCTGAGGAGCCTGGCTTCCTCTGAGGAGTCGGCTGCTCAGCCTCTTCACAGATCACAGAATCACAGAAACCACACAGTGCAGATAGAGGCCATTTCGGCCCATCGAGCCTGCACCGACACATATCCCACCCGATCCCCGTAACCCCTACACCAACACATATCCCACCCTATCCCCGTAACCCCACGTATTTAATCCCCCTAACACTAAGGGTCAATTTATCATAGCCAATCAACCTAACCCGCACATCTTTTGGACTGTGGGAGGAAACTGGAGCACCCGGAGAAAACCCACGCAAACACGGGGAGAATGTGCAAACTCCACACAGACAGTCACCCGAGGCCGGATTCGAACCCGGATTCGAACCAGAGATTTACATGGTGCTTGCAATGATTTCTCTCCCCCTCTCTGTATGGCTGTCATACACTTTCTCTTGATGTCATCTTTGCATCTGTTCACCTGTAATTGTTTCTCTCACTCTTTCTGCAAGTCTTTTTCATTCATTGAGTTAATCTCAAAGTTTGTCTCTCCTTCTCTCTATCTCTCTTGGCTGAGTTGTGATGTCACTGCAGTTGAATAACCTGCTGATAGTCACTGTTTAGGCTCACATATGAAGAATGCCCACTATTCGAGGACATAAAGGTGGCTGGCTCCCGTGTTACCGCAACCCAGAAAAAAGTCAGCATCTTCGAAGAGAGGATAAAGTTAAAGAAAAATAAAAGAACATAAGTGTATCATGATAGAAAACAAGTTCTACAGGACAGACAATTCCTGGCTGTTCCATAAATTGAGGCTGCCCAAAACTGGCCAATTAGGAGACAAGGTCAAGAGTTTTCGCTTTGGGTGCAATCGGCGATCCGGGTGCAAATTGCACTAGTTTTAATGTGTTTTTTTTAAACTCAAGTTTCTGCTCAAACAAATTTTCATATCGCCGAAATGTAAAATCTTCCATGAACCAGTGCAATCGGGCAGCGTTTTAGAACATTAATTTTTTATTTTAAAATTTTGCATTAAAAATTATGCCGTAATATATTTCACAGAGTCATAGATACAGCACAGAATGAAGCCCATCGTGCCTGCGCCGGCTCTTTGATAGAGCAATCCAATTAATCCCACTCCCCTGTTCTTTCCCCATAGCCTTTTAATTTCTTTCCCTTCAAGTAGTAATCCAATTCTCTTTTGAATGTTACTACTGAATATCTTTCCATCACCCTTTCAGGCAGTGTATTACAGATCACAACAACTCACTGTGTAAAATAGTTTTTCCTCATGCTGCCTCTGGTTCTTTGGGCAGTTACCTTAAATCTGTGTCCTCTGGTTACCAACCCTTCTGCCACTGGAAACAGTTTCTCTTTATTTTGAACATCTCTATCAAATCGCCTCTTAATCTTCCCTGCTCTAAGGAGAACAACTACAGCTTCTCCAGTCTCTCCACATAACTGAAGTCCCTCATCCCTGGTACCATTCTAGTGAATCCCTTCTGCACCCTCTCTGAGGCCTTGACATCCTCCCTAATTGAACACAATTCTCCAGCTGAGGCCAAACCAGTGTTTTATAAAGGGTTAGCATAACTTCCTTGGTTTTGTACTCTATGGACAGGATTTTCATTGGGCCGTGGAGGCGGGGTTGGAGGCGTGTGGGGGGTTAAAATCTCGAAATCGGGGGGCACGAACCCATCCCGCCCCCAACCCGCCTCCATGCCAGTTTCAAAGGAGGCGGATACCTGACCTGTGCTGAGAGCCGCCTCCCCGAGGCGGGAAGGGGATTAGTGCCAATTAACTGCCTGTTAACAGGTAGTTAACAGGCAGTTTTTAGCCTAATCCCTATTTTTATTCCCGAAGTGTGGGATTCCCGACGGCTCCAAACCACGCCAAGTTAGCGAGGCGGACCGTGGGGCTTGGAGGGTTCGAGATGTCCGGTGTTCAGGTGAGTGATGGGTGCATGAGTGCAGAGGTAAGTGTGTTTGGTGTGTGTAAAGTGTTTAAAGAAGTTTTACTTACATTTACTTGCCTTTACAGCCTTCCTTCCTTCAGGTCTCGGGAGTCCCTCATCTCACCGGCACAGAAAGCAGAATGGCCGCGAGCTGTCAAAAGTTGCAGCATTCAGCTTTCTGTTCTGGAGAGATCTCTAAATCAGCCTGAGTACAGATTGTCAGTGTTTGACAGCTTCAAAGAGCTGTCAAATGCTGATATTTCATCTGTCAAAAGCTCTTGACAGATGAAATGTCAATCTGTGACATCACCTGTTGCCGGGTGGCCCTTAATTGGCCTGCTGAGCCCGCTGGGCGAGCTCAACAAGGTCAATCAAGTGAAAATCGCGTGGGTTGGCACAACTCGATGGAAGCGGGACTACAACCCCGAAAGTTGTAGTCCCGCCTCCTACACGCCTCCAGTATCAAAATCCAGCCCTATGTCTCTATTAATAAAGCCAAAGATCTGATATGCTTTTTTAATATCCTTCTCAACTTGTCCTGCCACCTCCAAAGATTTGTGTACATACACCCCCAGGTCTCTCTGTTCCTGCACCCCCTTTAAAATTTAATCATTTTGTTTATATTGCCTCTCCTCATTGTTCCTACCAAAATTTATCACTTCACACTTCTCTGTTAAATTTCATCTGCCATGTGTTTGTCCATTTCACCAGTCTGTCTATGTCCTCCTGAAGTCTGTTACTATCTGCCTTATTGTTTACTACATTTTCAAGTTTTGTATCATCTGCAAACTTTGAAATTATATCCTGTATACCCAAGTCCAGGTCATTAATATATATCAAAAAGAGAAGTGGTCCTAATATTGAGCCCTGAGGAACACCAGTCTGAAAAACAATCATTCACCACTACTCTCTGCTTTCTGTTCCTTAGCCAGTTTTGTATCCATGCAGCCACTGTCCCTTTATTCCTATGGGCTTTAATTTTGCTAACAAGTCTATTATGTGGTACTTTGTCAAAAGCCTTTTGAAAGTCCATATACACAACATCAACTGCACTACCCTCATCAACTCTCTCCAATACTACATCAAAGAACTCGTTCAAGTTAGCCAATCATGATTTGCCTTTAATCTTTCATTTATTAGCCTGTACTTTACTAAATGCCAATTCTTTTTGTCCCGGATTAATGTCTCTAAAAGTTTCCCCACCACCGACATTGGGCTCACTGGCCTGTAGTGCCGGGTTTATCCCTCTCCTTTTTTTAAAAACAGGGGTGTAACATTTGCAATCCTCCAGTCCTTTGGAACAACCCAAATATCCAAGAAGGATTGGAAAATTGTGGCCAGAGCTTCTGCAATTTCTACTCTTACTTCGCTCAGTAATCTAGGATGCATCCCATCCAGACCGGGTGGATTTTCGACTGCCAACCTTTTAAGTACCTCCTCTTTATTTATTTTTATCCTAATTTAAGAGTGGTAACTTGGTGCAGTTTTATTAATACAGCTGAAAATGGGTTTATCAAAAAAATAAGCATTTTTAATAAATGTCTAGTCCATCGTCTGTGAGTAACCCAATTTTAAATAACTGAAAAGACTTTAAAAAACTATACTGAACCATTTACTAGTTACACTGGTGTACAGTAGTCAGCTTTTTAGTAAATAAAAAAAAAGATATTTAAAAGCTTTTAAAACATGAGTATTAGTGTTCTTGCATCTAAAAGGTTTAATTTTAAGAACCTCCTCGAATGGGCGCAATTAGCAGAAACTCACCATGCTGATTAATTCAAATCTGGGAGCGTGGCCAGTTTTGTGGGCGGAGCTGGCTTCTAGTGCTAAAGATCGTGGAAACGCGATTTGCGCTCAACATAATTTGCGCTCGATCTTTTGCGTTTGGTTGGCCGATTTCAGGCGAAATGCACTGAAAAAACCAGTGCAACCTACTGGACATTCCTGCCCAAAGCCCTTTTTAAACATTCTCATTTCGTTCATATAGCATGGCAACATATTCAGACTTACATTTTCACCTCTTGATGCAGCTGTTTTTTTGTCCACTGTGGTGCTTTTATTATGCCATATAACAGGAGATGTTCATGCACTGTTAAGCTCTCAAACAGCACATCATGTTGCAGACACACTCCCAACTCTTCCCTAATGACTGACATATCTCGATTCATATTCCTTCCATTTACATAAACAGCCCCAGAGCTGGGCTGGTGCAAGCCAGTTAACATTGACCTATGCAGTAGGCAAAACACAATACATTACTTTAGGGTACATTTCATATATAAGGGTTAACAGACCATAAAGCAGCAATAAACTATTTATCAATAGCTCAGTAATTTACAGGTTTTCATTTGTGCAATTCTTCTTCATCACAAATTTATGTATGTTCTGTTTATACCCCAAAGAGTTCTGCGTTTTTTGAAGGGATGGAAGAAATTTGAGGAATTTTAATCTAATGTAAAAATGTATTTGGCATTTATCAACAGAATCTGCAGGGGAGTTGTTTCATCAATGCCAGAATTAATTTCCTCAAATTACTTTTAGAAACTATGGCCACTAAAATCTGCAGTTTACGATCCCAGCAGTTACAACAGGATTGTGCCGCCTGATGCCCTCCAGCGCTGGAGTCTGCAGGGTTGGGGGACTCCTAATTTGCCTGGTTCATCTCCGGCATCCACCTGTCCTGCCAAAGAGAGCCAATCTTCTGGGATCCAGGCTGCTTTCCTCATCTCACCTGGCATACCAGCTTCCAGCAATATGCCTGGTCCTGAATAAATCAGAAAAGCAGGAATTCCTGGCATAGAGCATTTCTATCCTTGGATCCACCCACCAGATTACATTTGCCTTGTAAGGGCCCCCCAGAGATGCTGCCCCTTACAAGGCCCGTCAGAAAACCCTGGAAATAGCAGAGACTCGGTGCAACTGGGTCCCTGCTATTTTCTGGTGGGTTCTGCTGGTCTCCTTTGGGTTTTTGGGGCCTGGGTCAATACCATAACAAAAAATTTACATTGATGTTGTCCCTCATGTCAAAGTTTGTTCAGAATATATTAGAAGTGACATATATTTCCATTTAAAACTTTAACATATAATTGTGTGATGGACTTCTAATTGGTCCAAAACAACCATGTTGGATCCGTGATTCAGAGGATATGCTGTTATTAAATAATCACACGGATGCTGTACATTAACAATAAACAGGTTTTTACTGGAGGAGGGTAGTCTCAAGACTGGGGGTACAGAGGCATGCGCAAAGCTTATATACCGGTGTGGTCACTGCCGGTACTACAGTATACAGGAGCTGTAAAAGTAGTTCTGACTTAAAGGCACATACACTACAATTCCTCCCCTTTTAGATTAGTAGTACCCCTAATATTCAAATAACAATTAACATTTCAACATGTACATTAAACAACAAAAGTCCATTTATAGATTCAGTCTTTGGGGCGGCTTCCTGACCCTTTCGGGATAGCGCCTTTCCGGAGGTTCTTGTTCTTGGTGCAGAGGCGATTCTGACCCCTTTTCATCGGGTTCCACTGCTACTGGGTCTGAAGTAGATGCTACCGGTATGTCGGGTTCATCCCCAGGTACTCGAGACATGGGGTTGACGCGTTCCTGTGACACTAAGATCTGATCCCCGACATCCACTGTGTACATTAATGGCCCCTGCCTTGTACATATCGTTCCGGGTTGCCATTTCTCTGTTCGATAGTCACGGGCCAAGACTGGCTGCCCTACATTGAAGCTCCTTGTCGGCTTCTCATTGATGTGCTGGAATTGTTTGTCCTCAACATTTCTTCGCACATTTGGTCTGAGCAAGTCCAGACGAGATCTCAACCTTCGGTTAAATAACATCATGGCCGGGGTCTGGTTGGTAACTGCATGTGTCACGTTTCGGTAGGCTAATAAGAAATTGTCCATCTTATGCTGTAGTGGAATTTCATCGTCGCACATGGCCTTTATCGCCTTCTTAAAGGTTTGTACGAACCTCTCAGCCAATCCATTTGTGGCTGGATGATACGGGGCGGATGTGTAATGCCTTACCCCATTCCTTCTCATAAATTTTTGGAACTCGTCGGACACAAACTGTGGTCCGTTATCAGAGCAAATCTGCTCTGGCAACCCGTTTCTGGCAAATATGGTCCGTAGGACTGCAATTGTTTTCTCTGTAGTGGTTGAAGACATTTTTATCACCTCAGGCCACTTTGAATGAGCATCCACTGCTATTAAGAACATTGAGTCCATGAATGGACCAGCGAAATCAATATGCACCCGTTGCCATGGAGAGGAGGGCCACTCCCATGGGTGTAGAGGGGCATGTGGTGGTGCATTTTGGACCTTCTGGCATCCTAAGCAGCTCTTAGTTAGGTCTTCGATTTGTTGATCGATTCCCGGCCACCACACATAAGCCCTAGCAAGGCTTTTCATTTTCACTCCCCCCAGATGACCTTCATGTAGCTCTTTTAGCACTCTCTCCCTTAACTTGGGTGGAATCACCACTCTGGATCCACACATCACTATCCCCTGGCATACTGACAGCTGTTCTCTTCTGGATGAGAATGCTGGCAACAGTGAGTCGCCATGTGATGGCCATCCCCTCACCATCAATTCATATACCCGCGACAGCATCGGATCATTGCGGGTCTCCTTCTCTATATCCGCGTTTGTTACTGGCAATCGTTCAATTATTGACGAATAAAATATCTCGATAGGGTCCACTGCTGGTGCTTCCTCCACAGTAGGCAGTGGCAGGCACGATAGCCCATCAGCGTTCCCATGCTGTTTCGTGCCTTTATATTCTATTTCATATTGATTCGCCCCTAGAAACAGGGACCATCTTTGTAACCGCTGTGCAGTCATCACTGGAACGCCCTTTTTAGGATTAAAGATGGAGACAAGTGGTTGGTGGTCAGTCAGCAAGGTGAACTTCTGCCCATGCAGATAGTGGTTGAATTTTTTTACTCCCCATACTAGGCTGAGGGCCTCCCTGTCAATCTGGGCGTAGTTGCGCTCGGCTGAGGTTAGTGACCGAGACGCAAAGGCTACTGGCCTCTACAACCCGTCTGGGAATTTGTGCGACAGCACCGCTCCAATACCATAGGGTGATGCATCACATGCCAAACGAATTGGTAGTGCTGGGTTGAAATGGGCCAACACCTCTTTTGATGTGATCAATTCTTTACACTTCTGGAAAGCTCGTCTACGTTCGTCATCCCACTTCCATGGTACCCCTGTTTGCAGTAGGGTGTTCAGTGGGTGTAATACCGTAGACAAATTTGGTAAGAACTTGTGGTAGTAGTTTACCAGCCCGAGGAACGACCTCAGTTGTGACACATTTTCTGGTGCTGGAGCCTTGACTACTGCCTCAATCTTGTCAGGGGACTTATGTAACCCCTCTTCATCGATGACGTGGCCACAATACGAGATCTGTTTCTGGAAAAACTCACACTTGTGCCGATTAGCTCGTAGCCCATACTCCTTTAATCTGGTGAGCACCTTCTCCAAGTTGGCGAGGTGATCACTGTCATTTTCACCCGTGACCAAGGTGTCATCCAAATAACACTGGGTCCATGGAATCCCTTGCAGGACTTGATCCATTGCCCTTTGCCAAATAGCCGGAGCTGATGCTACTCCAAACACCAGCCGGTTGTATTGATAGAGACCTTTATGAGTGTTGATCGTAAGGTATTGTTTCGAAGCTTCTTCCACCTCCATTTGCAAGTACGCCTGGGCTAGATCAATTTTGGTGAAGTGTTTACCTCCAGATAGCGAGGTGAAAATATCCTCAATTCGTGGAAGCGGATATTGTACCGTGTGAAGGACTGGGTTCACTGTCACCTTAAAATCCCCACAGGTGCGGACTTCTTTGGTTCCCCAGGCGTATTACGCAACGACCTCTTCATTACAGGAACGATGGGTGTAGCCCACTCGCTCCAGTCCACTTTGGACAGTACTCCTGAACGTTCCAACCCTTCCAGCTCTGCTTCAACAGCTGGTCTGATCGCATAAGGCACTGGTCTGGCCTTCAGAAACTTTGGGCTTGCATTTTCCTCTATTTTAATCATTGCTGTTATTCCTTTAAGTGTTCCTAGTCCCTCCTGGAACACTTCTTTTGCGTCAGTTAGCATTTTTGACAGTCGTCCAGGTGTGACGTCGTCATCCTTTTTGGCCTCAACCTTCAGTGCCTGTATGGAATGCCAATCTAATTGTATCTTCCGGATCCATTCACATCCTAACAGTGGTGGTCCTCCATCTGGCAATACATATATATCCATTTTAGGTATTTCCTGGCCTTTATATGTCACTTTCACCCTTATTTTTCCTTTGGGGTAGACTTTTTGCCCCGTATACGTCTTCAAGACAATCTCTGTAGCTTTCAAGGGTATGTGTGATTTATGACTGTTAGAGCTGACCCTGTGTCCAATTCCATTTTCACTTGGACTCCGTCTATCTTGAGTGTAACCCAGATAGTCTGGTGATCCTCCATTTCGGTTACCTTATGTAGTTTCAGACAACCCAGCTCCTTGCTTCCGGAGTCTGTGTCACTTTTCTGTTCGTCTGAACCACTGTCCATCACCTGGTGTACCTTTTTGTACTTCTGCTGTGGAGATTTCTTACTGTTGGTTTTCTTCCCAGACCTGCAGACTCTTGCTATGTGTCCTGCTTTCCCACACTGTCTGCACACTTGGTCCTTGAACCAACAATCTTTCTGGTCATGTGTTGTTCTGCCGCAGCGATAGCACTTCCCTGTTCCATAGGTCATTTCGTTGGTGCCATATTCTTGCGGTCTCCGTTGTATCTCTGCAGCGCCCCTTGTGGCTACTTCGTGTGATACTGCCATATGGAAAGCTTTGTCCAGCTAAGGTCCTTTTCTGATAGAAGCCGTTTCTGGGTTCCTTCACTTTGTAGCCCACACACAAACTTGTCCCTTAACGTGTCTGCTAGTCCCGCTCCAAACTGGCAGTATTTCGATAGCTTGCGCAGTTCCGTTAGGTACTCAGCATTGCTTTCGTCTTTGTGTTGGTTCCTTTTATGGAACTTAAATCGTTCTGCTATCAGCAGCGGTGTGGGGTTTAAGTGGACCTGTAGGATTTCTACTATGCTTTCAAAATTCTTGTTTACTGGCTTCTCTGGGGTTATTAGATTTCGCAGTAACCCATAAGTTTTTGCACCCATGGAATATAACAGAACCAGTGCTTTATTAGCATCTGGCACTTCCTTCGCCCTGCAGTACACCTCAATACGTTCCACATATGTCGCCCAATCTTTGACTTCATTGTCGAACGTAGAGATGTACTGCCACTCTTCGGCATCCTTGGGTGTGAGTTAACTGTTAAAAATGGCGCCTCCCGCGCTCCCCCTTCTTCTCCGCTGGCACAAAATGGCGTCTCCCGCGCTTTCCTTCCTTCCCGCGCTCGCCCTTCTTCTCCGCTGCAGCTTCTAAAAATGGCGTCTCCCGCGCTCTTCCTCCTTCTCCGCGGCTCAATGGCGTCACCCGCGCTCCCCTTTCTTCGCCCCGCGGACCCTGTTCAGCCCGTGAGCCCTGGCTGTGCTCTGCACGTTCTTCTTTTTATATTTTTCGACGCCGCTCAGTCTAGAACCCGGCTGTTTCTTTACCCTCTCTCTCTCTGGTTTGTTTCCTTTTTCTCGACGCCGCTCGGTGTTCAAACCCCGGCTGCGCCCTGCGCTCTTCACCCTCTGTCTTACCCCGTCGACGCTGCTCGGCTTTCTCTCCGCCGTTGGTCGGCTCCAGCCGCCGCTGCTCGGGAAGGGTCTGCGCTGGACCTGTCGTCGGTCTCTTGCTGCTCGTCGTGGCTGGGGAACCAAGCCCGGCTCTCCACAGCCTCCCCTGCGAAGTTCAATCTCTGCCTAACGGCTGGGCGGTTGCTCGTGGTCGACGCCCGTGTTCCTGGCCTCGACTATTTTTTTTTATGTTGCAGGTAGATTCGAATTGACACTCGTCGCCACTGTTGGATCCGTGATTCAGAGGATATGCTGTTATTAAATAATCACACGGATGCTGTACATTAACAATAAACAGGTCTTTACTGGAGGAGGGTAGTCTCAAGACTGGGGGTACAGAGGCATGCGCAAAGCTTATATACCGGTGTGGTCACTGCCGGTACTACAGTATACAGGAGCTGTAAAAGTAGTTCTGACTTAAAGGCACATACACTACAAACCACACTTCATCAAAAAACTTGGCATTTGCAAAGAGTTAAACCAAACTTAATATGACACCCAGTTAATGCAACAGATAGCCTATTAACCAAACCTTTGTCAATAGAACATGTTCAAAATCTAATATGGTTCATAAAACAATTTTCCTGAGTGTGTGCAATGCACTGCTTCAAAGAGAAACAGAATACAATTAAATGAAAAAAGACCCTGGCTTATTAACCAAGCTTTTGTCCATAGAATAGTCCTGGTAATGAACAGTTACTGAATTACTAACTTACTTAGTCTGACAAATGATGAAAAGTAACTGCCATACTCAAAGCTCAAATCAGGTCAGACTCTTCCTTGTGTCTACATTTGTTCTATGTTTTATCGACAAATTGTAATGCATCACTTACATAGTTGTTGTCTTGCCTGCTCCATTGGATCCTAACAAAGCTGTAATTTCTCCTTTGTAGAAATCAAGGTTCAAGTCTTTAACAGCTACTTTTTTGCTCTCCTTATATTCTTTGGTGAGTGACCTTAGAGCAACTCCAATCTTAAAATTAGGATGTGCCACTTCTTTCCCAGATATATTCACAGAATTCAAGGGTTCCCCTATTGAAAGGAATGAACAGATGAAATGTCTGTATCATAATTCCATACTGGAATCCTTCTCTAGTAACCTGCTACCATGGTAAATATGCAATAATAACAGTTAGTAGCAATCTTATTCTTGCTGACTTCACTTGGTCACAGTTTAAAGGATATTTTGTCCGTGTATTTATTTTTGATACTTTCATATTTCCTGTCATGAAAATTGAGCTTGCAGGAACTGTGATCCACTGTATTCTTCAACTATATAATGAGATCCATGAAACAGAATTGGGAATACAAGAGAGCACAAGAACGGGAGATTGGGCCGGAGATAAAAGGGTGCGACTGAGTCGACCAGCGGGACTACAAGAGAGCGAGCCCGGAACAGCACCAACCTACCTGGGAGGGTAAGAAGTAGAAAGATTCAAAGTGTGACATCACAGGAAAGCAGGGAAGTGAATGGTTGGTCAGTATTTCTCTCTTTTTTTAAACATTGGTTTAAATTAAAAGCCAGGATTAAAAACTAAACGTTCAAAACTTAAATACTTAATTAATTAAATACATTAGAGATGGCAGGGCAGGCGATGTGTTACTGCTGCAACATGTAGGGGCTGGTGGACACCATTGAGGTCCACGGCGACCACATTTGCAGTCAGTGTTGGTTGCTTGAGGAACTTCGGCACCATGTTGATGAGCTGGAGTCCGAGCTTCAAACACTGCGACACATCAGGGAGGGGGAGAATTACTGGACGCTGTGTTCCAGGAGGCAGTCACACCACTTAGATTAATTCATTCAAATTTGGTCCGTGGTCAGGGACAGGTGGGTGTGACTACGAGCAAGGCAGATATGGGGACCCAGGAGGTAGTGGTGGAGGAGCTTCAGCCCTTGCTCTTGTCCAACAGTTATGAGGTTCTTACTCTCTGTGTGGGCGCAAGCAGGGACTTCAGTGCGGATGAGCAAACTGACCACAGCACCATGGTATAGGGAGCCATTCAAGTGGGGGGAGCAAATAGAAATGTGGTAGTGGTAGGGGACAGTATAGTTAGGGGGATAGACACTGTTCTCTGTAGCCAAGAGCATAAGTCTCGAAGGATGTGTTGCCTGCCCGGTGCCAGGGTAAAGGACATCTCCTCTGGTCTGGAGAGGAACTTAGAGTGGGAGGGGATAGATCCAGTTGTCGTGGTCCATGTAGGTACCAACGACGTAGGTAGGACAAAGGAAGAGGTTCTGCAGAGGGAGTATGAGCAGCTAGGGGCTAAATTAAAAAGCAGAACCACAAAGGTAATAATCTCTGGATTACTACCTGAGCCATGTGCAAATTGGCATAGGATAAATAAGATCAGAGCGATGAATGAGTGGCTCAAAGATTGGTGTGGGAGAAATGGGTTTCGATTCTTGGGGCACTGGCACCAGTACTGGGGTATGAGGGAGCTGTTTTGTCGGGACGGGCTTCATTCGAACCAGGCTGGGACCAGTGTCCTGGCGAATCGAATATCTAGGGCTGTAGATAGGGCTTTAAACTAAATAGTCGGGGGGGGGGGGGGGGGAAGGGATCCGCTGAGCGGAAATTAAAAAAGTTAAAGAAAAATGAGAAGGCAAAAGTGCAGGGTAGCGATAGGGGTAATGATAGCCAGAGTGTGACAGAGCGTATACACATAAGAGTGCATCAGAAAGAGAGGTCAAAGTAGGGAAAAATGGTAAAAAGACAAAATTAAGAGCTCTATATCTGAACGCATGCAGCATTCATAACAAGATAGATGAGTTGACAGCACAAATAGAAATAAATGGGTATGATCTGATAGCCATTACAGAGATGTGGTTGCAAGATGACCAAGGTTGGGAATTGAATATTCAGGGGTATTTACCATTTCGTAAGGATAGGTAGAAAGGAAAAGGAGTTGGTGTAGCTCTGTTAATAAGGGATGAGATCAATGCAGTAGTGAGAAATGATATTGGCTTAGAAGATCAAGGCGTAGAATCAGGTTGGGTGGAGATAAGAAATAATAAGGGTAAGAGGTCACTGGTGGGAGTGGTCTACAGGCCCCCAAACAGTAGCCACACTGCAGGACAGAGTATAAATCAAGAAATAATAGAGGCTTGTAAGAAAGGTCCGGCTATAATCATGGGAGCTTATAATCGTCATATTGATTGGACAAAGCAAATTGGCAAAAGTAGACTTGAGGAAGAGTTCTTAGAGTGTATGCGCGATAATTTCTTGGAACAATACATTGTGGAGCCAACCAGGGAGCAGACTATTTTAGATCTGGTAATATGTAACGAGGCTGGATTAATTAATGATCTTGAAGTGAAGGATCCTCTTGGGAAGAGAGATCATAACATGGTAGAATTTCAAATTCAGTTTGAGGGTGTCCTGAACTTAAATAAAGGTAACTACAAAGGTATGAAGGCAGACTTGGTTAAAGTGGACTGGGAAAATATATTACAGGGTAAGACTGTAGAAAAGTAGTGGCAAACATTTAAGGAGATATTTCATAACTCTCAGCAAAGATATATTCCAGTGAGAAAGAAAGACTCTAAGAGAAGGATGAACCATCCGTGGCTAACTAAGGAAGTAAAGGATGGTATCAAATTGAAAGCAAAAGCATACAATGTTGCGAAGAATAGTGGAAGGCCAGAGGATTGAGGAATATTTAAAAACCAGCAAAGGACGACTAAAAAAATGATAAAGAGAGAGAAGATAGCTTATGAGAGTAAGCTAGCAAGAAATATAAAAACAGACAGTAAGAGCTTCTACAGGTATATGAAAAGGAAGAAAGTAGCTAAAGTAAACGTTGGTCCCCTAGAGGATGAGTCTGGGGAATTAATAATGGGAAATAGGGAAATGGCGGAGACTTTGAACAAATATTTTGTATCGGTCTTCACGGTAGAAGACACTAAAAGCATCCCAATAATGGATAATCAAGGGGCTATTGGGGTGGCGGGGGGGGGGGGGAACTTAAAACAATCACTATCACTAGAGAAAAAGTACTAGGCAAGCTAATGGGACTAAAGGTGGACAAGTCCCCTGGACCCAATGGCCTGCATCCTAGGGTCTTAAAAGAGGTGGCTGCAGAGATATTGGATGCATTGGTTGTAATCTACCAAAATTCCCTGGATTCTGGAGGTCCCAGCGGACTGGAAAACCGCAAATGTAACGCCCCTATTTAAGAAAGGAAGGACATATAAACCAGGCAACTATCGACCAGTTAGCCTAACATCTGTCATTGGGAAAAGGCTGGAGTCCATCATTAAGGAAGTGGTAGCAGGACATTTAGAAAATCATATTGTCAAGCAGAGTCAGCATGGTTTTATGAAAGGGAAAATCATGTTTGACAAATTTGCTGGAGTTCTTTGAAGATATAACGAGCAGGGTGGATAAAGGGGAACCAGTAGATGTCAGGTATTTGGATTTCCAGAAGGCATTGAATAAGGTGCTACATAAAAGGTTACTGCACAAGATAAGAGCTCACGGGGTTGGGGGTAATATATTAGCATGGATAGAGGATTGGCCAACTAACAGAAAACAAAGAGTTGGGATAAATGGGTCATTTTCCGGTTGGCAATCTGTAACTAGTGGGGTGCCACAGGGATCAGTGCTGGGGCCTCAACTATTTACAATCTATATTAATGACATGGATGAAGAGACCGAGTGTAATGTAGCCAAATTTGCTGATGATACAAAGATAGGTGGGAAAGCAAATTGTGTGGAGGAGGTAAAGAATCTCCAAAGGGATATAGATAGGTGAAGTGAGTGGGCAGAAATCTGGCAGATGGAGTATAATGTGGGAAAATGCAAGGTTATCCACTTTGGTAGGAAAAATAAAAAAGCAAATTATTATTTAGATGGGGAGAGATTACAAAATGCTGAGGTATAGAGGGACCTGGGGGTCCTTGTACATGAATCACAAAAAGTTAGCATGCAGTTACAGCAAGTAATTAGGAAGGCAAATGGAATGTTGGCCTTTATCGACCCCTTAGTTAAATTTTAAGTGTTCCTTAATGCAATCACCAAAGTTGTACAGGGGTACGAGAAATAAGTGGGCACCACAAACACCACTATGTCAACAAGGAAATTCATCACTTTTTAAAGATCTTTCCTCACGTATCCATGGGTTGTTACAGTATAGGCAACACTAAAGGTACAAGGAGTAATGGCATAATTAAGAAAATATAAGGTTCATGGAGTTGAAGTAAATGTTTTTGAAATTGAAGGGACAATTTTACAACTGTGCACAAGTAGCAGCTGACTGCTGCACATATCGGGAAATCACGGGTGCAAATTTAAGTCCAATGCACACCAGTGATTGCCCAATAAGCGCAGTCAGTTAACTAGGTTCCCTGCTGGTATACGTCAGCTCTTGTTTCTTTGGTATTTTGGCATGAGCAAATGCGAAGGCAAATAGCTTGAAAACATGGGGCCCAAAATTCTGTTGATCACCCAACTTCCTTTCTTTGATCCTACTAGCTATCATTGTAAATGGTTTCCTCTCCTCAGGTACTGTCTCCTTCCCTTTAAAAACCACCATCATTACCTCCTCCTTAGAAACCCCACCCTTGACCCCTCTGTCCTTACAAACTATCGCCCCACCTCCCTTTCCTCTCCAAAGTCCTTGACTGTTGTTGCTTCCCAAATCTGGGCCCATCTGTCTGCAACTCCATGTTTGAATCTCTCCAATCAGGTTTCCACCATGCCGCAACACTGAAATGGCCCTAATGAAAATCACAAATGACATCTTCTTTGACTGCGACCATGATGACCTATCACTCCTCATCTTTCTTGACATCTTTGCAGTCTTTGATGTGGTTTACTTCATCATCCGCCTCCAACGTCTATCCTCCGTTGTCCAGCTCAGTGGGCTGCCCTTGCTTAGTTCCACTTTCCTTCTTCTTAGGCAGGCCCTCGGAACCGAGGATGACTTGCTTCCACATTAAAAATGAGCTCGCAGGTGACTGATTAGTCCAATGCGGGACCTACAGTCTCTGTCACAGGTGGGGCAGACGGTGGTTGAAGGGGCGGGTGGGTGGGGGGCTTGGGTTGACGTGCACTCCTTGCGCTGCCTGCGCTTGGCTTCCGCTTGCTCCCGGCGAAGAGACTCGAGGTGTTCGACGCCTTCCCGGATGCTTCTCCTCCACTTTGTGCGGTCTTGGGCCAGGGATTCCCAGGTGTCAGTGGGGATGTTACACTTTTTCAAGGAGGCTTTGAGGGTGTCCTTGAAGCATTTCCTCTGCCCACCTGGGGCTCTCTTGCCGTGCCGGAGCTCCGAGTAGAGCGCTTGTTTTGGGAGTCTCGTATCGGGCATGCGGACAATGTGACCCGTCCATCGGAGCTGATTGAGCGTGGTCAGAGCTTCGATGCTGGGGATGTTGGCCTGAGCAAGAACACTGACATTGTTGCGCCTATCCTGCCAATGGATTTGCAGGATCTTGCGGAGGCAGCATTGGTGGTACCTCTCCAGTGCTTTGAGGTGCCTGCTGTACATGGTCCATGTCTCTGAGGCATACAGCAGGGCAGGTATCACTGCTGCCCTGTAGACCATGAGCTTAGTGCCGGTTTTGAGGTCCTGGTCTTCAAACACTCTCTTCCTCAGGCGACCGAAGGCTGCACTGGCACACTGAAGGCGGTGTTAGACTTCGTCGTCGACGTCTGCCCTTGTTGACAGTAGGCTCCCGAGGTATGGAAAGTGGTCCACGTTGTCCAAGGCCTTGTCGTGGCTTTTGATAATCGGGGGGCAGCACTGTGTGGCGGCGGCAGGTTGGTAGAGGACCTTTGCCTTACAGATGTTTAGTGTAAGGCCCATGCTCTCGTATGCTTCGGTGAAGGTGTTTACGATGGTTTGGAGTTTGACCTCCGAGTGAGCGCAGACGCAAGCATCGTCTGCATACTGTAATTCGACGACAGAGGATGGGACGACCTTGGATCTGGACTGGAGGCGACGGAGGTTGAACAGTTTTCCGTTTGTTCTGTAAATTAGCTCCACTCCAGTGGGGAGCTTACTGAGGGTGAGATGGAGCATTGCAGCGAGGAAGGTTGAGAACAGCGTTGGTGCGATGACACAGCCTTGCTTGACCCCGGTTCGTACGTGAATTGGGTCTGTAGTGGAACCGTTGGTCAGGATCACGGCTTGCATGTCGTCGTGAAGCAGGCGAAGGATAGTGACAAACTTTTGAGGGCAGCCGAATTTGAGGAGGGCACTCCATAATTCCTCACGGTTGACAGTGTCGAACGCCTTTGTGAGATCAAAGAAGGCCTTTACTTTGAAGTTCCACCTTTACTTATCCAATCATCATCAGAGCAGTCTCCAGCAAAGAACTCTCTTACCTGCTTCACACCATTATCTCCACTGACCCCCAAGGATCAATCGTTGGCCCCCTGCTCTTCCTCATCTGCATGCTGCCACTTGGCAACATCATCTGATGACATGGCATCAGATTCCATATGTATATTGATGACACCACCATCTCACGTGTCTCCTCTACTGCCTCTAAGTTGTCAGACTGCACCTCCTGGAGTGTTACTCCACAAGGAAAGACTGAGCCTAGGCTACCCCGGGCTCCACACTTCTCACCCACAAGACCATGCTGAAACTCAACCCCCCCCCACTCCTCCCACAACTTACCTGAGTGTCAACAAGTAGTCTCTTCAACTGCCAGCAGCTGGCCAGCTGCCTCTTTCTACCTGTTTCGGGTGGGCAGCTGTCTGGCGGGACATAAATGATCCTCAGCCTTTAAAATTGGCTGAGCCTCCTGCTGCCGCCCCCAAGCACCCGCTCCTTAGCCGGCTCTCCGCCCGGGAGTTACGATTCCCCCTATAGTTTCTAGTCACTAACGCACATAAATGAGAATGTTTTCTATTAGCCTCAGATAACTCAGAAAGGTCATTGACCTGAAACGTTAACTCTGTTTCTCTCTCCACAGATGCTGCCTGATCTGCTGAGTATTTCCAGCATTTTCTCTTTTTATATCAGAAAATACACATCTTGATGTAAAATTTTTTAATGTTTCTCCCCAGACTCCATTGCTTTGTCCCTGTTACTGCTGTCTGTTCCTGGGGTACAAACAAATAGTTCTAATCAGTTTAATTTCTGTGTAAAATGTAAAACATTCTCTCCGTGGTGATGTGCTTCTCAGCATTCCCTTAACCCTGTCACAAATCTAATTTCTGTTATATTTTTTTCCTTCATTTACCGATCACTGATGCCCGAACATCCTTCTTCACGTAGGCCAGTAATGCAGACCGGACTTGCTGTGCTGTGAGCATACTCCATGATCAACTGGACATGCCCACGGTTCAAATAGGGCTAGCTGAATGATGTCAGCTCCCCACCAGGCTTCATGGAATATCTCACTTTTGCATGCTGCTCCCCCTGGTGGAAAACTGAACTTAATCCCCAAGCAAGTAATAAGCAGAAATAACAACAAAAAATGCTGGAAAAACTCAGCAGGTCAGGCAACATCCGTGGAGAGAAATTTGAGTTGACGTTTTGGGTCGAACCCTTCTTCAAAACTGGAAAGAACAGAAAATAGATCGAAGGCAGGGCTGCGACCGGACAAAAGAAGTGAAAGAAACAAAAGAGCTAGACGAGATGGTAATAGGCTGAGATTAGGTGTAAAGTGTACTGGCAGGGCAAGAGGTAGCTGCCAGGTGTGAGAGAGAAACAAAAGGAAAGGGAGGGGGGGGAAAGGAGTGGAAAAATTACAAGAAAAAATGTGTAATAGGGGCCGAGGTTATGATCTGAAATTGTTGAACTCGATATTGAGTCCGGAAGGCTGCAGACTGCCTAATCGGAAGATGAGGTGCTGTTCCTCGAGTTTACGTTGAGCTTCCGTGGAACAATACAAGAGGCCAAGGACGGTGAGGTCCGAGTGGGAATGGAGCGGTGAATTAAAATGACAGGCGACCGGAAGCTCGGGGTCACCCTTACGGACTGAACGGAGGTGTTCCGCAAAGCGGTCACCCAATCTGCGTTTGGTCTCCCCAGTGTAGAGGAGACCGCATCGTGAGCAGCGAATACAGTATACTAGATTGCGAGAAGTACAAGTAAATCGCTGTTTCACCTGGAAGGGGTGTTTGGGGCCCTGGACAGTGGGAAGAGGGGAGGTATAGGGGCAGGTGTTACATCTCCGCTTGCACGGTAAGGTGCCAGGCGAAGGGGAAGGGCTGTTTGGGGTGATAGAGGAGTGGACTAGGGTGTCTCGGAGGGAGCGGTCCCTACGGAATGCTGAAAGGGGAGGGGAGGGTAAGATACGTTTGGTGGTGGGATCACTTTGGAGGTAGCGGAAATGCCGGAGGATGATCCGTTGAATGTGGAGGCTGGTGGGGTGAAAGGTGAGGACAAGGGGAACCCTATCGTGGTTCCTGGAGGGAGGGGCAGGGGTGAGGGCAGAAGTGCGGGAGATAGAACTGACACGGTCGAGGGCAATGTCAACCACGGTAGAGGGGAATCCTCGGTTGCGGAAAAAGGAAGACATGTCTGAAGCACTAGTGTGCCTGGACCATGACCCCACTACCGAACATCAAACCACCGTTTCCAAGACTGTCACTGACCTCATCTCCTCTGGAGATCTTCCCCCCGCTGCCACCACCTCATAGTTCCCCAACCCCGCACAGCCCGCTTCTACCTCCTTCCCAAGATCCACAAACAGGACTGCCCTGGTAGACCCATCGTTTCAGCCTGTTCTTGCCCCACAGAACTTATCTCTTCCTATCTTGACTCTATCTTTTCTCCCCTTGTCCAGTCTCTTCCCACCTACATCCGCGACTCTTCGGACGCCCCCCGCCACTTTAACAGTTTCCAGTTTCCTGGCCCCAACCGCTTCCTTTTCACCATGGACGTACAATCCCTCTACACCTCCATCCCCCACCCGGATGGCCTGAGGGCGCTCTGCTTCTTCCTTGAACAGAGGCCCAACCAGTTCCCATCCACCACCACCCACTACATTGAACAACTTCTCCTTTAACTCCACTCATTTCCTCCAAATCAAAGGTGTTGCCATGGGTACCCGCATGGGTCCTAGCTATGCCTGCCTTTTCGTGGGCTATGTGGAACAATCTTTGTTCCAGTCCTACTCGGGTCCCCTCCCTCACCTCTTTTTCCGATACATTGATGATTGTATCGGTGCCGTTTCCTGCTCTCGCCCCGAACTTGACAATTTCATTCACTTTGCCTCCAATTTCCACCCTTCCCTCACCTTCACATGGTCCATCTCTGACTCTTCCCTTCCCTTCCTCGACTTCTCCGTCTCCATCTCTGGGGATAGGTTATCGACCAATATTCACTACAAGCCCACTGACTCCCACAGCTACCTGGACTACACTTCCTCCCACCTCGCTTCCTGTAAGGACTCTATTCCATTCTCCCAGTTTCTCCATCTCCGCCGTATCTGCTCCAACGATGCCACCTTCCACACCAGTGCTTCAGACATGTCTTCCTTTTTCCGTAACCGAGGATTCCCCTCTACCGTGGTTGACACTGCCCTCGACCGTGTCAGTTCTATCTCCCGCACTTCTGCCCTCACCCCTGCCCCTCCGTCCCGGAACCACGATAGGGTTCCCCTTGTCCTCACCTTTCACCCCACCAGCCTCCACATTCAACGGATCATCCTCCGGCATTTCCGCTACCTCCAAAGTGATCCCACCACCAAACGTATCTTCCCCTCCCCTCCCCTTTCAGCATTCCGCAGGGACCGCTCCCTCCGAGACACCCTAGTCCACTCCTCTATCACCCCAAACAGCCCTTCCCCTTCGCCTGGCACCTTCCCGTGCAAGCGGAGGAGATGTAACACCTGCCCCTATACCTCCCCCCTTCCCACTGTCCAGGGCCTCAAACACCCCTTCCAGGTGAAACAGCGATTTACTTGTACTTCTCGCAATCTAGTATACTGTATTCGCTGCTCACGATGCGGTCTCCTCTACATTGGGGAGACCAAACGCAGATTGGGTGACCGCTTTGCGGAACACCTCCGTTCAGTCCGTAAGGGTGACCCCGAGCTTCCGGTCGCCTGTCATTTTAATTCACCGCTCCATTCCCACTCGGACCTCACCGTCCTTGGCCTCTTGTATTGTTCCACGGAAGCTCAACGTAAACTCGAGGAACAGCACCTCATCTTCCGATTAGGCACTCTGCAGCCTTCCGGACTCAATATCGAGTTCAACAATTTCAGATCATAACCTCGGCCCCTATTACACACTTTTTCTTGTAATTTTTCCACTCCTTTCCCCCCCCTCCCTTTCCTTTTGTTTCTCTCTCACACCTGGCAGCTATCTCTTGCCCTGCCAGTACACTTTACACCTAATCTCAGCCTATTACCATCTCGTCTAGCTCTTTTGTTTCTTTCACTTCTTTCGTCCGATCGCAGCCCTGCCTTCGATCTATTTTCTTTTCTTTCCAGTTTTGAAGAAGGGTTCGACCCGAAACGTCAACTCAAATTTCTCTCCACGGATGTTGCCTGACCTGCTGAGTTTTTCCAGCATTTTTTGTTGTTATTTCTGCTTATCACTTGCTTGGGGATTAAGTTCAGTTTTCCACCAGGGGGAGCAGCATGCAAAAGTGAGATATTCCATGAAGCCTGGTGGGGAGCTGACATCATTCACCGTGCACAGCACCCCACTTACGCCCCGGCTGGAATATTGGGTGGCACCCCCTGACTGTACGCTATCTCCACCGGGGTCATGGGGGCCTACCTACCCCCATTGCTGTCCCCAGCACCCATGAAGCCCCCCCCCAGCGGGGTGCCGGCTGCTCGCCATGAGCCCAGCACTCCTCGAGTGCCGCGCTCGTTTGTCGGCACTCCCGATCCCTGGTGGCCCAGCTGGGCGCCGGGACGTGCTGCGCCAGGCCCCTCCCCTTTAATAAGGGGAGGAAGGTCTGCAGTACCGCGGCGCAACCGCTGCGATATTGGCTCACAGCACCCCAAGAGGGACGCAGCATGCTTCCAGTAGCGCTCCTCCTCTCTCTCGGGGTGCTCCCTTGGAAAATCGGCCGCAGGGCCGCTAACCTTTTCGGGGCGCTAAAATTAGCACCCCGGCGAAGGTAGGGGGCACTACCCGATTTTTACCCCTTAGATTTTAAAGAGGGTTAAAGGAGGAGAGACAGGTGGAGTGATGGAGAGATTTAAAGAGGGAATTTCAGAGCTTAGGGCTTAAACGGCTGAAAGCATGACCGCCAATAGTGGGGCAAAGGGAGTGGGAGATGCGCAAGAGGCCAGATTTGGAGGAACACAGAGTTCTTGGAGGGTTGTAGAGCTGGAGGAGGTTGCAGAGGAAAATCAGCCCTACTATATCTTTAAATGGACTCATAAAATTTAAGTCTTACCTTTCACATTTATTTGCTGGTTGTAGTGGTTCAGGTTTTGGGCCCAGTAACCTTCTCCTGTCTTCCTGTCAAACCGTTTGGCACAATCACACAGATTTTGCCAATACAAACCTGTAAATGGGAAATACCAAGGCCTGCGAGTTCCATATTTACCTAAAATATTATTGTTAAAGTTAAAAGTAATGCACCAAATAATTCATAGCTCAGTGTGTGTGCACAGATAAAAGTCCATAAATATATTCACAGAAAATCTCTTAAATGGCAACATACTCATGAAAAAGTGTTTAGCACACCTTTTATAGCTTGGGGTGGGAACACAAAAGCAAGTCACTATTATTTTCATTATATACAACTGATGTGAATATTTGTTTTAATGCCTAATTAAAACTAACTGAATTGAATTTTATGAGAATATTACAGAATGTATGATAAAGGGTGCATAGCATATATATGGAGTTTCAGAAAGACATTGTCACAGAAACTTGTTACAAAGATTGAGGCACATGATATTAAAGGGAATGTAATTGCATAATCAAGCAATGGCTAAGGGAATCGAGGCAAATAGCGGTTTTCGAATGAGAGAGATGTGAATAGTGGTCTGCCCAGGGATGTGTGCTGGGATCTTTTCTATTTTCCATTCATAGAAATCATTTATTAAATTTGGGTTCATGTCAACTATGAGGAGGAATGCAAGAGATAGCAGAAAGGTAGCAGATGCAGTTCAATGCAGAGAAATGTGAAACACTACATTTCGGAGAAAACAGTGAATACTCTAATTCTTAACAGAGTGGAGGAACAGAGCGATTAAGGTTACAGATACAAATATCTTTAAAAGTGTGAATTGCTAATAGAAATGGCCATGAAAAAGGCAAATGGATTCTAAGCTTTATATATATTGGCATTGAGTATAATAACAAGGAATTAATGGGACTAAAAGTCGATAAATCTCAAGGACCAGATGACCTATATCCTAGGGTTTTGAAAGAGGTGGCCATTGGGATGGTGGACGCATTGGTTGTCATCTTCCAAAATTCTAAAGATTCTGGAACAGTTCCTACAGATTGGAGGATAGCAAATGTAAGCCTGCTATTTCAGAAAGGAAGGAGAGACAAAACGGGCATCTACAGACCTGTTAGCCTCACATCGGTAGTTGGGAAAATGCTGGAATCTAATATAAAGGATGCAATAACTGGGCACTTAGAAACTAATAGTAAGATTGGGCAGTCAACATGGATTTATGAAAAGGAAGTCCTGTTTGACAAACCTATTCGAGTTCTTTGAGGATGTAACTAGTGGAGTAGACAAAGGGGAGCCGGTAGATGTGGTGTATTTGGATTTTCAGAAGGCCTTCGATAAGGTCCCACACAAGAGGTTGGTGAACAAAATTAGGGCACATGGAATTGGGGAATAAGAATAAAACCGGATGGACCACCCAGCATCGACCTCGGCACTGGAAACGACAATGACAACGGCAAACCCAGCCCTGTCCTCCAAACCCAATGTCCTCCTTACCAACATCTGGGGGCTTGTGCCAAAATTGGGAGAGCTGTCCCACAGACTAGTCAAGCAACAGCCTGACATAGTCATAATTACCGAATCATACTTTACAACCAATGTCCCAGACACCACCATCACCATCCCTGGGTATGTCCTGTCCCACCGGCAGGACAGACCCAGCAGAGGTGGTGGCACCGTGGTATACAGTCGGGAGGGAGTAGCTCTGGGAGTCCTCAACATTGACTCAGGACCCCATGAGGTCTCATGGCATCAAGTCAAATATGGGCAAGGAAACCTCCTGCTAATTACCACCTACCGCCCTCCCTCAGCTGATGAATCAGTACTCCTTCATGTTGAACACCAATTGGAAGAAGCACTGAGAGTAGCAAGGGCACAAAATGTCCTCTGGGTGGGGGACTTCAATGTCCATCACCAAGAGTGGCTCGGCAGCACCACAACTGACCGAGCTGGCCGAGTCCTAAAGGACATAGCTGCCAGACTGGGTCTGCGACAGGTGGTGAGGGAACAAACAAGAGGGAAAAACCTACTTGATCTCGTCCTCACCAATCTACCTGTTGCAGATGCATCTGTCCATGACAGCATTGGTGGAAGTGACGACCGCACAGTCCTTGTGGAGACGAAGTCCCATCTTCATGTTGAGGATACCCTCCACCATGTTGTGTGGCACTACCACCGTGCTAAATGGGACAGATTTCGAACAGATCTGGCAACTCAAAACTGGGCATCCATGAGGCGCTGTGGGCCATCAGCAGCAGCAGAATTGTATTCAACCACAATCTGTAACCACATGGCGCGGCATATCCCTCACTCTACCATTACCATCAAGCCGGGAGATCAACCCTGGTTTAACGAAGAGTGCAGGAGAGCATGCCGGGAACAGCACCAGGCATACCGAAAAATGAGGTGTCAACCTGGTGAGGCTACAACACAGGACTACTTGCATGCCAAACAACAGAAGCAACATGCGATAGACAGAGCTAAGCGATCTCACAACCATCGGATCAAATCAAAGCTCTGCAGTCCTGCCACATCCAGTCGTGAGTGGTGGTGGACAATTAAACAGTTAACAGGAGGAGGAGGCTCCAAAAATATCCCCATCCTCAATGATGGTGGAGCCCAGCACGTGAGTGCAAAAGACAAGGCTGAAGCATTTGCAACTATCTTCAGCCAGAAGTGCCGAGTGGATGATCCATCTCGGCCTCCTCCTGAGGTCCCCAGCATCACAGATGCCAGCCTTCAGCCCATTCAATTCACTCCAGGTGATGTCAAGAAACGGCTGAAGACACTGGATACTGCAAAGGCTATGGACCCTGACAACATTCCAGCAATAGTACTGAAGACTTGTGCTCCAGAACTAGCTGCGCCCCTAGCCAAGCTGTTCCAGTACAGCTACAACACTGGCATCTACCCAGCAATGTGGAAAATTGCCCAAGTATGTCCTGTCTACAAAAAGCAGGACAAATCCTACCCGGCCAATTACCGTCCCATCAGTCTACTCTCAATCATCAGCAAAGTGATGGAAGGTGTCATCGACAGTGCTATCAAGCGGCACTTACTCAGCAATAATCTGCTAACTGACGCCCAGTTTGGGTTCCGCCAGGGCCACTCAGCTCCTGACCTCATTACAGCCTTGGTCCAAACAGGGACAAAAGAGCTGAACTCAAGAGGTGAGGTGAGAGTGACTGCCCTTGACATCAAGACAGCATTTGATCGAGTGTGGCATCAAGGAGCCCTAGCAAAACTGAAGTCAATGGGAATCAAGGGGAAAACTCTCCATTGGTTGGAATCATACCTAGCACAAAGGAAGTTGGCTGTGGTTGTTGGAGGTCATTCATCTCAATCACATGACATCACTGCAGGAGTTCCTCAGGGCAGTGTCCTAGGCCCAACCATCTTCAGCTGTTTCATCAATGACCTTCCCTCCATCATAAGGTCAGAAGTGGGGATGTTCGCTGATGATTGCACACTGTTCAGCACCATTCGAGACTTGTCAGATACTGACGCTGTCCGTGTCCATATGCAGCAAGACCTGGACAACATTCAGACTTGGGCTGACAAGTGGCAAGTAACATTCGCACCACACAAGTGCCAGGCAATGACCATCTCCAACAAGCGAGACTCTAACCATCTCCCCTTGACATTCAATGGCATTACCATCGCTGAATCCCCCACTGTCAACATCCTGGGGGTCACCATTGATCAGAAACTGAACTGGACCAGCCATATAAATACTGTGGCTACAAGAGCAGGCCAGAGGCTGGGAATTCTGCGGCGAGTGTCTCACCTCCTGACTCCCCAAAGCCTTTCCACCATCTACAAGGCACAAGTCAGGAGTGTGATGGAATACTCTCCACTTGCCTGGATGAGTGCAGCTCCAACAACACTCAAGAAGCTCGACACCATTCAGGATAAAGCAGCCCGCTTGATTGGCACTCTATCCACCACCTTCAACCTTCACTCCCTCCACCACCGGCGCACTGTGGCTGCAGTGTGTACCATCTACAAGATGCACTGCAGCAACTCGCCAAAGCTCCTTCAACAGCACCTTCCAAACCCCCGACCTCTACCACTTAGGACAAGGGCAGCAGATGCATGGGAACATCACCACTTACAAGTTCCCCTCCAAGCCACACACCATCCTGACTTGGACCTGTATCGCCGTTCCTTCACTGTCGCTGGGCCAAAATCCTGGAACTCACTTCCTAACAGCATTGTGGGTGTACCTACACCATATGAACTGCAGCGGTTCAAGAAGGCGGCTCACCACCATCTTCTCAAGGGCAATTAGGGATGGGCACTAAATGCAGGCCTAGCCAGCCAGCGACGCCCACATCCCATCAATGAATAAAAAATATATATATACTAACATGGATTGAGAATTGGTTAACAGACAGAAAACAAAGAGTAGGGATAAACGGGTCTTTTTCAGGATGGCAAGCTGTGACTAGTGGGGTACCGCAAGGATCGGTGCTTGGGCCCCAGCTATTCACAATCTATATCAATGATTTGGATGAGGGGACTAAATGTAACATTTCCAAATTTGCTGATGACACAAAGCTAGGTGGCAGTGTCAGTTGCGAAGAGGATGTGAAGAGGCTTCAAGGGGATCTCGACAGGCTCAGTGAGTGGACGAGAACATGGCAGATGGATTGTAATGTGGATAAATGTGAAGTTATCCACTTTGGTAGAAAAAACAGAAAGGCAGAGTATTTCCTAAATGGTGAAAGATTGGGGAATGCAGATGCTCAAAGGGACCTGGGTGTCCTTGTACATGAGACACTGAAAGTGAATGTGCAGGTGCAGCAAGCCATTAAGAAGGCAAATGGTATGCTGGCCTTCATTACAAGAGGATTTGAGTACAGGAGTAAAGAAGTCTTACTCCAATTATATAGGGCCTTGGTGAGACCACATCTATGTTCTTATGTTCTTAAGTGATGTTAAATTTGTAGAAGACATTGGTTAGGCCATAGTTGGAGTACTGCATGCAGTTCTGAGCATGGCATTATAGGAAGGATATCAGTCAAATGGAACATAAGAACATAAGAGCATAAGAAATAGGAGCAGGAGTAGGCCATTTTGCCCCTCAAGCCTGCTCCGCCATTCAATAAGATCATGGCTGATCTTCTACCTCAACTCCACTTTCCTGCACTATCCCCATATCCCTTGATTCCCTTAATATCCAAAAATCTATCGATCTCTGTCTTGACTATACTCAACGACTGAGCCTCCACAGCCCTCTGGGGTAGAGAATTCCAAAGACTCACCACCCTCTGAGTGAAGAAATTTCTTCTCATCTCAGTCCTAAATGGCTGACCTCTTATTCTGAGACTGTGACCCTGGTTCTAGACTCCCCAGCCAGAGGAAACATCCTCCTTGCATCTACCCTGTCAAGCCCTGTAAGAATTTTGTATGTTTCAATGAGATCACCTCTCATTCTTCTAAACTCTAGAGAATATAGGCCTAGTCTACTCAATCTCTCCTCATAGGACAATCCTCCCATCCCAGGAATCAGTCTGGTGAACCTTTGTTGCACTCCCTCTATGGCAAGTATATCCTTCCTTAGGTAAGGAGACCAAAACTGTACACAATACTCCAGGTGTGGTCTCACCAGGGCCTGATATAATTGCAGTAAGACGTCGTTACTCTTATAATCAAATCCTCTTGTAATAAAGGCCAACATACCATTTGCTTTCCTAATTGCTTGCTGTACCTGCACGTTAACTTTCAGTGATTCATGTACAAGGACACCCAGGTCCCTCTGAACACCAACATTTCCCAATCTCTCATCATTTAAAAAATACTCTGCTTTTCTTTTTTTCCTACCGAAGTGGATAACTTCACATTTCTTCACATTATATTCAATTTGCCATGTTCTTGCCCATTCACTTAGCCTGTCTATATCCCGTTGAAGCCTCTTTGCATCCTCCTCACAACTTACATTCCCACCCAGGATAGAGCTGATTCATTAGAATGCTACGAGGATCCAGAGGCTATACAGTTATGAAGAAATGCTTGAAAATGTGGGCATTCTTTCACTGGAACAGAGAAGGATAGAGGTGATCTAATAGAGGATTCCATATTATGAAAGGTATTGAGAGGCTAACTAGTTGTTGAATCTGTATCAAGGAAGCATAGATTCAGGATTATTTCTAGAAGTATGACGGGGGAAGTTACAAGAATTTGTATTCGATTACGGAATGCTTTACTACAAGTGGCTATTGAGGCAGAGACTATGGCAGTGGTTTTTATGAATTGGAAATTTTACTGACTGGGAGCACATATCAAGAATTTGGGCATAGAAACCAGTGAGCCCTGCAGGATTTACTATCCATCAACTTTATTGAACAGAGAATTCAGTGTTCTCCACACCTAAAATCTGGGTGTGTGAATTCATAAAATTTACCTTTAGAATACCATTTTAAAGGGAACCGCATAAGTATTTTGAAAAATAATATAAATGTGTATGGGAAAAAGACAGGGAATGGGATTACTGTAGACAGCTCCAGTTGAAGAACTAATAACGGCACATACATGGTGGGTCCAATGGCCTCCATCTGTGCCATAATTTCCATGATTCTGTAATGCATTTTGCATTGTGTTATTTGTAACTCAAAAAAGGTTTGACAAACACTTATTTGTACATACTGCAATACCCTTTAATAACTGCCTCCCACACAGCTTTACAGATAATCCTTATTGCAGGTAGTTTATTAAAAGAAAACAACTTGCAGTTGCAGGTATAAAATTCAGTAAGTAGAGTCCAGATCATTTTAACAGATAACACTGGAGCCATTGGCTTCTTCTATAACTGTGTTGCATATATTTAAAATAAATTTGTTCCCCTAATTGTACAGTGGAAATCATTACAAATTTGAAATGATAGATAATAACAGTGAAGGACAATTATTATGGGCAAAATAATTGATTTTCATACCAGGGAAGACATTGTGTAGATACCAGCCTAGCATGAGGTATATCACTGAATCAATGATCATCATCCAGCAAATCCAGGCAAAAGAAATATTGTCCCCACCCCCAAGGGCTTCATGCATGTTATTCCACTGGATTCCTGAAAAAACAACAGTCCATGTGAAATAAAACAAGATGCAAATACAGCAATTCCCTGGATATATCCAATTATAGAGAGACAGGAGAACACCATTCATACTGTGTTCAATAATACACACCAGTTCAAATCAAATTTGAAACCAGTCAGTGTAAATTCAGATTCACTTGTTTCAAATCCCTTTTACTGACCAACATTTGCACTCTCATGCTCTTTAATCTGACTCTTTAAGAGCCTTGCTATTTTTTCATGGTATTGAGAAAAATCATAAACAAAAAAGAAATTCAAGATATTTTACACAACAGAATTTGCACATTTCTTCTAACTACCAAGTACCTGGATGCAGCATTACTACTTTTACAAATCAAATTGTTTTGTTTATTTTCAATTGTTATTTAAACCATAAATGGCGATACTATCATGAGGGAAAATTTGCTGGATGCAAGAGCTAACATTTCCCCTTAGACATACAGTAATAAATAGTGCAAGAATTGTGGAATGTTATTAATTATTAGTACAGTGGAACATCGCTATAACAGGTCTCCCAATAATGTAATCCCATCTATAACCAGCACATTCACGACGCGCAATAGTCAGGGCTTTTCCTACTTTACATCTGTGAAGTGGAAGATATGGAGCTGCCAACGCCTCTGTAATTCTGATCTTTTCATTGGTGAATGAAAGAGAATTGCTGAGGCTTATTCCTCCTCCTGTCATCACATATCCCTAATAAATTTAGGGGGTTGTCCGAATGCCATTGACTACTCCTGTATACATGTGACAATGCATTGTTAAAACAACTAACACTCATCCTTCAATGTTAACAGGAGCAACAGATACCAGCTGGTGCATAACTTCCAATGCTATTGCTTCACTCACAGAGGAAATCAGTGTGTGCTGGATTAATTGGACCTTAACAAGGCCTCAGCAGATTAACATCAGCATTACTACTTTTACAAATCAAATTGTTTTGTTTATTTTCAATTGTTATTTAAACCATAAATGGCGATACTATTATGAGGGAAAATTTGCTGGACGCAAACTTCTTTCTATCAAAATTTTCTTCACATTTTCAGATCACGTTGTAGACATCGGAGGAAAACTAAGAGCTGAGCTGACAATTAATATATCGTTGGATAGTGCTTAATTGCCCGATTTACACTGCTACTAACAACTACTCACTACAGTTAGTGCTAAAAACAAATTTATTAGTAGTGTTGATTATAATTGATAAACCACCACCATTGGTTTCTATCACGTTATTTATATAAAACAAATACACGTCAAATTGAAAAAAATAAGTATTTCAGTATATTTCAACATTTTTCTCCAGTACACATGTTTTGAAACATGTATCAAAAATATAGGGTTTTTTTTCCAATTAATTCTTAGACTGCAGGTTTCCCAGACAATTTTCTTTATTCCTGCAATACTGAAATCTGTTGAAATTTGTTTAAAAAAAAGGTCCTGTTTTAGAAAGGTGGCAATCAGCATCGCCAATTCACAAAGATGCGGAATTTTTCCATTCATTATAGATGGAAAATTATGCGGACTATGAAATGGGCCCAAAATGCTGACATGCACTTTTGTTGTGAGAAGCTCTGCTCTGGGAGCACAGGCTTGTAACATTTACCTTAATATCCCTTTAATATTCAGAATACCAATGCTAAACATCTCAAAGTACAATGAAGGGTGTCAAAGTGTTAGCAAGCATCCATCTCCTGCTCCTGCATTAATAAATTTGTGCTGATCATTCAAAACTTCTTTTGCCTTTATTAGCAACAATTTGCATTCATGTAGAACTCCCCTTGCAGAAGGAAATATGTGCTTAACCAGGCAGACAAGTGAACACAGAGCTGCAATCTAGTGACAACAAATATCAGTCGGGAAAATGTTGTTTGGTGATGTCAAGTGACTAGCCCAGATGTAAAAAATTATACTGCTAGTAAGTTAGATTTCTTCAAATTGATTTCAGTCTAATAAATATTAGTCTTTAAGAAGGTCTTCATTTGCATTAAATATTTAGCAGGGAGTTCAGTTCAGCATCAGCCATTTTCAAATGACAATATCATAATCACTGTAAAACTCAGTGTATCATTCTATATTTTCCACATCGTTTTTATCGTCAGAATTTCAAATAAGTTGATCCACATTTTAAGAGTTTCTTACCTGTTCCTTCCCCCTCAAAAAGAGTGATAATATATGCTCCCTGGCTGAATGCAGTTGGACACAGGAGACACTAGATAGGATTTAGATTTTAAAAACTATTAGTAAGAGTTTAAATTGTTAAAATAATTAAACTCACTTACACATTAGAGACCAAATAACCTTGTGTTACTAAAGGTAACATAACCCTTTTTGCCAACATGCTGAATGGATAATGTAGATGTAGGCAGGTTACTTATGTAGAATTATATAGAAATTACTACATGGAAACAGGCCATTTGACCTAACCAGTCAATGTTGGTGTTTACTCTTGTCCCACATCCCTTCATTCCCAATTCCACCAACAACCTATTCTAAATGTAGACATGGTTTCCTATTCAATCACTAACTCTGGTAGTACAGTCCACAGCCTCAAAACCCTGGGCAAAAATGTTTTGCCTGCTCCCTGCCCGGCCTCCAAAAACTTACCTTCCTATTTCCTACTCCATTCCCACCCATCACCGCCTTAACTAAGCCCGTTTTTTAAGGAAGCTGTGGTCCCACATGACTTAATCACGAGCCTCATTAATACATGTACAGTGGGGTCCTGGGATATAATTCGGACCCCAATGTCATTTTAGGCGTCATCTGAGTGGGGCATCCGCCATGGCCACCCCATTCAGTAAAGCCCGACAAGGAAGAAGTGGAGTCCCACAATGGTACATTTTAACGGTATCTTTGTGGGGTCAGGGGGGCAGGAGTGCTTCTGCTGCCCTGGGCTCCCTCCTGCCCACCAGCAAGACAATGCAAAAAAAACACTCTTGTTCTTACATCTACGACCCTTCATTCTAGACTCCTCAGCTACTGGAAACGGACTATTTCTATCCACCCTGTCCCATCCTTTCACAATTTTTAACACTTCTATCACATTGTCCTATGATCTGCGTTGTTCTAATGGAAAAAGCCCCACTTTTTCAAGTCTTTCTTCATATTTGTAATTTTGTTAGACATAGTACACAGAAACATTTTCCCTCAGGATATTAATTTTATTTCAGTCATATGAGCAATAGATATACCAAAGAAACTACGATTGTAGAATTGGCTCATGCTACTTACAATTAGAATCTGGCTGGAGAAACTGAGCTGGTTCTGTATGACCACAAGAATCATGTAGGGAAAGAAGGTAATGATGTAGATCAAGCAGGCACTGAGAGCTGCTGTATTAGCATGGTTGAAAAAGGTAGCGATCAGGTAGCTCATCGCAATAACAGATACTCCAAAATCCAAAAGATAGAGGAAAATAATGAATCCATTACTGTTGGGAAGAATCTGGCTGGCTTTAAAGATAATGGTGAGGAGAACACTGCTCAGAATCAGGAACATGACGGTGTCCAGAAACCAGACCAGAAAATGAACTATTGGCTTCACTCCCAGCATCTTCGTGTACTGTAGAATAGAAAATGCACTATTAGAGACCTCCAAAAAACAATGCTAAGTTATTTCTAAATGGAATAACTGAAGCGAGACTCGTGAAAACTATCACATTCCCCCATCTAGGAGACAAAGGCCTAGAATTTTGAACCTTTAGTGCGGTGGTTTAGGTCAGTTTAGCAGAAAAAATGGCAGCCGCCTCGCTTCTGCCCACTTCCGGCGGCTGCCATTGCCTGCGCTCACCACAAGTACCTTAATTACCAGGAGCGTGACATCAATCAGCGTGCAGCTGAATTGACGTCACGCTCAGCGATTTTGGATGTCGCCGCTCCTCTTACCACCCTCTCCAAAGCACGCCCGTGTGTGCGGCCGTAGATCTGGGAGAAAGCAGCAGTGAGCTACAAACTGTATAGTAAACGGCTGCTGAGATAACTGGTAATTATGGAGAGCTCAGGCTACGTAATTGGAGTAAAAACTGCTTCCAATGAGAGGCATCAAATTTCCCCCCGGTCAGTCAAACATTACAGGTGGTAAGAATCTCAGGAAGAAGTCAAAGCTGCATTTCTGTAAATTTTATAAATTAGGTTTTCTAGTTTAGGAACTAATAAAATAATAAATGAAGTCTGTTTTTAAAAGGCCAAGAATTAAGGAAAATTTATCATATTCTCAGCAAGAATACTTCAAAAGTCTATTGTTGCTAAAAATTTAATTGAACTCTCTTCTACACGATTTATACCTGTAAACTCGTGACCAAGAGGTTCATGTTTCCCTTTTAAAAAAAATGTATTTCAATTTACCATGCTACTTTTAAATAAGTTAAACCCAAATAACTAACTTCAATTGTCTTACAGTTTATTGCAACATTTTTTTAATATGCTCCAGATCAAGCTGGCTTTTTTTTCCCATTGTTGCTTAACTGAATTTACTTTTTTGATCTTTTCATCAAGATCCAGTTTACATCAAGAAAATGCTGATGAGCCCGCTAAGCAAAGAAATATTAAGATTTATAGAAGTTTTTTTTGTTCTAATTGAAAATATATACATAGAAAGCCATAAAAAGAAAAAGTCTTGCATTTATATAGCGCCTTTCACGACCACTGGACATTCCAAAGCACTTTACAGCCAATGAAGTACTTTTTGAAGTGTAGTCACTGTTGTAATGTAGGAAATGCGGCAGCCAATTTGTGCACAGCAAGCTCCCACAGACAGATAATCCAGATAATCTGTTTTTGTTATGTTGATTGAGAGATAAATATTGGCCAGGAGACCGGGGATAACTCCCCTGCTCTTCTTCGAAATAGTGCCATGAGATCTTTTACGTCCAACTGAGAGAGCTGACGGGGCCTCGGTTTAACGTCTCATCCGAAAGACGGCACCCTCCAACAGTGCAGTACTCCCTCAGCACTGCACTGGAGTGTCAGCCTAGATTTTTGTGCTCAAGTCTCTGGAGTGCGACTTGAACCCACAACCTTCTGACTCAGAGGCGAGTGTGCTACCCACTGAGCCACTGGCTGACCTAAAATAAGCTTGGAAAAACAGTTTGGAATTTCCATAGTATATGTCTTTTGACCATTGCCCTATTTTAACAAATTTAACAAGTGGCCAGTACTCACTGGTATCTCTTGCATCCTTGCTGCTTTAGCAACATCTCTCTTCCATATAATGGCGCTACTTCCTTTATGTTGCACTCAGTCCATTAAATTTTCTGCGTTCAGCTTATATTTTGGGCATAATCTCAGGATTTCTCATGCAACGGTTTAAGGACATCTTTTACTTGGAAGCACTGTTAATAAGGTGACTGCCCAAGAATGCCACACCAATCCCTTAGATCTTTCGGCCTCCTGCTGATGTTACTGCCGGAAAGAGCACGTTGCATGGGAGCTTCTGCGCTGCGCTCATTTAAATCAGCAGACAGCATCAAAATACCGGTACTGTCTGCACTCTTTTTGTGGGTGGCCACTAACTGTGGCCTGTGGGGGCACTGCCCATTTTTGGGCTTAATTGAATTTCTAGGCCAATGTTCCTGTATATCAGGCGCTAAAGATTGATATCGAGGTCAGGATGGGGCATCGACCAGCTCTGAACTGGAGGTGGCTATGGGTCATCCTTGGTTAACCTGTCTATATCGGATTAGCTACGGCCCAGTGGAACTCTCTGGCACCTGGAACAAAACCATACTGCGCGATTACAGTGAGTTGGCATTATGGACCTCTGCTGTCTAAGTGTAATTGCTTGCTGCTTGCTTGCTTTTATCCCAATTCCCAAGTCCCACTTCCTACTATGATTCTAACAGTACTGATTAAAGAAAGATACAAATAGTTATTAAGCACCGTAGTCTTTCAGCCCTTGTTTAAACTAGCACCAGGCTAAAAAATCTTATTTTGAAATACATTTTCTAATAAATTGTTTAGTAAGTGTGGCCACTTCACGGACTCCTTAAACTGCATGAAATATTTGAAATATAGCATGATATGGAGGTATATTGTTAATGGGGAGAAATTTGATTATCTCCGGGAACTGCCGTGAAATCGGTAATGCCTTCAAAGCATTCGCCCGAAGAGGGAGGCCCGAGGCTTACTCCAATTTGGGCCTCAGGCCTCATCTCTAAAATACAGGTGAGCTGCAGACAGTCGGACGTCATGATGCAGTTTGCCAGTTCAGGACTTTCCAAAATCATGGCACATGTTCTGCCCAGTTTTTGTGCAATTTGGCATCGGAGTCTTGAAACAGGCATTTGGCCCCTAATTGGCATATGTAAGGGCCGTAACGCCTGCTTTAGGCGGGCACCTTGGCCACTTGGAAGTCACTGCTGCCAATTTGACAGCCGGCATACGTATGGAGGGGCGGGGGGGAATCGGGCACAGGACATGGTGCTGGTAATTGGTCCCCCCAACGTGCATTTCGTGCCCATAAAAACAGGCGCAACAGCAACCATTTTCCACCCACTCCCCAAGATATCCCTCAAATTATCTCCATTCATGTTCTAGGTTCCCTTTAATCATATCAGCACATTCACTTGTGCATGTTGCACTGAAACCTCAGGTGAGCTCATTGTATTGTAGACAAAATCTAGAATCAGGAGCTCCTCATGTCTTTAATTACCTCTTCCAGTTGAAGTTCTTTTTCAAATACAAGATTGCGCACCATGGAGGCCACGGAAATCAACCACGCCAGCATCATTAACAATGGAAAAAAGAAGCCAATGTTGTTGAGAAACCTGTCAGGAAGGGATTTTGTTAGTAGAATTAAATTATCCAATGAGTTATACAAAAATGCCATGATTAGTCCCGAGACTAATGCTGTGGAAACATTTCAAAATTTAAATTCCATTGCTTGAATAAAAATAACCAAGGAGCACTTCTATTTCTGTAAATCTGAAAACTATTATGAGATGTTTCACATGTAATGTAACAATTGGGTGTAGCCACTGGCAACTAACAAGGAGAAATAGCTTACAAATTTGAACCTCGTAGTAAACTGTGGCTACTTTTGATTTTTGTGAATTTTGTGCTCATCAAGGTGATGAATACTAGTGGTGTAAGTACAACACTTTCCACTTCATGCATACAATAGAAGCATCAAAAACTCCTGGTCATATGTATCACAGTTAATTGCAGGTTAAAGCTCCCTCTACTCCAGCCAAATAAATTGGAGTATTCTGATTGCTTAAAAGTTGGAACTATTCATTTTTTTGTCTGTGAACTTTGTGCTCATTAAGGTAAGGGATGTTAGACCTGGAAACATACGTCCCCATTTCAGGTAGCCAATGTGAGTGTGAAGTACACCCAAATCAGTTACAGTTAATTTAGGTGCAAAGTGAAACTTCCTCTACTCTGCCCCAGCACCAACCTCAGAGGAGCATCCCTTGCAGCCCACTGTAGTATTTTCCATTTTAAAACTGGTTATCCTGTGGTCTCTCTGACTGCCAGTCTGTTGGGCAATCTCAATTAAGTTGTTAAGTCTATGCCCACTAGGGACTGGGTTGAAACTGTCCCAACTAATTTTATATTGAATCCTTACACCCAGCAGACAGAGGAGTCCTTCATCACATAAGTCTGGGCTGGATTTAAGAGCTCAATGACTAGCCCACTGTGTGACACAGACAGACACAATTCAAACCAGGTTCTAGACTCTAAGAGAAACTTCCACCTTTTTGCAAGAATATACAAGGGTTGACTTTATGAAATTGCATTCTCAGTGGCGATCCACACCCACCAAGGCACATATCAGAAAAACTCAGACACACTTCCCATGATTTTCAACTGTAGAGAGCATGCCTGTGGTTCCTGACATAAGCACCTGGGGGTGAGGTTCCCCCACTGGCAGTTCAACTTCATAATATCAGCCCCACCAAGTACATGTTGCTAAAAGTGGCTGGAGGCACAAGTCATGTCAGATAGGTTCATCCTTCACAGGCTACTGAGCTAATACATTTTTCTCTTGTTTTTTGCAATCTTTCCTCAGTGTGTTTTGTTTTTACACATTAAAAATGTAATCATTTAAATAATTCTTTACACGCTTCTGAGCACCAATTACCAAATACTCCTTTCTCTTCTTGTTTCTCTTAATCTTTCCTCAATGTGTTTTAAATCTTTTCTTTTTCCCATGTTAAAAAATATAACACAATGGCCTGTATTTTCCGATGCCTATGGGTGTGTACGAGTGGTGTACACACCCGTAGGGACATCGGAAATGCCGTTTTCAGGCATCCCCTTGACAGATCGGACGCCTGCCCTGGAGCAGGGCCTCTGCAGGTGGAGAGTTCCGCTTCCTGGAGACCCTCCGCCTGCAGAAATCACTTAAAAATCTTACATCTGGTAAAAGCAGGCGTAAGGCCTGCTTTTACCAGCATAAGAGTTCTAAAAAGTTTTTTAAAAATTCACTCATTTATAATTTAAAAATACTTTTAAAAAAGGTAAGTTTATTTTTAGCCCCGTAAAAAACTTTAATTTTTTAAAAAAAAATTAAATTTTTGTTTAAAATGTTTAATTTCATGTAATTTTAACTCATTTTTAAAACATGATGGTTTTTTAAAAATGTATTTAATGCTTTGATGTGTTTTTGGGGTGATCTCCATTCATACTTTTGACAGGTCTATTTGTTAAAAGTATGAAGGGAGATTCCCTTCTCCCATTGGCTCACGTGAACCCAGGGATGCTTGCGAACTGCATGCGCCCCTGGGATACGTGGGCACTGCGCATTTCGACTGTGGAGAGGCCCAGGATCGGAAGTGTCTGGACCTCGGGAGCCCTCAGGTAAATGCGTAGATTTTTTCCCGATAGGAGGTATCCGCACACAGGAAGCCTCCTATCGGAAATTTTCATTGTGCCAGAAGGAAACTCTCTAATTATTTACAGTATATAAGAGTTCTCACACAAATGGACAGAGCACAAAATGCTTTTCCAACAGATAAGTTTTGAATCAGTTAGGCAGCACCCTTGTTTATTGCATGGTATGGCATCCAGTAACAAAACCTAGGTATTAAGGCTGTGTCCAGCTGACTTACTGATCACTGGTGTGGCAGGGATATGGCATGGCTTGCGCCTGTACTGCAGGGTTGGGGATGTCTTGACCAGTTTGTAATTCAATGATCGCTCGCTCAATCATATCTTGCAATGGAACAAAGACACGATTGTACTGGAAACTATTCGTCGGCAAACTGAGGGGCTGAGATTTATACTTGGGATTTTTCAGTACATCAGTCGGCATACTGTGGAGAATGTTCGTTCTAATAGTGTAGCTCACTTGAGGTGGAAGTGAGGAAGACAATGATCGTGTCTTTCGCGAGGTTTTGTTGGTATCGATGTCGAACAGTACACCTAGAAAGATAGTAAACCAACTCATCTTTATTAATGGGGTCCTAAGTTTTTCATATCAGTCATTGCAACACTTTATACACTTTGTATCTAGTTAGAAAACTTGTATTGACAATCATTAGTCGCAGTTACATACATTTGCAGAATTGGGACATTAGAACATAAGAACATAAGAAATAGGAGCAGGAGTAGGCCTTTTGGCCCTTCGAGCCTGCTCCGCCATTCAATAAGATCATGGCTGATCTTCTACCTCATCTCCACTTTCCTGCACTATCCCCATACAGTACCTGAGCACTGAAAGGATTTACAGTAGTAAATCCTTTCAGTGCTCAGGTACACACAAATAGAAGCATTGGGGATGATTTTCAACTGCTGGCCATCTGGTTCTCACCTGAAAAGTGGGCAGCCGGCAGTTGAAAACCGTGGGGCACTTCAGTCATCCCCTTTAATGCCTGCAGTTTACCTGAAGCAATTTTCAGGCGAGCCTGTAAATGAGCAAGTAGCCTGCCCTGAAATAGGCATAAGCTGCCTCAAATACGCAAATAGAGGTCCTACATCAGTTGTAAGACCCTGAATGCAATTTTCATGTACAAAGGGAGAAGCTTATTTATACCAGGTGGAGAGCGACTACTGGAGGCCGCATTGGACCAGTGATTCTTCCAATTCTCTCACATTCACAGGGGTAGTGGCAATAATTTATTTTCAGCTCACTGATACATAAGGATAAAAACTTCACAATAGTGAGGCCTTATATCTCACATTCATAATTAAAAGGCACATAAATACTATACAATACTAATCGATGAAAATTACTTTTCATACAGCAACATGAGTGCATTAAATCTATAGGGTTTTCAATTGTGTGGCATTAGAGTATGAAAAATGACAGAAGGATGTGTACAATGGCAACAGGCTATAACAAGCCAGGTTTTAAAGGCTCATCTTAATGCATTTAACAACAACAACATGCAATGGCATAGCACCTTTAATGTAGAAAAAATGTCTCAAGGCACTTCACAGAAAGTTTGGCACTGAGCCAAAGAAGGAGGTATTGGGAGGGGACAGTTTGTTTAGTCTGGAGGTCACACTCTGCTACACTCTCCTGATTTATTCTTTTTAGCTTTGGTGGTATATCAATTTTTTTAAATGCTTTATTGGATGCCAAGAAACTAGGAAATGCAATGCTTCATCTCTGGCATTTCCCACTTACTGCTGCTGAATTCACAAGTGCTAGTTTGGTTGGAATTCACCAATGTTGGTGCAGATTGATCTCATAACAAATTATTATTGCAAATGATTGCCGAAATAAATCACGTGACACACTCAAATGAAGAAAACTGAGACTTTTTGTTTTTCCTGTTTTTCTTGTATCCCCTCCTCCACTGCAAGAAAATCAGTACGAAAATAGTAGGAATTTTATTCACTTTCAACAGACGTGCTGTGCTCTATACAATAAATTTGACTGACAGTATATCTGATCAAGGTGCAGGTGGGTTGCACAATGTAAAACTATTACATTTTTGTAATTTTACACTAACTTTCCAAATCAAATGGCAAAAACATTTCTACTCTAAATGAAAAATAAAACTGTCAAAATGTTCAACTGTGAAGTTCTTTATGATAATGTAATATTAATTTAACATTTTTTTTCCTGCAGAAATGTCAGCATTTGATAGATTGAGTTTCTTTGAAGATGGAAATTTCAATTCTTTTGAACACTTCCCAGTTATTGGAGTCTGCAGTGTCCTAATAATATTATGAAAATAGGTATATTATAGCAAACCAGTCAAATACCAACTCTATTACAACCTAATAGGAGCAGTGTTGCTGAGAAAGTGAGAACATTAGTACAGCTCATCAAGGTTACTGGGTTTTGATAGATTCAGATGTTACCCCAACTATTTTAGCGCTGTGAATTTAGATTAGCAGCTAAGATATGGTGATCAAAGAATAAGCTTCTAAACATACATTTATTATTGTCACAAATACTAATGAAACCAGTTATCAAAGCTGTAATGAAATTCATAGTTGTCAAAAACGTTGACTATATTATATATATAATATACTTCATTCCCATGACTTGCTGCCTAATTTTCTAAACATATAAAGGAATATAAAGCATGTATCAGGAAATAACTGCTAAATTTTTTAATTCATTCACGGGATGTGGGCATCGTCAGCAAGGCCGGCATTTATTGTCCATCCCCAACTGCCCTCGAGAAGGTGGTGGTGAGCCGCCTTCTTGAAACACTGCAGTCCGTGTGGTGAAGGTGCTCCCTCAGTGCTGTTAGGGAGGGAGTTTCAGGATTTAGACCTAGCGACGATGATGGAACGGTGATATATTTCCAATTCAAGATGGTGTGTGACTTGGAGGGGAACTTTGAAGTGGTGGTGTTCCCAAGAAGCTGCTGCCCTTGTCCTTCTAGGTGGTAGAGGTTGCGGGTTTGGGAGGTGCTGTCGAAGAAACCTTGGTGAGTTGTTGCAGTGCATCTTATAAATGGTACACACTGCAGCCACGGTGCGCCAGTGGTGGAGTGACTGAATGTTTAAGTGGTGGATGGGGTGACAATCAAGCGGGCTGCTTTGTCCTGGATGGTTTCCAGTTTCTTGAGTGTTGTTGGAGACAAGTGGAGAGTATTCCAGCACACTCCTGACTTGTGCCTTGTAGATGGTGGAAAGGCTTTGGGGAGTCAGGCAGTGCCGCAGAATATCCAGCTTCTGACCTGCTCTTGTAGCCACAGTATTTATGTGGCTGGTCCAGTTAAGTTTCTGGTCAATGGTGACCCCATGGATGTTAATGGTGGGGGATTCGACGATGGTAATGCCATTGAATGACAAGGGGAGGTGGTTAGACTTTCTCTTGTTGGGGATGGTCATTGCCTGGCACTTGTGTGGCACGAATGTTACTTGCCCAAGCCTGCATGTTGTCCAGGTCTTGCTGCATGAGGAGTTGCAAATGGAACTGAACACTGTGCAATCATCAGCGAATATCCTCACTTCTGACATTATGATGGAGGGAAGGTCATTGATGAAGCAGCTGAAGATGGTTGGGCCTAGGACACTGCCCTGAGGAACTCCTGCAGCCATGTCCTGAAGCTGTGATGATTGACCTCAAACAACCACAACCATCTTCCTTTGTGCTAGATATGACTCCAGCCAGTGGAGAGTTTTCCCCCCTGATTTCCATTGGCTTCAATTTTACTAAGGCTCCTTGATGCCACACTTGGTTAAATGCTGCCTTGATGTCAAGGGTAGTCACTCTCACCTCACCTCTGGAATTCAGCCCTTTTATCCATTTTGGACCAAGGCTGTAATGAGGTCTGGTGCTGAGTGGTTCTGGCGGAACCCAACTGAGCATTGGTGAGCAGGTTATTGGTGAGTAAGTGCCACTTAATAGTTCTGTCAATGGCCCCTTCCACCACTTTGCTGATGATTGAGAGTAGGCTGATGGGGCAGTAATTGGCTGGATTGGATTTGTTCTGCTTTTTGTGGACAGAATATATCTGGGCAATTTTCCACATTGTCAGGTAGATGCTTATGTTGTAGCTGTACTGGAATAGCTTGGCTAGGGGCGCAGCTAGTTCTGGAGCACATGTCTTCAGCTCTGCAACTGGGATGTTGTCAGGGCCATTGCCTTTGCTGTATCCAGTGCGCTCAGCCGTTTCTTGGTATCACATAGAATGAATCAAATTGGCTGAAGACTGGCTTCTGTGATGGTGGGGACCTCCGGATTAGGTCGAGATGGATTATCCACTCGACACTTCTGGCTGAAGGTGGTTGCAAATGCTTCAGCCTTGTCTTTGCACTCACGTGCTGGGCTCTGCCATCATTGAGGATGGAGATGTTCAAAGAACCTCCTCCTCCCGTTGATGTTGCAAGACTGTGGTCTGATCTGTTGATTGTGGGATTGCTTAGCTCTGTCTATAGCATGCTGCTTCCACTGTTTAGCATGGTGTGGAGATGCCGGAGTTGGACTGGGGTGGACAAATGTAAGAAGTCACACAACACCAGGTTATAGTCCAACAGCTTTATTTGAAATCACAAGCTTTCGGAGCGCTGCTCCTTCTTCAGGTGAAGTGGAGAAATGCATAAAGACACAGCTTATATAGTCAGAGAATCATGTCAGATGTTTACAGGTAACCTTTCCAACTGCCATTTATCGCACCTCGGCAGAGAGACACCTCGGCAATGGACACCTACAGACACTGAAAGACGCCCTTGTAAGAACGGGATATGACGCTCGACTCGTCGATCGACAGTTCCGACGGGCCACAGCGAAAAATCGCATAGACCTCCTCAGAAGACAAACACGGGACACAACCAACAGAGTACCCTTCGTCGTCCAGTACTTCCCCGGAGCGGAGAAACTACGCCATGTTCTTCGCAGCCTTCAACATGTCATCGATGACGATGAACACCTCGCTAAGGCCATCCCCACGCCTCCACTACTCGCTTTCAAACAGCCGCCTAACCTCAAACAGACCATCGTTCGCAGCAAATTACCCAGCTTTCAGGAGAACAGCGACCACGACACCACACAACCCTGCCACAGCAACCTCTGCAAGACATGCCAGATCATCAACACAGATACCATCATCACACGTGAGGACACCACCCACCAGGTACATGGTACATACTCATGTGACTCGGCCAACGTTGTCTACCTCATACGTTGCAGGAAAGGATGCCCCGGAGCATGGTACATCGGCGAGACCATGCAGACACTGCGACAACGGATGAACGGATACCGCGCAACAATCACCAGGCAGGAGTGTTCCCTCCCAGTCGGGGAACACTTCAGCAGTCAAGGACATTCAGCCTCCGATCTTCGGGTAAGCATTCTCCAAGGTGGCCTTCGAGACACACGACAACGCAAAATCGTCGAGCAGAAACTGATAGCCAAGTTCCGCACTCATGAGGACGGCCTCAACCGAGATCTTGGGTTCATGTCACGCTACATGTAACCCCACCTGATGCAGGGTCATCCAGACTCGAGTCGACATTGGCTTGTTCTCTCTACACAGATGCGGCCGGACCTGCTGTGATTTCCAGCCAAAAAAAATGTTTTTTGTCTGTTTTTTTGTTTTTCATACAGACCCCAGCATCTGCAATATTTGACCCCTTGTGACCCCACCTCATTGTTCTTTGATGTAATGTTTCCCTGACTGACCTGTTTGGACACCATTCACACCTTTGACTGCTGTGATTATCTCTCTGCCGAGGTGCGATAAATGGCAGTTGGAAAGGTTACCTGTAAACATCTGACATGATTCTCTGACTATATAAGCTGTGTCTTTATGCATTTCTCCACTTCACCTGAAGAAGGAGCAGCGCTCCGAAAGCTTGTGATTTCAAATAAAGCTGTTGGACTATAACCTGGTGTTGTGTGACTTCTTACAACTGTTTAGCATGCATGTAGTCCTGTGTTGTAGCTTCACCAGGTTGGCACCTCATTTTTAGGTTTGCCAGTTGCTGATCCTGGCATGCTCTTCTACACTCCTCATTGAACCAGGGTTGATCCACTGGCTTGATGGTAATGGTAGAGTGAGGGATATGCCGGGCCATGAGGTTACAGATTGTGGTGGAATACAATTCTGCTGCTGCAGATGGCCCACAGTGCCTCATGGATGCCCAGTTTTAAAAAACCATTTCCCAGGGCACATATTAGTCTATGTGGGGCCTCCTCTTATCTTGGTTGTCTTCCTACTGTTGTGTGCCAGCTTCTCCTGCAAGAAGAGTGGAAGTAGGCTAATATGTGCCCTGGGAAATGGTTTTTAAAATGCATGAGCCAGCTTACCACAGTGTGGATGATGACAGGAAGAAATAGCAAATGTGCCAAGAGGCAGAAGCAGTTGTGAGGGCTATAGCAGGTTTTGAGGGTGACCAGATACCAGGTTATTACCAATTTACCATCAGTTACTAGATCACCAATGGGAACATTTAAATAAAGTTAAATAATTATGGGGAGTTGTCAGTCACTCACCAAACACTGAAATTTCAGTACAGACGGAGGCAATCCAGCCCATCATGCCTATGTCTGCACTGATGCTAGTTCCTCCACCAGAGTATCAGTACATCAAGATATGGCTTTAAAAATGGCATCAACTGAAAAGAACATTCAAAAGCTAAGGAGTAGGACACCCTTTCTGCTCTATTTGTAGTGAAATCATAAACTTGCTTCTAATTTTGCTACAAATAGTGAGCAGAGGAAATTGTATGCCCAGATGTCCATCTGTACAAATAGAACACACTTCAGTTAAGGGACAATAATGAGTAAATCCAAAGGTCCAAATCAAGCTCAAAAATCTTTTTTTTTTTAAATAGCGGCGCGTTGTTCCAATTCAAAATTACAATTTGTAGTGATTCTTGAAGTCAATTTCAATTTTGTGGCATATCAATATTCTTTTTGGCACTGAAATTTCACTGCAAGATAATGGTGTACAAAAACTGAACACATCTTAAATTCCTCCCTCTTCTATTTAAATGGAGGTGCTAACCTGTTTACTGTAATTGAGTTAATGGGGGTGATTTTAGCTCAGGTGCGGGATGGTGTCGTGTTATCCGAATTTCGTGTTTCCCACACGAATCTAAATGGATGTGGAAGATTGATGCAATTTTAACTCAATTGGCCAATTGATTTCCAACGTGTGGGAAGCCTTTCCAAAGGGATTTTTCATGACTGAAAGTCCCCTCCGATGACGTCATCATTGCTGCTGCATTTAAGGTCCGCAACAAGCCTTGCTTCTTCTGCAGACTGACAACCTTTTGGCCTTTCATGCTAGAGGGACCTGGAGGCAGAATGACCATCGAGAGACCTAGGTCTGCTCCCAGGTTTGATGATGTGGCCCTGCAAGCTTTAGTTGAGGGAGCAAGAGCTCATAAAGAGGTGCTCTTCTCTTCTTCAGGGAGGAAGAAGCCTCCACAGCAGACCAAGGCTGTGTGGATCCAGGTGGCAGAGGAGGTCAACTCATTATCAGTACCCTGCAGAACCTGGATTCAGTGTAGGAAGAGATTTCATGACCTTCTGCGCACTGGAAAAGTGAGTATGGATTTCCCATCACCCTCAATCTGATCCCCATTGCCTTTCCTCACCAGCACTCAGCTTTAGCAATCTCTTCCTCCACATCCCACTTGACACTGATATCCATGCACCCTTATCCATTCCCTTTCTCTCTATGGTCACATTCACATAACTATTTGGCTATGCAGCCCTCACACTCTCTATCACTGTGATGCTTTGAACACAACTGACAACACACAGGGAGGGCCCTTGGTCTTGCAACCTCACTCCATCTTTGTCTCCTTCTAAGTATCTATGCTATGGAGTCTCTACACTCACTGCTTCATTTTCACTCAACCTCCACTTGTCTCCCTCACTGCAGGCAAAGAGAGCTCACAATAAGCGAGAAAGAGCGAGGACAGGAGGAGGGCCACCCTCAGTAGCCCACCTCACCCGCTGCGAGGAGGCGGTCCTGGAGATCGTAGGAGTGGAGGAAGATACGCAAGTGGGGGACGGACAGACGGGTGCATCACAGCAAGCTGGTGACAGAATAGTTTTCCATCTCTCTCATTGACATTGCATGAGTCGCTGATAATGATTCTGAAGTTCTAACAGATGGACTTATGATCATCTGCAATATGCAATGTGCATGTAACCTTGGCATCACATCCCTGACTCTTTCATTAACTCCCCCACAGGACCATCGCAAGCAGCCGTCCCCACTAGCCAGGAGGAACAGCCTGAGCATCCAGACTCCTCAGAGGACGCTGCAACCTCTGAGGGCACAGCGTCAGCAGAATTCAGCGCACCCAGCACCAGCGCAGACACTCACACCTCGGTGGGACCTTCGGGACATAGAGTAGTGTTGTCACCTGGTGTATCACAGCTCACAAGTGAGCATCAGCAGATTGTGGAGACAGGGACAGCAGTGGAGAGTGCTAGTCGGAGGGCGCAGGACTCTGCCAGCTCGGCTCAGCTGCATGTCGACCCTCTGCCTCTGGGTCCATCCATAAGATCAGCGGTGCTGGAACTCCAGGAACAGATGCAGGAGTCTCTGGCAGGTTTTGTCTCCAGGGTCGATGCAAGTGAATGGAGGAGTCCATAGCGAACATGAGCAAAGCATTTGTGGAGTCATTGGCGCATCAACGCATCACCATGGAAAGGATGGCAACCTCCATGGAGGAGATAAGTCGCCAGAGTGCAGAAAACATGGTGAGTGTTCATAATAGAATGACATCTCTTGAGGAGCAATGGGCATCTACTGAACAGAGAAACCAGACCTTCATGGAAGTCCTTCTGAGTAGGACTGCCAGTGCAGATACGGATCCCCATGGCCCCCTGATGTGCAGCAAGGTGCTCTCAAGCCACTTCCAAGCGCTGGCCCCTTCTGGCCTGTGCAGCTTCAGGTGGGTGAGCAGCAGTCTGGCGCTCCTGTTGCTGCTGCTGTTGTTCCTGGTTCTGCTGGTGCCGCGGTTGGTGCTCGAGCTCATCTAATGCCCAGATGGGAAGGAAATAAATGGCTCCCATGCTTCTGGTATATGCCTCCGTTGAGGAAGCGCTGAGTGAAGGTGGCGAGAGGGGTTTCCCAGGAGGTCACACTGGAGATCGGTGTGAGGCTCCAACCTTCCACAGGTGTGGTTAAGCCTTCTAAATGTTGCCCCAGACCTGAGACCACTAAGTCCTGCCACCTGCAAATGATGGCTGTTCAAATCTCCTCTTTAATGGTTGACCTGCAGTTGATAGTCAGCAATCGAATAGTGCTCCTGCCAAGTTTCACATTCGTGGTTTACGTGGGAAAAGGGTTAAAGTTGCAAGGACCTGTTAAAATAGGATTATAGAGGCTATTTAGTGGTAATTAAGGGCCTTAAAGACCAGTCCCGCCTGTTGGATGCGGGACGGAGTCGGGACCATCAGACATAGAATCATAGAAGATAGGAGCAGGAGTAGGCCATTCGGCCCTTCGAGCCTGCTCCGCCATTCAATGAGGTCATGGCTGATCATCCAAATTCAGTACCCTGTCCCTGCCTTCTCCCCATATCCCTTGAACCCTTTAGCCTTAAGAAATATATCCAACTCCTTCTTGAATATATTTAATGAACTGGCCTCCACCGCCCTCTGTGGCAGAGAATTCCACAGGTTCACCACTCTCTGGGTGAAGAAATTCCTCCTCATTTCAGTCCTAAATGGCTTACCCCTTATCCTTAGACTATGACCCCTGGTTCTGGACTCCCCAGCCATCGGAAACATCCTTCCTGCATCTAGTCTGTCCAGGCCTGACAGAATTTTATAGGTTTCGATGAGATCCCCTCTCAATCTTCTAAACTCCAGTGAGTATAAGCCCAATCGACACAATCTCTCCTCATACGTCATTCCTGCCGTCCCAGGTATCAGCCTGGTGAATCTTCGCTGCACTCCTTCCATGGCAAGAACATCCTTCCTCAGATAAGGCGACCAAAACTGCACACAATACTCAAGGTGCGGTCCCACCAAGGCCCTGTACAGCTACAGCAAGACATCCTTGTTCCTGTACTCGAACCCTCTTGCTACAAAGGCCAACATACCATTTGCCTTCTTAACCGCCTGCTGCACCTGCATGCTTACCTTCAGCGACTGGTGCACAAGAACACCCAGGTCTCTTTGCGCTTCCCCTTCTCCCAATCTATTGCCATTCAGATAATAATCTGCCTTCCTGTTTTTGCCACCAAAGTGGACAACCTCACATTTATCCACATTATAGTGCATTTGCCATGTTTCTGCCCAATCACCCAACCTGTCCAAATCGTACTGGAGTTTCACGACATCCTCCTCACAGCATACCCTCCCACCCAGCTTTGTGTCGTCTGCAAATTTGGAGATATTACATCCAATTCCCTCGTCCAGATCATTAATATATATTGTGAACAGCTGGGGTCCTAGGACGGATCCTTGCGGTACCCCACTAGTCACTGCCTGCCACTCGGAAAACGACCCGTTTATTCCAACTCTTTGCTTTCTATCCGCCAACCAGTTCTCTATCCAAGTCAATACCTTGCCCCCAATCCCATGTGCCTTAATTTTGCACGCTAATCTCTTATGCCGGGACCGTATCGAAAGCCTTCTGAAAGTCCAAATACACCACATCCACTGGTTCTCCCTTATCTAGTTTACCAGTTACAGCCTCAAAAAATTCCAATAGATTAGTCAAGCACGATTTACCTTTTGTAAATCCATGTTGACTTTGCCTGATCCTGTCACTGCTTTCCAAGTGCTCTACTATTACATCTTTTATAATGGACTCCAGCATTTTCCTCACTACCGATGTCAGACTTACCGGTCTATAATTCCCCGCTTTTTCTCTACCACCTTTTTTGAATAGTGGGGTAACATTAGCTACCCTCCAATCCATGGGTACTGTTCTAGAGTCTATCGAGTTCTGGAAGATGACCTGCAATGCATCTACTATTTCTAGGGCCACTTCCTTAAGTACCCTAGGATGTAGATTATCAGGCCCTGGGGATTTATCGGCCTTCAGTCCCATCAATTTTCCTAACACCATTTCCCTACAAATACTGATTTCTTTCAGTTCCACCCTTTCATCAGACCCGATGTTCCCCGGCATCTCTGGGAGGTTATTTGTGTCCTCCTTTGTGAAGACAGAACCAAAATATGTATTTAGTTGGTCTGCCATTTCTTTGTTCCCCATTATAAATTGCCCTGATTCTGACTGCAAGGGACCTACGCTTGACTTCACCAATCTTTTTCTCTTCACATATCTATAAAAGCTTTTACAGTCAGTTTTTATGTTCCCTGCAAGCTTACTCTCATATTCTATTTTCCCTTTCTTAATTAATCCCTTTGTCCTCCTTTGTTGAATCCTAAACTGCTCCCAATCCTCAGGATTAGTGCTTTTTCTGACCAATTTATATGTCCTCTCCTTATGCTATCCCTAATTTCCCTTGTTAGCCACAGTTGAGTCACCTTTTTTGTTTTATTTTTATGCCAAACTGGGATGAACAAATTCTGTAGTTCATCCATTCGGTCTTTGAATGTTTGCTATTGCCTATCCACCGTCATCCCTTTGAGTGACATTCTCCAATCAATCCTGCCCAACTCGCTCCTCAGACCATCGTAGTTTCCTTTATTTAAATTTAGGACCCTAGTCTCTGAGTCAACTATTTCATTCTCCATCTTAATGAAGAATTCGATCATATTAAGATCGCTCTGACCCAAGGGGCCTCGTACAACAAGATTGCTAATTAATCCTTTCTCGCTACATAATACCCAGTCTAAGATGGCCTGATCTCTGGTTGGTTCCTCGACATATTGGTCCAGGAAACCATCCCGTAAACACTCCAGGAATTCCTCCTCCACAGTATTGTTACTAATTTGGTTAGCCCAATCTATATGTGGATTAAAGTCACCCATGATGACTGCTGTGCCCTTATTGCACGCTTCTTTAATTTCCCTTTTAATGCCAGACCCAACCTCCTCCTTACTGTTTGGAGGTCTATATACCACTCCCACTAACATTTTCTGCCCCTTAGTATTTCTCAATTCTACCCATACAGATTCCACATCATCAGAGCTAATATCCTTCCTTACAATTGTGTTAATCCCTTCTTTAACCAGTAATGCTACCCCACCTCCCTTTCCTTTTTGCCTACCTTTCCTGAATATTGAATAGAATGACATCTCTGGAGGAGCGATGGGCATCTATTGAGCAGAGAAACCAGACCTTCAAGGAAGTCCTTCTGAGTAGGACTGCCAGTGCAGATACGGGTCCCCATGGCCCCCTGATGTGCAGCAAGGTGCTCTCAAGCCTGAATATCGAATACCCCTGGATGTTGAGTTCCCAGCCTTGGCCATCCTTGAGCCACGTTTCCATAATCCCATCCAAATCATATTCGTTTACCTCTATTTGCGCAGCCAATTCATCCGCCTTATTACGAATGCTCCTTGCATTAAGACATAAAGCCTTCAGGCTTGCTTTTTTAACGCTCTTAGACCTATTAGAATTATTATTTACTGTGGCCACATTTGATTTAAACTGTTGATTTCTCTGACTGCCACTTTTGTTTTTCTCCGTCCTATCTTTTGCTTTTATTCTTGTTTCCCTTTCCTCTGTCTCCCTGCTCAAGTTCCCAACCCCCTGCCATTTTAGTTTAAACCCTCCCCCAGAGCACTAGCAAACACTCCCCCTAGGACATCGGTTCCAGCCCTGCCCAGGTGCAAACCGTCCAGTTTGAACTGGTCCCACCTCCCCCAGAACCAGTTCCAATGTCCCAGGAACTTGAATCCCTCCCCCGGCACCATTCCTCTAGCCACGTATTCATCTGAAATATCCTTCTATTTCTACTCTGACTAGCACGTGGCACTGGTAGCAATCCTGAGATTACTACCTTTGAGGTCCTATTTTTTAATTTACCTCCTAACTCCCTATATTCCGCTTTTAGGACATCATCCCGATTTTTACCTATATCGTTGGTGCCTTTCTGCACCACGACAACTGGCTGTTCACCCTCCCCTTCCAAGATGTTCTGCAGCCGCTCTGAGACATCCTTGACCCTTGCACCAGGGAGGCAACACACCATCCTGGAGTCTTGTTTGCGGCCGCAGAAACGCCTATCTATTCCCCTTACAATAGAATCCCCTATTACTATAGCTCTACCGCTCTTTTTCCTCCCGTGCTGTGCAGCAGAGCCACCCCTGGTGCCAGGAAGTTGGCTGCTGCTGCTTTCCTCTGATAAGCCATCCCCCCCAACAGCACTCAAAGTGGTGTATCTGTTTGAGAGGGGGATGTCCACAGGGGACCCCTGCACTACCTGCCTGCGCCTAGTACTCTGCCTGTTGGTCACCCATTCCCTTTCTTCCTGTCCAACCTCTACCTGCGGTGTGTCCAACTCCGTAAACGTGCTATTCATGGCGTCCCGAGCATCGCGAACGCTCCAGTATGCATCCAATCGCAGCTCCAGTGCCGCAATGCGGGCTGTCAGTAGCTGCAGCTGGATGCACTTCCTGCACATGTAGTTGTCAGGGACACGGGAAGTGTCCCTGAGTTCCCACATATCGCAGGAGGAGCATACCACATGACAGGGCTGTCCTGCCATGACTTACCCTTTAATTAATTGAATTTAAATTAAATCAATGAATCCCACTAATCACACTACAGTTAAATGGCTTACCAACAGTCCCCTCTACACCAGAGAGACCTTAGTAACTATAAACCACAGAGTTAAAGTTTAAAAAAGAGAGAAATACTCACCAACCAATCACTTACCTGCTTCCTGGTGACATCACACTTTGATTACTTTTTACCTCTCTCTCCCGCTGCTGAATTGGTAAGCCTCGCTCACTGCCGCCGCTTTTATACTCGGCTGCGCTCCTCAATCCAGTCCCAGGTCCCCCGCTGTGGTCGGGCCTCGCTCACTGCCGCCGCTTTTATGCTTGGCTGTGCTCCTCATTCCAGTCCCAGGTCCGCCGCTGTGGTCGGGCCTCGCTCACTGCCGCCGCTTTTATACTCGGCTGCGCTCCTCAATCCAGTCCCAGGTCCCCCGCTGTGGTCGGGCCTCGCTCACTGCCGCCGCTTTTATGCTTGGCTGTGCTCCTCATTCCAGTCCCAGGTCCGCCGCTGTGGTCGGGCCTCACTCACTGCCGCCGCTTTTATACTCGGCTGCGCTCCTCAATCCAGTCCCAGGTCCGCCACTGTGGTCGGGCCTCGCTCACTGCCGCCGCTTTTATACTCGGCTGCGCTCCTCAATCCAGTCCCAGGTCCGCCGCTGTGGTCGGGCCTCGCTCACTGCCGCCGCTTTTATACTCGGCTGCGCTCCACAATCCAGTCCCAGGTCCGCTGCCTGAGTTAAAATTGCTCGGAGTCGGGAACCAGGCGGGGGGGGGGTCCCGCCCGCCAGTTTTTGCGATTTTAACCCCCCACACGCCTCCAAACCCGACTCCACGGCTCAATGAAAATCGAGGCCAATGTCTCCACTAAAACAGCAAAGTGGAATTTCACAGGAATGTGTTAAGCATTCATATGTTACAATCTCACAGTGCAAGTTCAAGGCCTTTAGCTTTTACCTATAATACTAAATTCAATTAAAATCATAAAAGGTAATTATAATAGAGGATGAGTGTTATACATTGGAAAATAATCTTTCTCTTAATAGCATCCTCTTAATAAGATAAAATGAATTGAATTAGGAACAATGCTAAAACTTTCAGCCCCAGTTCCCCAGACTTTACTTGGATGGAAGATACCATACTTGGCAATTTACTTACTCGCTAGGAATGTGTTTTTGTTCATTAGCTCATGTACTTTCCGCTCTAGCTGTTCCTCAGATTCCAGTTGTTTGAAGCGGTCCAGTGAAAAGCAGGATGAGATATTAACCATCATCTGTGCGAGAACAGTGATCTGTTGTGCAACTGGGTCACTCATTGTACGGTTTATTATCGTTCCTGAAAAATATAACGTTTTCAACCTTTAATTTAAGTAGATTATTAGTACTTTTTTCCTTTTCTTCTGGCTTTCTTTCCTCCTTCCCTGAAAACATTCATTCTTACTATGAGATGGTCCTTCAGAACAGCCTCCAATTGCCCATTCTAAATGTGTGAATCTGGCGAGTGTTTACATACAGGATATTCAGCTGTGGAGGATACGATACTACAGTTGAACCCGATCTGGTTTCAGCCGACATCAGTACACACACTTCTCAGCAAAAGTCCTTGAATAGTGATCAGCACTGGGACTCCGGCTGATTTTCCTCACGCTAGCACAAAGATACAAAGGCTAACTGTAGTGCCTGAACTGTTTCCCCAACTGAGACCAGTCAGCTCAGCCCAGACTGGGGATCAAGCCTCAGACATTCTGGTCTTTGTGGCTTAGTACCCCACCATGTGGTGCATTTATGAACTAAGCCATTCAGGGGAGTTGATAATTCATTTAACAGAGAAGTGAATTACTATGCATACTCAGAGCTGTATTCCTGACCACAGGGATTATTCAAGCTAAACCTCCCAACATGCAGAACAGGAGATGCTAACTAAAGAGAGAAGAAAAGGAAATCCAGTTTAGGTAGCTTCGGTTGTCTAAAAATATAATTTACTAATTTATTATTCATAAAGCACAATTAATATATCTTCACGTGTCCTGAAGGTTTTGAGTTATGATGTGAGAAATTATGGCCTGTAATTTGCGGTCAGCGGCGAAACAAAGGCGCACGCCGCTAGCCCCGAAGAAAGCTGCCCACAGCGATCTCAGGATCTCTGGTGGAAAGTTTGCCTTTTTCAATGTTCAATTGATTTCAGCGCTCTGTAATTGGAATTCCTAATATGATGCTGCATTGATGTCAACAAGCTGTCTAAGCAGCCAATCACATTGCAATATTCTCAGACAGGAAACCAGGAAATGAGAAGCTGCTTTTATCTGGACTTTTAAAAAATGTTAGAGAGAGCGAAATGAAGATTGGGACTCTCAGATGGGGCTAAAGTAGAAGCTGAAATATCATGAACAAACTTAAAAACAACAATTTTTTTAGCCTTTTTAAAAAAATTGTAATTTTTATCATAATGGAGAAATTTGACACTCCACAAATATAAAATTTGTTTTTCAGGGCTAGAACATTTGTTTACCAGTCAATACGCTGTTAAAACCCCAGTTACACCTATTCCAAGAAGGCTTAACATTTAATGGGGTATTTAACTGTGATATTGCTGAGGAAAAGCCCAAGTTTTCGTCAGTTTCACTGATTACACTGATTGCTGGCTCTGGGGAGGGGGCTCCACAGCGCAGCCAGTATTGGGGCAGTGAATGACTGACCAAAACTTCAGGATTTCCGTGTTTAGATGCGCATGCGCTAAATCCTGAAGTTGCGGTCGGTTTCAGAGAGGTGACAGCGAATGCTGGTAGTTTGCCATCATTACCCACCACAAACTCTGGGCCTACGTATTCTCAAATGAACCTAATTTTGCACGAGTATATTAGCATAATTACTTAAAAATTGTGTCCAGAAAAAAATATCCATACTTTGACTGCAACTAGTAACTTATGCAGCAGGACCACTGTCCCTTATCATTTATAACAAAGAAGAATATTCTTCATTTTAGTACAATAAACATTGCAACTTACATCATAACCTTTCCCCACAAGACACATGTAGCGCAAAACCTGAATCTGTGACAATTAATACACATAATGGCTCTGAATTTGCGGTTGGAGGCTTCCCCTGGGGAAATGCCTCCGATCTGCAAATAAAATGCCTGCGTACCTGGTGGTCTGGGAGGTGCGTAGACTCGTGGTCCTGGGCCTCTCTGGGTACCCGCGCAGAGGCCCTCATATCCCAGGGGCGGATGCGGTTCGAAAGCATCCCTGGGATCACGTGGGCCAGCCCAACCAATAAAAGAAGGGAATCCCCATTCATGCTTATGGGGATTCCGTACGTACAGAAACCAAGTTTTACAAGCTCAGATACCTATCATATCTCTCAGATTAATAACCAGTGGACATTCCTGTCCAATTTTTCTCTATGAATAAAATCTCAGGTTTAGGAAACCTTGTGGAACTGTGGTTTATTATCTAGCGTGGCATTGTAATAGGAGGCGGCATGTGAATCCTGGGATTTGGGGAAAATTAATAAGCAAATACTAACTCTTATATTTCCCTTCCTGCCTATGCTATGCCTCTAATCCTCTCCCTCATTATACTTCTGTCTCAAATGACCTTCTCTTTATCTTCTCTCTTATTTCACACCTCTCTCAATTTCTCTAATGACCTTCATGCTTTTGTGATTTTCATTGATTTCAGTGGGATGGAAATTGGGCGGATCTACAACATGCAGGCAATCCACTCTGTCAGATTACCGTCCAGTTAGTGAAGGTGAAAATTACGCCATTGTATCAGGTCTCCAACCTCACATGGATTTTCTGGGCATTCCCAGGCACTGTGTGATATTGGAGCTATGCACGGAGTAGATGCAGGCCTAGCAAAACCATTCAAATAAGACAAGAGGCAGCATTCCCAGTTTCCTGCCTCACTTTCCTCCATACGGATCTTTGGGTGGCTCAGCAGAGGGGTGTCTTGTATTGGGACCCCCAGAGACTGGAGGGTCTGTAGGGTTCACAGGACAGCCCAAAGGTAGATCCAGCAGACCCAGGTGCCCAAATGTCCCAACAGAGTGCTCCCCTCTCCTTACTGGTGCAATACCCAAAGAAGAAAATCTACCCTTGCGCGTGTGTGAGTGTGTGTGTATATATATATATATATATATATATATATATGTGGCAGTTGAATACATTATTGCAATCACAATCAGGCTAAGATACTTAGAACAACACAACAGAAACATCCACAAAATCAAAACTGTACCGTAATGCTGTAAATCTTCCAAAAGTTCATCAGTATCAATACCCAGTTGACTCTGAATGAAACTGCGTACAAACTTATTCTGTAAAGCCCCCTGCAACAAAAAAAAGTTCCATTCATGCCAATCTAGTTTATTATAGTTGTGCAAATGGATACTAAAATCAACACATTATTGCATTAAAAATACAAATATACTGTTGTGAGCCATACAAAACAACTGCAGTAACACCAATCAAGAATCACACATCAGATAACTTTGTATTTTGACTTGGTCTTTTACATTGTCAAGCAAATGTTTTCTTGCACGGAGAACTGAAGACTTATAATGAAGATTGTACCTGTGAGTTGTATGTTTTTTTGTACGTTTTTTTTGAAAAGCCATCATCAGTATTCAAAAATGTTAAGGAAATTATATTTTGTGTGGAGAGAGAGAATAACCAGAAGAGTTATAGTCATTTCATCACAATGATGTCACATGCATGTGACACAAAAATGACAGCAAAATATGTGTTTGTAAATAAATGAGGAAAAAATGCCAAACAATGTTTCACAAAAGCAGTTCTCCTTTAACTTTTAGTTGGAGGGAAGGTACCCATCCTTGTCAGATACATTATTCATCTGTATCTCTTCTCAACCAGCACCAACACAGAATGTGTTTGTAACAATAAATTACAGATGCAGTAAATTTATCATATCATGAAAAAGAAACCAGCATCACTGCCCCTTCTTCTCAAACAGACAGAGCAGCACCAACCAGAATTAGTGTCAGACTGGTTCGGTTGGTAGCACATTTACCTTTAAGCCCCAAGCTAATTATCTAGTCTGGCTCTCCAGTGCAGTACGTCGGAGGGAGTATATTTTCTGATGCTCCAAGCCCAAATTTCAGGCAGTAGAACAGTGGGTGGAAGCAGGAATTCAGATGGGAAGTTGTTCCATGGCCTTCTACCAATTCTTGGATTTTCTGCCTGAAATTTGGCAGATATTGAATACATCTCCCCAAATATAGGTGGGCAAATATATTCAAATTATGCATTAATTACACTATGACTTCAAATGTTGCATTTTCTATCATTAATGGCATAGTTAAACTGGATGCTGGGAACACAGATACGTTCCTGGCATCTAGCGTTGCTATGGGGAAGGAGTATTTAAGCCAGGACATCAATTTTAATATTTTCAAAAATTTAGAAGTACTCCTTTGGCTGCCACAGAAGCATGTTCATCTGTTACTGATGCTCAAGGCCTGAAGCACACTCCACTCCATCAAGGCAGGCTCCACGGCACTGGCAAAATACAACTTGGAACCCACCAAATACATGTCAATGGGACTGTCAGGATTTCTGACAGAATGGAAAATCTAGGCCAGGGAGGATTAAATTGTCTGAGATGCCATCCTTCAGAGCAGATGTTAACTGAGGCCGCATCTGGCTGTTCCAGTTGCTCAGACAGGTGTTAAAGATCCCAAAGCACATTGAAAGAAGAGCAATATTCTCCCAGTGTCTTATCCGACACTTCTTTCTCAAGCAGTACCACCAAAAAACAGATTAACTGGTCATTCATCTCATTGCTGATTATAGGATTTTGTTGGTGCAGAATAACTGCTGCATTTGTCTACATAACAGTGACTGAACAACAAAAACAATTCATTGTGTGATATTTGATGCAGTAAAACACTATATAAATATAAATATTCTTATATACAAAATATCAGGATTATGTTTTGTGACTATATTGAGGACTAAATTTCTATTCAAAGCTATAGGATAAACAGAGTACTTCAATGGTCATCGTACATTACGAGGTTGTCATCAATTATAAGTATAACATATGGACCCAGTATAGTATTGTTCATCCAATCAGCAAAATGAAAACATTTCTCCTCCACTGTCTATCAAATAAACAGAGTGATGTAACTTTTTCAGATACCTGAAGCTGATTTAGTTTAAGATTTTCCTGCATTTGCAAAAGGCTTGAGGTTTTCAGCCATACTTCTGAATAGGTCTTCAGCTCGTCAGCTATACTGAATGTCCTGTTGGCCTGAATAAAATACAGAAAACATTAATCAGCAGCTTGTAATATGAAACCAGTTACTGGATCAAGATGTGCCTTCACCAGTTTTGTGACTGTTGTTTCAGTACTGGGAGGTGCTGGGGGTTGGGAGGGGGGGTGGAGTACTTTAACTGCCGGCTGCTGCCCATTTCTTACCTGAAAATCTGGTGGGGACCTTGTGTACCCATTTGCCCAACTTTCAGGCAGGCCTTTAAATGCGTGCACAGCACCTCCACCCAAAACACGCAGGCGTCTGTATGGATATCCAAATCAGGGTCCTACGCCTGTTGTAAAACCCCAATTGCAACGTTCACGGAAAAATGGGTGAAACATGCACGCCCCATTTCTCCTGGTATTGAAAGGCCACACTGGTTGTCCTTAAACAGCCCACTGGTGGCTTCTCTCTAAAGGTTAAGCTTTGTGGGTTTTATTTAAGATTTATGTGGGACAAGAAGGAGCAGGAGTACTTTTCTGGGCCCACAGAAAACGGGACATGCCACCTGTAGTGTATGTACCTTGAAGAAGGAACTATATTCTGCAGCCCCTGTATACTGCAGTACCAGTAGTGACCACCCCTGTATATAAGCCTGTGTAGTAACTTTGTATAGTAGTTCCAGTTTTGTCTCCATTCAGTAAACACCCGTTATAACCAACTTCTGCAGTCCGTGTCTCAATTACACACGGACATTACATTGGCGACGAACAGATCCGAACTTACCTACAGTTCTGCACCACCTCACGGGGATCCATCCCTGAAGCGAAGTTATTGGAAGTCGAAGCCAGAAGGAAGAAATCCAAAAAGAAAGGAAAAAGAAAAAAAACAGACAGAGGAAACGGGCGTCGACCGTGGGCAACCACCCTCTGATTCATCGAATTCGAAGATTTGCAGGAGAGGCTGTCGAGAGCTGGGCTTGGTTATCCAGTCTATGGTGTTCCAGCTAATCGGGCTGGTGGCAGGTAGTAAACTGATCCTTCCTGGGCTGCGGCGGGCTAGAGCTCGATCGGGTGGCTTTTCAACGGGGCCGAGCAGCGTTGTCGGGAAAGAGGAGAGAGAGAGGGTGGAGCACACAGGGCGCGGCCGGTGCTACGAAGCCGGGCAGCGTACAGACCCGAGAAGAGGGAGGAAAGTGTCCCATAGGGTCTGCTCTGACGACGGGAACAGTAATTAAAATAAAGGAAAAAGAACTTAGAAGCGCAGAAAGCCGCGAGGAGCTGCAGTTTGCCACGGGGACCGCAGAGAGCGGCGTTGGCAGCAGCGCGGGGGGAAGCGCGCGAAGACCATAGGGCGTCGCCATCAAGGCATAAAAACGCCAGCAACAGCGCTGGCAGCAGCGGAAAAGACAGAAAGCGCGGGAGGCGCCATCTTAATCCAGCGGGGAAGAAGGCAAAGCGCGGGAGGCGCCATCTTAGATCTCCAAGATGCCAAAGACTGGCAATATCACTGCCTTCGATAATGAAGTAGAAGACTGGGCCACGTATGTGGAAAGAGTCGAAGTATATTGCAAGGCAAATGAAGTAGCCGATGAGAAAAAGGCATCGGTACTACTAAACTTAATGGGCGCAAGAACGTACGGCCTATTGCGGAACCTGATCACTCCAGTCAAACCGATGGGGAAGAGTTTTAACGAAATTGTTGATATCCTACAGGGACACCTAAATCCTACACCGCTGCTAATAGCAGAAAGATTTAAATTCCACGAGAAATCAGCATAAAGATGAGAGCAATGCTGATTACCTTACGGAACTACGCAAGCTATCAAAGCACTGCCAGTTCGGAGCAGGACTGGCAGATACCCTACGGGACAAATTTGTCTGTGGACTCCTGAGTGAAGGAACCCAGAAGAGGTTACTCTCGGAGAAAGAGCTGACGCTAGATAAGGCTTTCAGCGTGGCAGTATCGTACGAAGCAGCAGCAAGGGGAGCAGCGGAAATACAGCAAAAGCCACAGGAATACGGCACCCATGAAATGACACGGGGATTTGAAAAATGTTATCGCTGCGGCAGAACAACCCATGACCAGAAGGACTGCTGGTTCAAGGACAAAACATGCAGGCAATGCGGAAAGATGGGACACATAGCACGAGTTTGCAGGTCCGGGAAGAAGACTAACGACAACAAAAATACTACTAAGGAAAAGTACAGGGAAGTACAGAAGATGACGGACAGTAGTTCCGAAGACCAGAAGAGCGATAGTGAATCCAGGAACAAGAGACTAAGCTGTCTCAAACTACACAACATAATCGCAAAAGAGGATCACCGAACCATTTGGGTCACCCTCACGATAGCAGGGTCCCAAGTCAAAATGGAATTGGATACAGGATCAGCCCTGACCGTCATGAATCGACGAGACTACGAGCGGCTATTCTCACACATACCCTTGAAAGACACATCCATTGTCTTGAAGACATATACGGGGCAGAAAGTATACCCCAGAGGGAAAATAAGGGTGCCTGTCGAATACAACGGCAAGGAAATACAGAAATTGTATCTGTACATACTGCAAGATGGTGGACCACCGTTATTGGGACGTGAATGGATCAGAAAGATAAGATTAGACTGGCACTCCATTCAGGCACTGACTGTGGCTGGTAAAAAGGATGACGACGTCACACCTGGACGATTGTCAAAAATCTTAGCTAACGCTAAAGAGGTATTTCAACAAGGACTGGGAACTCTTAAAGGCGTAACCGCCTCGATAAAAATAGAAGAGAATGCAATTCCCAAGTTTTTCAAAGCAAGACCGGTACCGTATGCAATTCGCCCAGCCGTCGAGGCAGAGCTGGAGAATCTGGAGAATGCAGGCGTGTTATCTAAGGTAGACTGGAGCGAGTGGGTGACACCCATCGTTCCTGTCATGAAGAAAACGTTAAACAATAAGTCTGAGGAGCCAAGGAAGGTTTGCATCTGTGGGGACTTCAAGGTGACTGTGAACCCAGTCCTTCAAACAGTACAGTATCCTCTTCCGAGGATAGAAGATATTTTCGCCTCACTATCTGGAGGGAAACGTTTTACAAAAATTGACCTAGCGCAAGCATATTTGCAGATGGAGGTTGAAGAATCCTCTAGGAAATATCTCACGATAAACACTCACAAAGGTCTTTACCAGTATAATCGACTGGTATTCGGAGTAGCATCAGCTCCGGCTATATGGCAAAGAGCGATGGAACAAGCCCTGCAAGGGATTCCGGGGACTCAGTGTTACTTGGACGACATCCTAGTGACAGGTGAAAATGACAGTGAACACCTTGCCAGCCTAGAGCAGGTGCTCACTAGACTAAGAGAACATGGGCTACGAGCCAATCGCCCCAAGTGCGAGTTTTTTCAGAAACAAATATTGTATTGTGGCCAGGTGATTGATGAAGAGGGGTTACATAAGTCCCCTGACAAAATTGAAGCGGTAGTTAAGGCTCCAGCGCCTGAAAGTGTGTCGCAACTGAGGTCATTCCTCGGATTGGTGAATTACTACCATAAGTTTTTGCCGAATTTGTCCACAATTCTGCACCCACTGAACGCCCTGCTACAAACTGGAGTAGCATGGAAATGGAGCGATGAATGTAAGCGGGCCTTTCAGAATTGTAAAGGCCTGATCACTTCAAGAGAAGTATTGGCTCACTACAACCCATCACTACCGATAAGACTGCCGTGTGATGCGTCTCCCTACGGCGTTGGAGCGGTACTGTCACATAAATCCCTTGATGGTTCAGAGAGGCCGATAGCTTTTGCGTCACGCTCGTTAACTGCAGCCGAGCGTAACTACGCCCAGATTGACAGAGAGGCCCTCAGCCTGGTGTGGGGGGTGAAGAAGTTCAAGCACTACCTGCACGGACAGAAATTTACTCTACTAACTGATCTTGTCTCCATTTTCAACCCTAAGAAGGGCGTCCCGATAATGACAGCACAACGGCTAGAGGTGGTCCCTTTTCCTAGGGGCACACCAATATGACATCGAGTACAAAGGAACTAAACAGCATGGGAATGCTGATGGATTGTCGCGCCTACCGTTGCCGACGGTGGAAAAAGCACCTGCAGTGGATCCTGTGGAGATATTCCACTCGACCATAGTCGAATGTCTACCTGTGACGAATGCAAACATAGAAAAGGAAACACGAAATGACCCGACACTCTCCAGGGTCTATGATTTAACGGTGAAGGGATGGCCAGCACATGGCAAACCACTGCTGCCAGCATTCTCGCCGAGAAGAGAACAGCTGTCAGTGTGCCGAGGAACCTTGATGTGTGGATCCAGAGTAGTAATTCCACCCAAATTGAAGGATAGAGTGCTCAATGAGCTTCATGAGGGTCATCTGGGAGGGGTAAAAATGAAGAACTTAGCCAGAGCGTTTGTGTGGTGGCCGGGAATCGATAGAGAAATCGAAGAGATGACCAAGAGCTGTACAGGATGCCAGAAGGTCCAAAACGCCCCACCACAAGCCCCTCTACATCCATGGGAGTGGCCCTCATCTCCATGGCAAAGGGTACACATTGATTTTGCTGGTCCATTTATGGACTTGATGTTTTTAATTGCGGTGGATGCACATTCAAAGTGGCCAGAGGTAATAAAAATGTCCTCAACCACCACAGAAAAAACTATCACAGTCTTACGAACCATATTTGCCAGAAATGGGCTGCCTGAACAGATTTGCTCCGACAATGGACCACAGTTTGTGTCTGAAGAGTTCTGGAGGTTCTTAAAGAACAATGGTGTTAAGCATTACACATCCGCCCCATATCATCCAGCCACCAATGGATTGGCTGAGAAGTTCGTTCAAACATTCAAGAAGGCTATCAAGGCAATGTGTAATGAAGACATACCCCTACAACACAAGATGGATAACTTCTTGTTTGCCTACTGGAATGCGACACATGCGGTTACCAACCAAACTCCAGCCATGATGTTCTTCAATCGAAGACTAAGATGCCGCTTGGATTTGGTTAAGCCAAACATCAGAAGAGATGTGGAGAACAGGCAGTTTCAGAATATGAATGAAAGGCCAACCAGGAGTTTCAAGATAGGTCAACCAGTTTTGGCCCGGGACTACCGCACAGAGAAATGGCAGCCAGGAACGATCTGCACACGGCAAGGACCTCTAATGTATACCGTGGACGTTGGAGAGAGCATTGTAAGATGCCATGCTGACCAGATTCTAGAGTCACTGGAAAACGTAAAATCTACACCACGATCCTATACACCTGGTGATGAAACCGAAGTACCAATTGCATCTACCTCTGAATCGGTGATATTGGAAGCAGACGATCCAAACAATGACGTTGATCCCGAATCAACTTTGCCAGAAGAACCTGATACCCCAAAGAGGCGTTATCCGGACAGAATCAGGAAGCCTCCTCAAAGACTGAATTTATAATTGATTAACTTCAGCTAATGTATATAGCAACTGTAATTGTAAATATGTTATTTAATTATTAATCGAATGTTATGTACTGTTTAGCTAAAAGGGGAGGAATTGTAGTGTATGTACCTTGAAGAAGGAACTATATTCTGCAGCCCCTGTATACTGCAGTACCAGTAGTGACCACCCCTGTATATAAGCCTGTGCAGTAACTTTATATAGTAGTTCCAGTTTTGTCTCCATTCAGTAAACACCTGTTATAACCAACTTCTGCAGTCCGTGTCTCAATTACACACGGACATTACACCACCAAAATTGCGCCTGGTCGGCACCCAACTTGAAAGTCTCCGCAACTGGGTTATCGAAAAGCATTGCAAAAACAAACAGGAAAATATCTCCTCTCTTCACTATTTGTAATGAAACTGTAAATGTAAGCATAAAGAACACATTTATAATATCACCGCCAATAGTAAGTAGACATAGGAAACTTTCCCCTAGTTCATAAATAGGTTAAACAGGGAACTTTTAAGAAAAGCAAAACAAAGGCCGGAATATTCAGCTTTGACCGGAGTGTAAAATGGGCTGTAACAGATCAAACTGTTACACCCCCTGATATTCCCTGCACCCCTCCTGATATTTCCTATACACCCCCCCGATACTCCCTTACACCCCTCCTGATATTCCCCGCACCCCTCCTGATATTCCCTATACACCCCTGATATTCCCCACACCCCTCCTGATATTCCCCACACCCCTCCTGATATTCCCCACACCCCTCCTGATACTCCCCACACCCCTCCTGATACTCCCCACACTCCTCCTGATACTCCCCACACTCCTCCTGATACTCCCCACACTCCTCCTGATACTCCCCACACTCCTCCTGATACTCCCCACACTCCTCCTGATACTCCCCACACTCCTCCTGATACTCCCCACACTCCTCCTGATACTCCCCACACTCCTCCTGATACTCCCCACACTCCTCCTGATACTCCCCACACTCCTCCTGATACTCCCCACACTCCTCCTGATACTCCCCACACTCCTCCTGATACTCCCCACACTCCTCCTGATACTCCCCACACTCCTCCTGATACTCCCCACACTCCTCCTGATACTCCCCACACTCCTCCTGATACTCCCCACACTCCTCCTGATATTCCCCACACTCCTCCTGATATTCCCCACACTCCTCCTGATATTCCCCACACTCCTCCTGATATTCCCCACACTCCTCCTGATATTCCCCACACTCCTCCTGATATTCCCCACACTCCTCCTGATATTCCCCACACTCCTCCTGATATTCCCCACACTCCTCCTGATATTCCCCACACTCCTCCTGATATTCCCCACACTCCTCCTGATATTCCCCACACTCCTCCTGATATTCCCCACACTCCTCCTGATATTCCCCACACTCCTCCTGATATTCCCCACACTCCTCCTGATATTCCCCACACTCCTCCTGATATTCCCCACACTCCTCCTGATATTCCCCACACTCCTCCTGATATTCCCCACACTCCTCCTGATATTCCCCACACTCCTCCTGATATTCCCCACACTCCTCCTGATATTCCCCACACTCCTCCTGATATTCCCCACACTCCTCCTGATATTCCCCACACTCCTCCTGATATTCCCCACACTCCTCCTGATATTCCCCACACTCCTCCTGATATTCCCCACACTCCTCCTGATATTCCCCACACACCTCCTGATATTCCCCACACTCCTCCTGATATTCCCCACACTCCTCCTGATATTCCCCACACTCCTCCTGATATTCCCCACACTCCTCCTGATATTCCCCACACTCCTCCTGATATTCCCCACACTCCTCCTGATATTCCCCACACTCCTCCTGATATTCCCCACACTCCTCCTGATATTCCCCACACTCCTCCTGATATTCCCCACACTCCTCCTGATATTCCCCACACTCCTCCTGATATTCCCCACACTCCTCCTGATATTCCCCACACTCCTCCTGATATTCCCTACACCCCTCCTGATATTCCCTGCACCCCTCCTGATATTCCCTACACCCCTCCTGATATTCCCTATACACCCCGATATTCCCTACACACCCAATATTCCCTTACACCACTCCCGATATTCCCTACACCCTCCTGTTATTCCCTACAACCCTCCTGATATTCCCTACACCCCTCCTAATATTCCCCACACTCCTCCTGATATTCCCCACACTCCTCCTGATATTCCCCACGCCCCTCCTGATATTCCCTACACCCCTCCTGATATTCCCCACACTCCTCCTGGTATTCCCTACACCCCTCCTGCTATTACCTACACCCCTCCTGATATTCCCAACACCCTCTCCTGATATTCTCTACACCCCTCCTGATATTCCCTACACCCCTCCTGATATTCCCTACACCCCCTCCTGATATTCCCTACACCCCCGATATTCTCTACACCCCTCCTGATATTCCCTACAACCCCTCCTGATATTCCCTACACCCTCCTGTTATTCCCTACATCCCTCCTGATATTCCCTACACCCCTCCTGATATTTCCCACACTCCTCCTGATATTCCCCACACTCCTCCTGATATTCCCCACACCCCCTGATATTCCCTACACCCTCCTGTTATTCCCTACATCCCTCCTGATATTCCCTACACCCCTCCTGATATTCCTTACATTCCTCATGATATTCCCAACACCCCCTCCTGATATTCCCTACACCTCTCCTGATATTCCCTATACACCTCCTGATATTCCCCACACCCCCTGATATTCCCTACACCCCTCCTGATATTCCCTACATCCCTCCTGGTATTCCCCTACACTCCTCCTGATAATCCCTACACCCCTCCTGATATCCCTTACACACACTTCCTGATATTCCCTACACCGCTCCTGATATTCCCTACACACCTCCTGATATTCCCTACACACCCCTCCTGATATTCCCTACACTCCTCCTGGTATTCCCTACACCCCTCCTGATATTCCCCTACACACCCCCTGATAATCCTTTCCATTGATGTCAATGAAAAGGAAAATGAAGCAAGTCATATAACGGGCAGCAGATCTGCTACTGACCATTTTACGCCCCCCATCAAAGTTAAAAGATCTGCCTAAAACTGTCAAATATGACATTAAATGCACTTACTCTCTCAACTAGCTAACTGTGAAGAGCCATAGTTAGTTAATTTGTCTGTGAAAACCCCTGTTAATCTTTGGGTAGCAATAGTCACTTTCCCCATAATTTCACATATGTGAAAACAAGAAGTGATCTGAAATAATACTGCAGAAAGAACTGCCATAAGTCAGTCATGGGTGAGATATTCCCCATCAATACTTTGTCAGAAATTTTAATTTCACCATGACCCTTCAACAGCTATGCTGCAGTATACTACATGTTGAGCAATAAATCCACATTTTTAAAGTAATTAGGCAGTTCTTTATCTTATTGCAAGATGTTGTAATTCCCAACAATCAAATAAAACCAAATTCAAATTATTAATGTTTACTTACCCATTGCATTTTTTCCAATTGCAAAACAATTTTTTTAGTGTTTGTGGTTTGAATTTTTCAATATGATGTTATAAAATGTTTGAGAAATGATAGAGAAAACATCGGAACATAATTAAAGCTGAGTTTATACACATAAATTAATGATTAGCACATAATGTGTAGTCAAATATGGCAAAACAGAATGAAAGGTCATGCAGATCCGTGGTGACAATTATGTTCCATTTGGCAACATAACCAAAAGTTCATTTGTAAATATGCAGAATATCAATTTTTTTTGGTTACTGCACTGTTTGCACATATTTAAATCTGGGTTTACATGTGACCTGACACACAAAATACCAATATGTGTGATACTCATGTCTAGAAGTGTTAGATATAGTGCTTCAAAAGGTTGAATGCCCACAATGTCAAATTGAAAAGGAGCAAATGTGCTTTTATACAGCCCGAGGTTGTGTACCGTGGTCTGAAAGTGGTTTGCAACCAGTGAAGGAAAAGGTTGATGCTGTCATCAATGCTCCAAAGCCACAGAATGTGTCTGAATTAAGATCTTTCCTTGGAATGGTCCAGTACTACGCACGTTTCTTACCTGAGTTAGCAACCATATTAGCTCCATTGCACAAGCTCCTCAAGAAGGATGTCCAGTGGAAGTGGATGAAAGTACAACAGGAAGCTTACGATGCTTGTAAGAGAAGTCTCTCTAGCGATGCTCTACGTGTGCACTACGACAGAGCATGAGCGTAAGTTAGCGTGTGATGCTTCCAGCTACGGTGTGGGAGCTGTCATAAGCTACGTAATGGATGACAGTCAAGAGAAACTAATCACGTTGGCATCGCAAGCCCTCATAAAGAGAGAAAGAAACTACACGCAAATTGAAAAGGAAGTACTTGCCATAGTGTTTGGAATCAAGAAATTCCAACAGTTCCTGATCGGCAGAAAGTTTACCCTGATAACTGATCACAAAAAGCAGGACAAATACAATCCGGCCAATTACCGCCCCATCACTCTACTCTCAATCATCAGCAAAGTGATGCAAGGTGTTGTCGACAGTGCTATCAAGCAGCACTTACTCACCAATAACCTGCTCACTGATGCCCAGTTTGGGTTCGGCCAGGACCACTCGGCTCCAGATCTCATTACAGCCTTGGTCCAAACATGGAGAAAAGAGCTGAATTCAGAGCTGAGGTGAGAATGACTGCCCTTGACATCAAGGTAGCATTTGACCGAGTGTGGCATCAAGGAGTTCTAGTAAAACTGAAGTCAATGGGAATCAGGGGGAAAACGCTCCACTGGCTGGAGTCATACCTAGCACAAAGGAAGATGGTTGTGGTGATTGAAGGTGAATCATCACAGTCCCAGGACATGGCTACAGGAGTTCCTCAGGGCAGTGTCCTAGGCCCAACCATCTTCAGCTGCTTCATCAATGACCTTGCCTCCATAATAAGGCCAGAAGTGGGGATGTTCGCTAATGACTGCACAGTGTTCAGTGCCATTCACAACTCCTCAGATAATGAAGCAGTCCATGCCCAGCAAGACCTGGACGACATTCAGGCATGGGCTGATAAATGGCAGGTAACATTCGCACCACACAAGTGCCAGGCAATGGTTATCTCCAACAAGCGAGCATCTAACCACCGCCCCTTGACATTCAACGACATTACCATCGCCAAATCCACCACCATCAATATCCTGGGGGGTCACCATTGACCAGAAACTTAACTGGACCAGTCACATAAATACTGTGGCAACAAGAGCAGGTCACAGGTTGGGTATTCTGCAGCGACAAAGCAGCCCGGTTGATTGGCACCCTGCCCACCACCTTAAACATTCACTCCCTCCACCACCGGCGCACCGTGGCTGCAGTGTGTACCATCTACAAGATGCACTGCAGCAACTCGCCAAGACTTCTTCAGCAGCACCGCCCAAACCCACGACCTCTACCACATAGAAGGACAAGGGCAGCAGGTGCATGGGAACACCACCACTTCCAAGTTACCCTCCAAGTCACACACCATCCTGACTTGGAAGTATATCACCATTCCTTCATTGTCGCTGGGTCAAAATCCTGGCACTCCCTCCCTAAAAGCACTGTGGGAGTACCTTCACCACACGGACTGCAGCGGTTCAAGAAGGCGGCTCACCACCACCTTCTCAAGGGAGCACTCCTAGCAATATTGGGGCCCAAATCTGCCATCCCTGCAATGGCCGCATCAACAATGCAATGTTGGGCAGTGTTGTTGTCACAATATGACTACATGATTGAATATCGCACTTCAAAGCAAAAACGTAATCGCAGATGCCTTGTCCAGGTTGCCACATGAGGACTCATGTGTTGGGAGTGAAGGTGAGATTTTCACACTAGGTGCAGTTGATAAAGACTTTCCTGTGAATGCAACTGAGATTGCAGACGAGACTCAAAAGGACTCAGTACTGAAAAGAGTGTATGAAAACACCTTGAATGGATGGACCGATCAGTGTCTGGACACAGAGTTGAAACCATTCCATAATTGTCCTGTGAGCAAGGTTGTATCAAGTGGGGAAACAGAGTGGTGGTACCTACTTCTTTGAGAGATAGAATTCTGGCAGAACTTCATACTGAACATTCAGGGATCGTCAGTATGAAATCAATTGCAAGAAGCTTTGTTTACTGGCCTGGATTGGTCAGTGATCTTGAATCACTTGTCAGCAAATGCAGCGTTTGTCAAAATTGCAGAAACAAACGACCCAAAACTCCACTACAACACTGGTCATGGCCAAGTAGACCTTTTCAGAGAGTACATGTAGACTTCTGTGAGAAAGCAAATTATTATTTCCTAGTACTTGTAGATAGTCACTCAAAGTGGATCGAAGTGAAACACATGGGTTCAAATACTACAACTGAATGTACCACAGATGAGTTGAGGTCTATCTTCGCATGTCATGGCTTACCTGAACAGTTTGTTTCTGACAATGGCCCTCAGTTCCGTTCTGCTGTATTCCAAGAGTTCATAAAATGGAATGGTATCAAACACACTCTCGTTCTACCATATCATCCAGCTTCAAACGGAGCAGCCGGAAGGTTAGTCAGAATAATAAAAGAAGCTCTCAAAAAACAAGTGTTACAGGGTTGTTCGGGACTCAGCATGAAGCAACGTTTGGCAAATTTCTTGCTGAAGTACAGAACTACTCTACACACTACAACTGGATATACCCCAGCAGAACTCTTGATGAAGAGGAGATTGAGAACACGATTGAGTCTTGTTCAACCAAATTTGGCCTCAAGAGTTGAACAGAAACAGTTTGAGTCAGAAATGTTATTATGCCCGCAATCAGAAAGAACGCAGTTTCAAACAAAACACGTATGTTCATGTTCTCAGTCCCCCTGGAAAGTCGAGTTCACACAAGTGGGATGTAGGAACCATAGTAGAGGTTGGTGGAACCAAGAGATATTTGGTTGAAATTGGTGACAACATCCGAAGTGTTCATGTAGATCAAATGATCTCTGCTAGAGATGAACCAAGACGTGATCTTGAACCAGTTGATCATGAACTCATACATGAGTTTGACTCAGTTCAGACTTCAGAAACTGAAATACCGGGTTCAGACAAGTCTGAGATAAAAACAGGATCATCTGTGAGTTCAGAACCAAAACAAAACAGCCCAAAAATTGGTTCAACACCAAAACCTTCTTTAAGGAGATCAGGAAGGCTCCGCAAACCTGTTATTAAACTGAATTTGTAGTTCATTTAAAAGAAAAAGAGCCAGAAGTTTTTGTTATGTGGTACATGTAATGCTGGGAAAGGTGAGACATAGTTTTGTTGTATTTGAGAGGGGAATTCATACATTTTTTAAGAGGAAAGCAGTGTAATGTATTATCACATGGTTTGTCACATGGTTTAGTATGAGCATGCTCAGTTTGCTTAGGCCTAATAAAGCAAGCACATGGACTAGCAACTCATCCTGTCTCTGTCCTTCATTTGTTCTACCCACATATAGTACAGTCTCTTGTCTCTTTTATTGTTTCTGTTTGTATTGTTTTAAATAGTCTTTCCGCTGATGTATACAGTCAGTTCAAGTTTGTATAATCTGTGCTTTCTCTCAGCTGTGAAATTTAAATCAACTACATCAACGTGGTCACCTTGCTATATTACATACATGCTTAAATTGCTTAAGTGTATTACCGATATCCATAAGCAAAACAGGTAGGGAAAAAGAAACAGGCTAGCAGTTGGTACTTGCAGTTAGTGAAGTGCAGTGCACACATGCAAATTCCAAGGGGTGGATTTTCACTTTGTGCGATAGTGTAAATCGGGTGATCATGAATTGGAAAGCCGTTTTACATCTCTCCCAGTTTTTATTTCCATTGAGCCTAGCCTCTTTGATTCACTATCACCCATTTTATCTTATTGCACAATGTCAAAATCTACCCCCAAATGTCAAATGCAGATTGTAACTGTATAAAACCTGCCAGTTTCCCAGCATATTGAACCCTCTCACCTTCCGCATCACTCCCAGGATCTCTGTCGTGTTTGGAGCATACAGTATTTCACCAAGTAGCAGCGGCTTCAGGAAAGTCCACAGCAAAGGCCCATTAGGTGCTTTCAAAATATCCTGATAAAAATTCATGCAGTAGGGAGCTGATGCAGCAAAAAAAAAAGAGGTATTAACTAGCTTTTTCACATCTCACATCAATTAATAATATTCATCTGCAGTGGCAATTGACTGTGAGGCCTGCACACATAGCCAAGGCATATCGATTGAAACCAAAGTAAGGAATAGCTAATACTGGCTAAATGGCTAAAATCTGTAGTCATAAATTCAGAGTCTTGGTACTCATCTGATACCTCTCATCTCTGTGCTTGTACATTGTTCTCTATAACCAGGCAGCCCTACCTCAAATATTAAACAGAATGCTCTGTCTCCACTTCATGTCATTCATCCAATGAAAGAGTTATGGTTCCTTTTCCTTAATATACGATGTGAAGTCTCGAAACGCAAAATCAAAAATTTGAAGGGTTCTCTACTTAGAGAGATGAAATATAATGGCCCAGAAATTCGGGTCTCCACGGGTGAGTACGCGCTGGGTACTCACCCGTAGGCCCAACAAAAGTGCCGGTTTCGTGCATGCACTGCGCATGCGCGGGAAACCGGAACTTCCGTTCCCTTAAAGGAAGGGGATCAGAGGTCGAACGCGTACGCCAGAGAGGCAGTGCGTGCGCCTGGAACTTACATTTTTTTTGCAGGTTTCTCCGGGAGGGTAAGTCTCCAGCAGTTACACTTTTAAAAAACAAGGTAAGTGGTGAATTAATTAAAATTAAAAAAAAATTTCCACAGGTTTATTATTTTTTAATACTTTAAAGAAAGGTAAGTTTATTTTTAGCCCTGTTAGAAAATGTAATTAATTTTTTCAAAAAAATAACTATTTTAAACAATAATTTAAATTAATGTAATTTATAGTTATTTTAAAAATGTGATTTAAAAAAAAAATTATTTGAAGTTTTAGTTATTTTTGGGGCTTATAGTATTTATAGTTTTGACAGCTCTTCCTGTCAATTTTATGAATGGGCATTTCCCTGCTACCATTGGCTCTCCATGGCCCACGTGATCCCAGGGGACGCTTCGAACTAACTGCGTCCCTGGGATGCGCAAGCACTGAGCGCCGGCAGTTGGAAGAGGCCCAGGATCGGAATCCCACGCGGGCCCACAGCACAACGGCCGGCGCGCTAGGTAAGTGCAGGTAGGAGGCTTGCACCCGCGGGAAGCCTCCGACCCGAACTTCTGGGCCATTACTGAAGTGTACTAAAGAATTGGTAGGGTGAATTGATTCCAGACATTTAAACATGCGGTGATTTATTTTCATTAAACTTTAATGTTTTTTAATGTAATAGGACATGATTATTTTTTGCTTTTGGTCAAATATGAAACTTTGATATTTCACAGTAACCAAGTGAACACTGAAGAACGATGATTGTAGTTTAGCTTTATCGGTGTTTCAGAAGCAGTTACAGTGTTGAAGAAGTATCTACATCCAAACCATTAATGTGTCTGTTCTCTCCACAGATGCTGACTGATCTGCCAAGTGTTTCCAGTATTTTCTGTTTTTGTTTTAGATTCCAACATCTGCAGTATTTTGCTTTTTACAATTTTTATTGTTTATTTTGGGTTACTTGTAAAGCATGTTGGAAAATGTATTCTCTTAACAGGCCCTATAGAAATCCCAGTCAACATCCCCCAGGGTACCATTTAGTATGTGTTGTAATTTTCTCCCGCTTATGATGTCTATAAAACCGAAGCCCATCCTCTTTGACTCCTACCAGTGGTACCTCTCTGTTTGCCACCTCAGGCTTATCCCAGCGGTGCAAAGCTTTCTCATGCTACTCACTTCCTAAATGTTGGCCACCGCTGCTCCTTCCTTCCTCCGACTGTTGCGAAGGCTCTAATCCATGTCTTTTTACCTAGAGGCTCAACTTCTCCAGAGCTCTCTTTTCTGGTCTCCACCCATCACTTATTCAAATGTTGAGGACTACAGCCTCTCCTGAACTAAGTCCTGCACTGCCTTCGCCCCTGTACTTACCAAGCTCCACTAGCTTCCATCCCTCAACAAATTGATTATAACATCCTTGTCCTCAATTACAATTCCTCCACTGATTCATCCCAACTTGCATCTGTGAACTCCTCCAGATCTATGTTAACGCTTGTACACTCTGCCCCTCCAACACTGGATTACTTCTCATTACCCACATTCCTCATTCCACTATCAGCAGCTCTTCTTTCAGCCACTATGACCCTGTCCACCCTTCCTAAATCACTCTGCCTGCCTCCTCCTTTCCTAATTTAAACTGATTCTTAAAACCCTTCCCTTTAACTACACCTTCACCTCCCTCTCTAACTTCTCTCTCCTTTTTTTCTCTCCTGCTCAATGTCCAACTTCTTCCCTCCATCCTTTAAGTGCTCTGAGAAACAGTATAGCTGGAATTTTCCCATCAAAAAACGGGTGGGTTTGGAGCGTGGGGGAAGTTAAATTGGTAAAAATGTGAATCCCAACCTGATCCCGCCTCCAACCCGCCCACTTCCGGTTTTGCCGGAGGCAGGCGACCAATCCGCTGCCAGGTGGTGTTACCTCAATTTAAATATTGTAATGAGGCTGGAAGCCTCTATTTTTCCCTTCCATTTTGTTTTTAACTGCATGTGGACGGGTTTCACACAATTTGTGAAACCCGGCAGTTAAACAGAGGTGGGGACTGCTGCACCCAGGAGGTAAGTGGCTTTATACCTACCTCCTGGATCCAGGGTCCCTACCGTACCCACCCCTTGCAATCAGAGACCACTGCACGAAGCCTCTGATCGCATTCCCAGGCTCCCCCTCCCCACTCCCAGGTCTCACACCCCCACCCCCCACTCCCAGGCTTCCCCCCCCCCCAACGATGATGAGGCCGGCCACGATCTTCCACCCCACCCGATCCCTGGCCGACTCCCCCCAACCCCCACCGTGAGCTCCGTTCCCCCCCCCCCCCGATACCCACTCCCCCTCCCCTGCATTTTCAGCCTCCCCACCAATATCTATGCCCACATGTCAGTTTAATGGTAATGGATGCTATGTTAGTGAGAACAGTCATTGAGATGGGTCTTGGCCAACTTGGATTTCTGGCACACTGGCTGGGTTTATGTCATTTTATATTCCAGAAGCACATCCAATTCAGCAAATTAGATGCAAATCCAACATCCCTTTGGAATACTAATGGCAACAAAAAATAAATTGAAACTCCACAGAGTTGAAAAGGTTCCGAGTACCATCAGATGCTCCCTTGTGGCTTATGCACATTCCTGGTTTTCCACAGAAAACAGCCAGCCTTCAGGAGCTCAGTGTACCAATTTTATATCATTTTATCACTAAATACAAACCTGCTGTTTGAGATGGTTTGGCATGGCCTTCATTTTTGTATGCTTATGGAACACATTAATAGTAATCAGAGCCAGTGCACTTGCATCACATCCTTCTGTCAATGTTGTCCCTTCTCCTACTCTCTTGCTGGACTACATTTCCACAGGCACCAGGTGCCACCTGGGACTTCAACCAATTGACCATTCTTTATGTATAAGCAAAGACAGCAATTGTCAGCAGGCTATTCAACCACTGAGACCATCACAGCCAAGCTCAATCCTGTCCACACCCACAACCCACAAATGCACATTTCCAGTGGGGATCATTGAACAGCAATCTGGAATGGAAACCCTGGCCAATCCTCCATTCCCCATAAACTCTAGGGGGTCGATTTTCATTCAGGTGCAGGGAATTGGCGGTTTCCCCGAATTTAGTGATTCTGACACGATTGTAAATGGGTCTGTGAGATTGATGCAAATTTAACACAATTGGCCAATTGATTTCCAGCGTGTGGGAAGCCGTGGCAATTGAGTATTTCCAGTCAGAAAGTTGCAGAATATGACATCATCATTGCTGCTGCTTTTAAGGTTCACAACAAGCCTTGCTTCCTCTGCAGGCTTCCAACATTCCACGTTAAGATGGCACAGGAGCCTGCAGGAGGAACGGCCAGCGGGAGGGCCAGATCTGCGCCCAAATTTGATGAGGCTTCACTACAGGCATTATTGGATGGTGCTAGGACCCACGGGGAGGTCCTCTTCCCTTCTTCAGGAAGGAAGAGGCCTCCCAGCCAGACCAAGGCTGTGTGGCTAGAGGTGGCAGGTCAAGTCAACTTCTTGGGGCTAACACGAAGAACGTGGTTGCAGTGCAGGAAAAGATTCCATGACCTTCTTCGCACTGGAAAAGTAAGTACTGTATGATGTTTCCATCACCCTCAATATGATCCCCATTGCCTTTCCTCACCAGCACTCAGCTTTAGCAATCTCTTCCTGCACGTCCCACTAGACACTCACATCCATGCACCCTTACCCATTGCCTCCCTCTCTATGCTCACATTCACAGAACTATGCCACCATGCAGCCCTCACACTCCCACTCACTCTGATGCTTTGAACACAACTGACAACACACATGGAGGGCCAAGGTCTTGCAACCTCACTCCATCTTTGCCTCCTTCTAAGTAATCTATGCTATGCAATCTCTGCACTCACTCCTTCATTCTCACTCAACCTCCACTTGTCTCTCTCATTGCAGGAAAAGAGAGCTCACAACAGGAGAGAGTGAGCCAGGACAGGAGGAGGGCCACCCTCATTAGCCCAGCTCACCCCCCGGGAGGAAGGCGTCCTGGAGATTGCCGGGGCTGACCGAGATGTGGACGTTGGGGAAGGACAGGCAGGAGCATCACAGCAAGTTGGTGACAGAATAGTTTTCCATCTCTCTCATTGGCATTGCATGAGTCTCTGATAATGATTCTGAAGCTACATCATATGGACTTATGATCATCTGCAGAATACAATGTGCATGTAACCTTGACATCACATCTCTAACTTTTTCCTTGACTCCCCCACGGGACCATCGAGAGCCCCCATCCCCACTTTGCAGGAGGAAGAGCCTGAGCAGCCAGACTCCTCAGAGGAATCTGCAACCTCTGAGGGCACAGCGTCAACAGCAATAAGCGCACCCAGCACCAGCGCAGACACTCACACCTCGGTGGGACCTTCAGGACATAGAGTAGAGTTGTCACCTGGTGTATCACAGCTCACAAGTGAGCATCAGCAGATTGTGGAGACAGGGACAGCAGTGGAGAGTCCTCGTCGGAGGGCGCAGGACTCTGCCAGCTCAGCTCAGCTGCATGTCGACCCTCTGCCTCTGGGTCCATCCGTAAGATCAAAGGTGATGGAACTCCAGGCACAGATGCAGGAGTCTCTGGCAGGTTTTGTCTCTAGGGTCACTGCGAGTGTGGAGCGAATGGAGGAGTCCATAGCGAACATGAGCAGAGCCTTTGTGGAGTCATTGGCGCATGAACGCATCACCATGGAAAGGATGGCAACCTCCGTGGAAAGGATGGCTACAGTAGAGGAGAGGATGGCTATGGCCATGGAGGAGCTAAGTCGCCAGAGTGTTGAAAACATGGTGAATAGACTGACATCTCTGGAAGAGCGATGGTCAGCTATTGAACAGAGAAACCAGACCTTCATGGCAGGCCCTCTGAGTAGGACTGCCATTGTAGAAACGGGTCCCCATGGCCCCCCTGATGTGCAGCAAGCTGCTCTCAAGCCACTTGCAGGCACTGAGGAGGACCTGACCCATGAGAGGGAGGTTGGTGGCAGACCTCAAGGAAGTGAGGGCTCCTCTCCAAGCGCTCACACTTCCATGCCACTGCAGAGCCCTCGGTCAGAGCCCCGCCGGAGTCCACACCAAATGGAGATAGAAGTCTCAACCCCTGCACAGCCGCAGGAGCAGCAGACTGCTGGCGAGCCCTCACAGGCTTGCCATCCCAGAGGACGCCCGCCAAAGGTGTCGAGACAGGAGCAGCAGGAAAGTGAGGAAGGGGCCTCCACATCTGCTGAAGCCAGAGGGGAACCACTACGTAGGAGCACGCATAAGAGGAAAATAAAGCACTAATAGTCACAAGGGTAGTCACTTGGGTGAAATGTGTTTATTTTTAAAATGCCATCAGTTGGTTATTGTAAATAAAATTTCTGATGGCAACTTCTGCAGTTGTGGCGTGTGTCATTTCGCGAATGGGGCTGGAGGTCCTCTAATGCCAAGAGGGGAAGGAAAAAAAGGCCTCCCATGCTTCTGGTAGGTGCCTCAGTTGAGGAAGCGCTGAGTGAGGGTGGCGAGAGGGGTCACACTGGAGAAGTATGTTAGGCTCCAAACTTCCACAGCTGTGGTTATGCCTTCTAAACGTTCCCCCAGGCCTGAGACAACAAAGTCCTGCCACCTGCAAATGATGACTGATCAAATATCCTCTTTAATGTTGGACCTGCAGCTGATAGTCAGCAAGCCAATAGTGTTCACGCCAGGTTTCACAGGCGTCATCCCTACCAGACGCGTTTTGCGTGGGAAAAGGGTTAAACAGGCAAGGGCCTGTTAAAATGGGATTATAAAGGCCAATCAGTGCTGCTTAAGGGCCCTAAAGACCAGTCCCGCTTGTTGCAGGTGGGACTAATTCGGGTCATAGAGTCATAGAGAGTCATAGAGTTTTACAGCACAGAAAGAGGCCCTTCGGCCCATCGTGTCTGCGCCGCCCATCCCTCCCTGTCCAGTCTAATCCCATTTTCCAGCATTTGGTCCATAGCCTTGTATGCAATGGCATTTCAAGTGCTCATCCAAATGCTTCTTGAATGTTGTGAGGGTTCCTGCCTCTACCACCCTTTCAGGCAGTGAGTTCCAGCTTCCAACCACCCTCTGGGTGAAAAAGTTCCTCCTCAAATCCCCCCTAAATCTCCTGCCCCTTACCCTGAATCTGTGCCCCCTTGTTATTGACCCCCCTACTAAGGGGAAAAGTTCCTCTTTATCTACCCTATCTATGCCCCTCATCATTTTGTACACCTCAATCAGGTCCCCCCTCAGCCTTCTTTGCTCCAAGGAAAACAACCCCAGCCTGTCCAGTCTCTCTTCATAGCTGAGGCGCTCCATCCCAGGTAACATCCTGGTGAATCTTCTCTGCACCCTCTCCAAAGTAATCACATCCTTCCTATAGTGAGGCGACCAGAACTGCACACAGTACTCCAGCTGTGGCCTCACCAGCGTTTTGTACAGCTCCATCATAACCTCCCTGCTCTTATATTCTATGCCTCTGCTAATGAAGGCAAGTATCCCATAAGCCTTTTTAACCACCTTATCTACCTGTTCCGCTGCCTTCAGGGAATTATGTACATGTACACCAAGGTCCCTCTGACCCTCTGTACTTCCTAGGGTCCTACCACTCATTGTGTATTCCCTTGCCTTATTTGTCCGTCCAAAATGCATCACCTCGCACTTTTCCGGGTTAAATTCCATTTGCCACTTTTCCGCCCATCTGACCAACCCGTTAATATTGTCCTGTAGCCTGAGGCTTTCCTCCTCGCAATTTACCACCCCACCAATTTTCGTGTCATCCGCGAACTTACTGATCATACCCTTTACATTCTCATCCAAATCATTAATGTAGATCACAAACAGCAAGGGACCCAGCACCGATCCCTGAGGTACCCCACTGGACACAGGCTTCCAGTCACAAAAGCAACCTTCGACCATCACCCTCTGCCTCCTGCCACTCAGCCAGTTTAGGATCCAACGCGCCAAGGCCCCCTGGATCCCATGGGCTCTTACCTTCTTGACCAGTCTCCTATGCGGGACCTTGTCAAAAGCTTTACTGAAGTCCATGTAAACCACATCCACAGCATTTCCCTCATCCACACACCTAGTCACCCCCTCGAAAAATTCAATCAGATTTGTCAGACATGACTTACCCTTGACAAAGCCATGCTGACTATCCCCGATTAATCCTTGCCTCTCCAAGTGGAGACTAATTTTGTCCCTCAGAATTTTTTCCAATAATTTCCCTACCACAGATGTTAGGCTCACTGGCCTGTAATTCCCTGGTTTATCCCTGCTACCCTTCTTGAATAATGGTACTACATTAGCTGTTCTCCAGTCCTCTGGTACATCCCCTGTGGCCAGAGAGGTTCTGAAAATTTGTGTCAGAGCCCCTGCAATCTCCTCCTTTGCCTCACACAACAGCCTGGGATACATCTCGTCCGGGCCTGGGGATTTATCCACTTTTTGGCCTGCTAAAACCGCTAGTACCTCCTCCCTCTCGATGCTAATATGTTCAAGTATGTCACAGTCCCCTTGCCCGACTTCTATATCTACATCGTCTTTCTCCATAGTGAACACTGAGGCAAAAAATTCATTTAAAACCCCACCTACTTCATCTGGCTCTACACACAGCTTGCCACTTTGGTCCCTAATGGGCCCTACCCTTTCCCTGGTTATCCTCTTGCCCTTAATATACTTATAAAACATCTTAGGATTTTCCTTTATTTTGCTCGCCAGTGTTATTTCATGGCCCCTCCTCGCCCTCCTAATTTCCTTTTTAAGTATGCCCCTGCACCTCCTATACTCCTCTTGGGCTTCCACCGTCTTTTGTCTTTTGTAACTGCCAAAAGCCCCCCTTTTTTTCCTAATGCATTTTTGTATATCCTTTGTCATCCAAGGTTCCCTTTGCTTGTTGGTCCCACCCTTGACCTTTACAGGAACATGTTGGTGTTGTACTCTCTCTATTTCCCTTCTGAAAGCCTCCCACTGTTTTGATGTGGATTTTCCTATAAGTAGCTGCTCCCAGTTCACTTTTGCCAGATCCTGTCTTATCTTATTAAAATCGGCCTTCCCCCAATTTAGAACCCTGATTTCCGGGCCGTCTTTGTCTTTTTCCATGACCACCTTAAATCTCACCGAATTGTGGTCACTATCGCCAAAATGCTCTCCTACAGACACTTCCACCACCTGCCCGGCTACATTCCCTAGAATTAGGTCCAGTACCGCCCCCTCTCTTGTAGGACTTTCTACATGTTGGCTCAAAAAGCTTTCCTGGATGCACTTTAAGAATTCTGCTCCCTCCAAGCCTTTCACCCTCTGACTATCCCAATTTATATTGGGGAAGTTGAAATCCCCCACTATTACTACCCTATTATTTTCACACTTTTCTGATATCTGCCTGCATATCTGTTCCTCTATCTCCCCCTGACTGTTTGGGGGCCTATAGTACACTCCCAGCAAGGTGCTTGACCCCTTTTTGTTTTTAAGTTCTACCCATATGGCCTCATTAGAGGAACCCGCTAATATATCATCCCTCCTTACAGCAGTAATAGACTCCTTAATTAATATTGCAACACCCCCTCCCCTTTTACACCCCCCTCTGTCTCGCCTGAAGATTCTATACCCCGGAATATTTAGCTGCCAGTCCTGACCCTCCCTCAACCATGTCTCCGTGATAGCAACAATATCGTACTCCCATGTGTTCAACAACAACTTCAGTTCATCCACCTTATTTGCAAGACTCCTTGCATTAAAATAAATGCCTTCCAGCCCTGCCATATTCCCTTTTGCCTTCACATCTTTGCTCTGCCTTCCCTGCTGAATTGTTTTTTCCTCCTTATTTGGCTGTACATCACCCCCTACTATAGCTCCACTCTGTATCCCATCCCCCTGCCGAATTAGTTTAAACCCCCCCCAGCAGTGCTAGCAAACCTCCCCGCAAGGATATTGGTCAATCAGATACATCTCGGTTAAAATGGCGTGGAGGCGGGAACCAGGTGAGGGGGGTCGCGACCCCTAGGTTTTGCGATTTTAACCCCCCGCACGCCTAAAAGCCCGCCTCACGGCCCAATGAAAATCGAGGCCTAGGTCTCTATCATTGTCTCATAGAAACATAGAAGATAGGAGCAGGAGTAGGCCATTCGGCCCCTCGAGCCTGCTCCGCCATTCAATGCGATCATGGCTGATCATCCAAATTCAGTACCCTGTCCCTGCTTTCTCCCCATACCCCTTGATCCCTTTAGCCTTAAGAAATATATCCAACTCCTTTTTGAATATATTTAATGAATTGGCCTCTACTGCCTTCTGTGGTAGAGAATTCCACAGGTTCACCACTCTTTGGGTGAAGAAATTCCTCCTCATTTCTGTCCTAAATGGCTTACCCCTTATCCTTAGACTGTGACCCCTGGTTCTGGACTCCCCGACCAACGGGAACATCCTTCCTGCATCTAGTCTGTCCAGTCCTGTCAGAATTTTATAAGTTTCAATGAGATTCCCTCTCATTCTTCTAAACTCCAGCGAGTATAAGCCCAATCGACCCAATCTCTCCTCATACGTCATTCCTGCCATCCCAGGTATCAGTCTGGTGAATCTTCGCTGCACTCCCTCCATGGCAAGAACATCCTTCCTCAGATAAGGCAACCAAAACTGCACAATACTCAAATTGTGGTCTCACCAAGGCCCTGTACAACTGCAGCAAGACATCCTTGCTCCTGTACTCAAACCCTCTCGCTACGAAGGCCAACATACCATTTGCCTTCTTAACCGCCTGCTGCACCTGCATGCTCAGCTGAGATCAGTCAACTGCACAGACTGAGAGTTAAACCTGCATCCTTCTAGTCTGTACAGCTCACCTATTCACTGACACAAACAGCTGAGCTTTGAGGTATTTGTACACTTAACCTTTAATGAAATTTTCCCACTGGAAATCATTAAATACAAGGGAATGTCATGATCAACATATAGTGCTCCCATTAAAAGACTTTTACTTGATACAGTGTAAAAATATTTGGAAGGCAAAATGAATTTTGGAAAGTATTGTGGTAAATGTTATGATTTAGCACTCCTGGCACAGAATTTCCTGCAACAGCAATGCGCGTTGTGAAGTTTGGCACTGAAATTAGTACCATAGAGCCATAGAAGTTCATGGCACAGAAGTCCATTCAGCCAATTATGTCTCTGCTGACTCTTTGCTGGAGCCAGCCAAAACTAATCCCACTGCTCTTCTGTCTTCTCACAGCCCTGTTTTTCCTCTGCTTCAAATAGTTATCCAATTTTCCCTTAAAAGATGCAAATATCTCTGCCTCAGCCCCTGTGACAAAGCATTCCATGCTCCAACAATGCTCAGTGCGAAGAAAATTGTCTTAATGTACCTCCTCATTCTCAGTGATAATTGAACATTGATGACCCCTTGGGGGAAATTTAACCCCACAAAACAGGTGGGTTGGGGTCAGGTAGGAGGTCAAAAAATTGAATCCTGACCCCAACCCACGTCCAACCCACCCACTTCTGGTTTTAATGGAGGCGGGATGGGGGCAGGCAGCCAACCCACTCCCAGGAGGTGGGTCAACCATTTAAATATTCTAATGAGGCTGGCGTGCCTCAGATTTAGCCAGCATTTCAAATTTAACTGTGGCTGGTCGGGTTTCGCAGGCCTCGGGGAACCCCCAGCTAAAGTAAGGCAAGGACTGCTGCATCCGGTCTAGTGCCACAGGCCTACTCACCCACAGCCAGCCAGATGGAGAGGGTGAGAAACAGACCTTTGAAATCAGAAAACCCATTCTCCCAGGTTTCCCGACCGCTTCCTAGCCCCCCTGCTCCCAACCCGCCTCCAGATTAAAATTCCAGCCCTCGTCACTGACTCCCCAAACAGAAGAAATCGTCTTTCCCTATTCAGTCTATCAAAATCCTTCATAATTTTAAAAATCCCCATTAAAACTCCTCAGCTTTCTCTGCTCCATTGGAAATAATGCCAGTTTCTCTAGTCTCTCCTCCTAACTATTGTCTCCCATCCCTGGCATCATCCTGGTGAATCTACATTGTGTGTCCAATTCCCGGTCCACACGATTTTCCAAACATTAACTGTCCATTGTAGTTTTTTCTTTTTATCTCTATGAAGTAAAGACATTTAAATCTGATGAGAATGAAGCTGCTGCAGCTATAAACTACAACACTAAAACTGTTCACTCCATTCAGTCAAGATTCTCTTACTGGCATTTGTAGGAATGTTGTATTTGATTAAATCTTCCTCTGAGAGTTCGTCGATTTGGGGTAATTCTGAGAACATCATGCCACCATCAAATATGCTGGACGATTTTGTTTTACAGATTGCTTTGGAGATAGTTTGGAAAGAACTACTGGCAGAAATTCTCGCAGACCTTCCTTGAACAGTCTAGACATAGATAAAAGACAATGTCAGCCATTTTTCACACCGTCAGAATAAAAAGGAAAATATTGCATGGGATGATGGTTCTTTACTTTATAAATACAAGCATTTCAGCTGTTTTCACTAGTATTTGTTATCTATGTGTGTTATGCTGATTAGACCCTGCAAAATTAGATCTATCACCCTTTTATATTAAAGTTACATTTTGATGAAAACATGATCATTCACATCAGCCGAAAAGATCTTATTTTCTAAACATAAAAGCAAGTTAAAAACATGAGAAAACATAACATCCATGATGAAACAACAGCTCTGATTTTATGATTCTGGTAAAACTAGATGCTAGCATGCCCATGTTAACAGATGGGAGGGCTGGCCTGGCCAATTTTCTGATTTAGATCCATTCCATCAATTTTAATGGGCCCCCTGCACACCGAAAATGTGCACGAGGAGTCAGGCTGGAGCATGGTTGGCTGTAAATCAGAACATTGGGACAACCAACTGCTCTTAAAGGAATGCTGCTGCTTACCCCTAAAGGGGAGTAGAGGAATGCTGCAGTCGGGTAGAAGTGGGGGTGGGAGTGGGGATGTAGATAGGAGTTGGGATAGGGTGGGGCAGGAGTGGAGATGGGGACAGGAGTTGGGGGACAAGAGTGAGGATGTGGATAGGCATTGGGATAGGGTGGGGGCAGGTGTGGGGATGGGGCTCAGGGCACGCTTGGGAGTGGGGGTGGTTGTGCAGTTTGGAGATCTCTTGAATGATGTCTATGGGAAAGACTCCATCATTAGATATGGCTCCAGCTGTTGCAGGCATCTAGCAAAACCCTACGTCTAAAGTTTCTAGACCACTAACCATTTCATCAGGACTGTAGTACCTCAGAATGTGGAGGGACTACTGTAGAATGAAAGTGGCAAGGGTGCCCCCAGGAAAACAGGTATTGACGTGCAGAATGCTGTTTCTTTGGTCAGTAAAAATTTATTGAGAAACCCCTTCCTCTTCATATAAACAATGTAATAATAATAATAATATAATAATAATCAACTTTATTGTCATTGTTAGTGCACAAGTGCAGTACAACGAAATGTAGGCTTGCGGCTCCCGAGAGTGTACATTAAATGTGGAGCCCTGCTGGCCACATGGGTCCTATCTACGATGCCATGCAGTCTTGCCACTTGAAAAAGTCCTGTATCTTCTCCAGTTACTGAGTCCTTTCCACTCGGGAAGTTGTGAAGGTATTTCACATGACAAACATAGTATCTGTGATTTACTTCATACATCTGTTTACAGCAGATACGCTCGTTTAGCTGATATCCCTTGCAGTGGCTTGGAAAGATCCTGTAGCGTAAAGAGTTAATGCCATTGACACTTTCACAGCTATAGGAGTGTCATACCAGTCATGGATATAGTTTGATAGCAAAATACTGCAGATGTTGGAAATCCGAAATAACAACAGAAAATGCTGGAAAAACTCAGCAAGTCAGGCAACATCCGTGGAGAGAAATTTGAGATATAGTTTGATCAGCCCACAGTAGACTGCACAGCTCAGTCAATGCCTCGCTGGTGAAGCATAGTATCAGAGACAGATCTCCTCTAACATCTCCAGGGACAACCGGCATGTTCTGTAAATTCAGGCCCTGGTATATCACTGAGAGTACATGTAGCCCCTGAGGAGTCTTTGCACCTAAAGATGATTTTACCCCCTCATAAATTCATTCTCTTCATCTAGGACACGCAGTACATCGAATCTCAAATGGATTGCCATCCTTTCACCTTGCTTTCTCTGCACCTTATGCAGCAGCAAGGGCCACCACTGCAGGTAATAGACGACGATGAAATGCAAAATGATTAAAAACGGAGGCTTCTGCAAATATGCAAGATGTACAATGTTTCAAAGTTGCTCGCAATCATCAATCAACATCCAAATGTAAGCTAGCTTTAAAATATGTACAAGGTCCATTTCCCACATAAGGACCTCATTTTATTAATTTTTCAATATAAAGTGGGGTTTCATATGCCTGTAGCAAGGGGTATTTCTGCTCCACTGGATTGATCCAGTGGCCTGATTTCACTACTCACGCGTTTTTTTTGTTTATTTGTTCTCGAGATGTGGATGTTACTGGCAGGGCCACATTTATTGCCCATCACTAATTGCCCTGAAGAAGTGTTGGTGGGCCTCCTCCTTGAACCGCTGCAGTCCTTTTGGTGATGGCACACCCACAATGGTGTTAGGTAGGAAATTCCAGGATACTGACCCAGCAACAATGAAGGAACTATAATATATGTTCAAGTCAGGATAATATGTGGCTTAGAAGAGAACGTTGAGGTGATGGTGTTCCCATGATATTACTGCTACACAAGGTCCCATTCCTCCATTACGTCTAGATCTGCCTGCAGGCTACTCTTTTCATCAAAGGTCCTAACTCCTGCACATACGGTGTCTTCCACAAACTTGTGAACTATTCCCCTGATGTCTTTATCCAGATCATTAAGAAAGATGATGAAGACCAAAGGACCGAACATGATCCCAGTGGGACCCCAGTAGTGACCTTCCCTGAGCAGAGCTGCTACCATTAATAGACCCTATTAATATACAAATGCAGCCAATTTATTACTCAACCGAAGATCTGCCGGCCAAGTCCCACAAGACGCAATGGTATTTAACAACCTTTTGTGAGGTAATTTATTAAATGCCTTGTGAAAATCTAGATATGAATTGCAAACAACATCCAGAGTTTTGGTGTGCCAGCGCCACTGGCCCTCATTTTAATTAATTTATATCAGCTCTGTGGTGGATCACAAGAAGGGTCAAATCGCAATCACAAACTTAGGCATTTCAATTTTAGGGGCAGAACACCAGCAGAAATGTTTTCCACACCAATTTCTAGGCCAAAAAATACAACTGCACCAATTGTAAGCCCCATAACCGATGAAAATGGTAAAGAATTTTGGGGTCTGTTCAACTTTTCCCCTTCATTCTTCCTCAGTTTTAATATTTTAACTTTAATTTTTTTCCTATTAAATATAACTAAGTGTATCTTTTCTTACCTCAACAACTAACTTTAGAACATTTGGTTGGTTCTCTTCTTGCTCCTTGCTTCTACCATTATTGTGGAGGTGGAAGGAATATTTAAAAATCAGATTTTTATTTGGTGAAAACCAGCTCCAACGGTAATTCAATGAATGGAAACCCTAAAATTTGAAGATTGACATGGCCACATCACAGACATTCCCAGGTCAATTGTTGATCTGTAAAATATGTTGAACTGGGAGATTTGCTGATGAACAAGTGGACTAAGTTTTCGGCCCCAAATGGCCGAATGGCCTACTCCTGCTCCTATCTTCTATGTTTCAAAGCCTGATTAGAGCCGGATGACTAAACTGTTCCTCAGGGAGATAAATGTTGGCCCAGAAATTCGGGTCTCCACGGGTGAGTACGCACGGGGTACTCACGCGTAAGCCCAACAAAAGTGCCGGTTTCGTGCATGCACTGCACATGCGCGGGAAACCGGCACTTCCGTTCCCCTGAAAGAAGGGGTTCAGAAGTGGAACGCATGCGCCAGAGAGGCAGCGCATGCGCATTGAACTTACGTTTTTTTTCCAGGTTTTTCCGGGAGGGTAAGTCTCCAGCAGTTACACTTTTAAATAGCAGGCACAAGGCCTGCTTTTAACAAGGTAAGTGGTGAATTAATTAAAATTAAAACATTTTTTCCACAGGTTTATTATTTTTATAAATACTTTAAAGAAAGGTAAGTTTATTTTTAGCCCCGTTAGAAAATGCGATTAATTTTTTCAAAAATTTAAATTATTGTTTAAAATAGTTATTTCATGACATTTATAGTTTATTTTAAAAATGTGATTTTTTTTTTTTAATTTATGAGGTTTTAGTGATGTTTTGGGGCTTATAGTATTTATAGGTTTGACAGCTCTTCCTGTCAAACTTATGAATGAAGCATTCCCTGCGACCACTGGCTCTCCATGGCCCACGTGATCCCAGGGGACACATCGAACTAACTGCGCCCCTGGGATATGCAAGCACTGCGCACCGGCAGTTGGAGGAGGCCCAAGATCGGAATCCCACGCGGGCCCACAGCTCAACGGCCGGCGCGCTATGCAAGTGCAGGTCGGGGGCTTGCACCCGCGGGAAGCCCCTGACCCGAATTTCTGGGCCAATATGAATAGCTTCACAGGGACAACTTTTTAAACATTTTAGTCAAACCTACTACTCTAGTAATAAAGCTACTGATATTGGAGCCATTTTATTACTGTAATATTCTTCTCCTTCTTAGGCAGTCCCTCAGAACCAAGGATGACTTGCTTCCACATTAAAAATGAGTTCGCAGGTGACTGGTGCGGGACCTACAGTCTCCGTCACAGGTGGGGCAGACGGTGGTTGAAGGGGCGGGTGGGTGGGGTGCTTGGGTTGACGTGCACTGCTTGCGCTGCATGCGCTTGGCTTCCGCTTGCTCCCGGCGAAGAGACTCGAGGTGTTCGGCGCCTTCCCGGATGCTTCTCCTCCACTTTGTGCGGTCTTGGGCCAGGGATTCCCAGGTGTCAGTGGGGATGTTACACTTTTTCAAGGAGGCTTTGAGGGTGTCCTTGAAGCGTTTCCTCTGCCCACCTGGGGCTCTCTTGCCGTGCCGGAGCTCCGAGTAGAGCGCTTGTTTTGGGAGTCTCGTATCGGGCATGCGGACAATGTGACCCGTCCATCGGAGCTGATTGAGCGTGGTCAGAGCTTTGATGCTGGGGATGTTGGCCTGAGCAAGAACACTAACGTTGGTGCATCTATCCTGCCAATGGATTTGCAGGATCTTGCGGAGGCAGCGTTGGTGGTACCTCTCCAGTGCTTTGAGGTGCCTGCTGTACATGGTCCATGTCTCTGAGGCATACAGCAGGGCAGGTATCACTGCTGCCCTGTAGACCATGAGCTTAGTGCCAGGTTTGAGGTCCTGGTCTTCAAACACTCTCTTCCTCAGGCGACCGAAGGCTGCACTGGCACACTGAAGGTGGTGTTGGACTTCGTCGGCGATGTCTGCCCTTGTTGACAGTAGGCTCCCAAGGTATGGAAAGTAGTCCACGTTGTCCAAGGCCTTGTCGTGGATTTTGATAATCGGGGGGCAGTACTGTGTGGTGGGGGCAGGTTGGTAGAGGACCTTTGTCTTACGGATGTTTAGTGTAAGGCCCATGCTCTCGTATGCTTCAGTGAAGGTGTTGATGATGGTTTGGAGTTCGACCTCCGAGTGAGCGCAGACGCAAGCGTTGTCTACATACTGTAATTCGACGACAGAGGATGGGAAGACCTTGGATCTGGACTGGAGGCGACGGAGGTCGAACAGTTTCCCGTTTGTTCTGTAAATTAGCTCTACTCCAGCGGGGAGCTTACTGAGGGTGAGATGGAGCATTGCAGCAAGGAAGATCGAGAAGAGCGTTGGTGCGATGACACAGCCTTGCTTGACCCCGGTTCGTACATGAATTGGGTCTGTGGTGGAACCGTTGGTCAGGATCACGGCTTGCATGTCGTCATGAAGCAGGCGGGGGATGGTGACAAACTTTTGAGGGCAGCCAAATTTGAGGAGGACACTCCATAATCCCTCACGGTTGACAGTGTCGAAGGCCTTTGTGAGATCAAAGAAGGCCTTTACTTTGAAGTTCCACCTTTACTTATCCAATCATCATCAGAGCAGTCTCCAGCAAAGAACTCTCTTACCTGCTTCATACCATTATCTCCACTGACCCCCAAGGATCAATCGTTGGTCCCCTGCTCTTCCTCATCTGCATGCTGCCACTTGGCAACATCATCTGATGACATGGCATCAGATTCCATATGCATATTGATGACACGGTAAGAGAGCCCCAGGTGGGCAGAGGAAACGCTTCAAGGACACCCTCAAAGCCTCCTTGAAAAAATGTAACATCCCCACCGACACCTGGGAATCCCTGGCCCAAGACCGCACAAAGTGAAGGAGAAGCATCCGGGAAGGCGCCGAACACCTCAAGTCTCTTTGCCGGGAGCAAGCGGAAGCCAAGCGCAAGGAGCGCACATCAACCCAAGCACCCCATCCACCTGCCCCTTCAACCACCGTCTGCCCCACCTGTGACAGAGACTGTAGGTCCCGCATTGGACTCATCAGTCACCTGCAAACTCATTTTTAATGTGGAAGCAAGTCATCCTCGGTTCCCGAGGGACTGCCTAAGAAGAAGAAGAATCCCATGCGCTTTAATGTCTATTATGTGGTACTTCGTCAAACGCCTTCTGAAAATCCATATACACAACATCAACCGCACTACCCTCATCAACCCTCTCCGTTACTTCATCAAAGAACTTAATCAAGTTAGTCAAACATGATTTGCCTTTAACAAATCCATGCTGACTTTCATTTATTGGCCCAGGATTATTGTCTCTAAAAGTTTCCCCACCATTGACATTCGGTTGATTGGTCTATAATTGCCAAGTTTATCCCTCCCCTCTTTTTTGATCAGAGGTGTAACATGTGCAATCCTCCAGTCCTCTGGGCACTACTCCCATATTTTGGGAGGATTGGAGAATTGCGGCCAGAACCTCCGTATTTTGCAACTTCCTTCAGCATCCTAGGTGCCTCCCATCCTGACCAGATGACTTTTCTACTTTGAGCGCTGCCACCCTTTTAAGTACCTCCTGTTTATCTATTTTAACCCTATTCAATGTTTCTACTACCTCCTCCTTTACTGTGACATTGGCAGCATCCTCTTCTTTAGTGAAGACAGATACAAAGTACTCATTTAGTACCTCAGCCATGCCTACAACCTCCACAAAAAGATCTGCTTTTTTGCCCCTAATCAGCCCTGCCCTTCCGTTGACTACCCTTTTGCTATATATATGTTTGTAAAAGACATTTGGGCTCCCTTTTATGATACCAATAATCTATTCTGAAATACTCTCTTTGCCCCTCTTATTTTCTTTTTCAGTTCTCCCCGTAATTTTTGTATTCAGCGTGGTTCTTTACTGAATTATGAACCCAACATTTATCATAATCATCCTTTTTCTGTTTCATTTTAATCTCTAAGGGGGGAATTGTAACCTTAAAAACGGGTTGGTTTGGAGTGTGGGAGGTAGTTACATTTTTTTAAATGGGATTCCGACCTGATCCCGCCTCCAACCCACCCGCTTCCGGTTTTAACGGAGGTGGGATGGGGGGCGGGAAGCGGGTGGGCGACCAACTCGCTCCCAGGGGGAGGAATGTCAATTTAAATATTATAATGAGGTGGGATGCCTCTTTTTTAACTTCCATTCTGTTGTTAACTGCATGTAGACGGGTTTCACACAATTTGTGAAACCCAGCAGTTACAGCAAGATGGGGACAACTGGATTCAGGAGGTAAATGCCTTTATACCTACCTCCTGGATCCAGGGTCCCTGCCTAATCCAACCACCACGATCGGGGCCCCCCCCCCATCCACAAGGCCTCCGATCACCTCCCCAGGCATCGCCCACCTCCCTGCCCAGCGATGATGCTCAGGCCAGCCATGATCCTCGGGTGGCTGACCACGATCTTCCCTTCACATCCCCCCCCACCCCCATCATCCAGCCCCGATCTTCTCTCCTCCCCCAATCCATTTAATCGCCCGGCCCAACCCCCGATCCTGTACCCCCCCACACCCTGATCCATTTAATTGTCCGGCCCCCACGCAAATCCTCCCTCCCTCCTCTGTGCAGCCAAAGGTCTGCCCACCCGCAGCCAGCCAGCCTCTCAAACTGACTGGCTGCGGGCGGGAAACCGAGACCTCACATGCAAATCAAGCTCTGACGTTAAAGTCAGCAGGACCTGCTGGAAGTGCAGCCTCCCGGGTTTCCCGATCACCTTGGAGCCCCCTGCCCCCAGCCCGCCTTCCTCTACAAAATTCCAGCCTATATCTTTAGTCATCCAGGGAGCTCCAGCTTTGGATGCCCTTCTTTTTCCCCTCATGGGAATTTGTCTACTCTGTACCAAACCATCTTCTCTTTAAAGGTCTCCCATTGCTCATTTACTGGTTTACCTGCCAATCTTGGATTCCAATCCACCTGGGCCAGATCCCTTTACAATTCCAGTTGAATATTTTGCACATCCGAGTCATCCTTGTTCTTTTCCATAACTACTATAAACCTAATGATATTGTGATCACTGTTGCCCAAATGCTCCACACACGCTCCACATGCCCCACTTCATTCCCCAGAACTAGATTCAGCACTGCTTCCATCCTTGTTGAGCTGGAAATATAGAGGGAATTTTAACACCCAAAAATGGGTGGATTTGGTTCGGGTGAGATGTGAACATTTTAAAATCTCAAACCTGAACCCAACCTGTCTCCAAGCATTTTTAACGGAGGCGGGACATGCAACGGGCAACCTACTCGCTCACAGACCACCCCCACCCCACCCCACCCCGCAATCGGAACACGTTAAAACTGCACAGCGTGCAAGGAAACTGTGGCCGCGAAATTCAGCTCCATTGCTCCTGTCGTTAGCACCTCTGGGGATTGCTAATGGGGTGCAAAGGGCTTAATGCCCGGGGGGGAAGCTAGCACCCCCCTAGAAATTCAGCGGGGCATTGCTGAGGCGCTAGCCGATAGCGCCGTGCCCCGCCTGTAATGAACGAGCCGCTGTGCTGCCAGCAATGATGTCATCGGCATGCAACGCTTCCCCTTAGTGCCCTGCCGTGGCCCCTTCGGCTGCGCCCTGCGAGGCTGTCACGGGTGATGTCAGCACCAGCCTCGCGGGTCACGCACTGGGCCGCACTCCACTGGCGGGGCGGTATTTTAAGGTGAGGTGCAGCTTCGACCCGTGCCGTCATTTTCATCTTTTGGCCGACCTCCAGGTTGGTCCTCCGTGGCAGCCCTTGGCGTGGTCCTGGCCGCCATCGCGCAGCCCGGCACTGCGTCTCAGTGCTGAGCTGCGGCCACGGCACCACACCGCCTTGGTGGAAGGCCCTGCAGAGCTTGCAGCATCCCTCCCCTTTAACGTAAGGGGAGGGGTGGTAAAACGCGTCACCGCTACGCAGAGCAGCCGCGTAGCACTCCGGCGTTACCGCGCTTTGCGCCTCCGACACTGCCTTGAGAGGAAGTGGAGCGCCCGAGATAGCGCTCCACTTCCTCTCCAGGGTGCTAAATCGAATTTAGCGGCCGGGGCGGTACTTCCGCGATGGCCGCTAATTCTCCGGAGCTAATTTGGTTACCACCCCCAAACGGGGCGTAACCGGATTTCGCGCCCCCAGACTCTTGGGTTTCCTGACCAAAATTCCTCCCCCAGCGCATGAAACCCTCCCCAGTAAATATCAGGGCCATACTGATCAAGAAAGTTCTCTTGTACACCATTTCAGGAATTCCGTCCCCTCTTTGCCCTTTTACACTGTTATTTTCCCAGTCTATATTAGGATAATTGAAGTCCCCCATTATCACTACTCTAAAGTTCTTGCACATTTCTGCAATTCGTCTGATAATTTGCTCCTCCACCTCCTTCCCACTACAGTATTTGATGGACTATAGTAACACCCAGCAGTAAATTGGCTCCTCTATTGTTCCTTAGTTCTAAACAAATAGATTCTGTCTTTGAACCTACATCAGAATGCTGTTCATAGACTACTGCTCAGCATTCAACACTATCGTCCCCAACAAGCTGGCCACCAAACTCCACACTCTTGGCCTGAACACTTCCCTCTGCAACTGGACCCTGGACTTCCTAACAAACAGACCCCAGTCTGTCAAATTAGGTAACCACACCTCCCCCTCCCTGACCCTAAACACGGGGGCCCCACAAGGATGTGTGCTGAGCCCCCTCCGCTACTCCCTCTTCACCCACGACTGTGTGGCTGTTCATGGTTCCAACACCATCATCAAGTTTGCGGATGATACCACGGTAGTAGGCCAGATCACCAACAACGATGAGTCACCCTACAGGGAGGAGGTCCAGCATCTCGTGAAGTGGTGCGCCGATAACAACCTGGCCCTTAACATCAAGAAAACCAAAGAAATCATTGTGGACTTCAGGAAGTCTAAAGGCGGATGTCACACCCCCATCCACATCCATGGGGCTGTGGTGGAAAGGGTGGACAGCTTTAAGTTCCTCGGAGTCCACAGCACGGAAGACCTCTCCTGGTCCCTCAATACCTCCTCTCTGGTGAAGAAGGCCCAGCAGCGCCTATATTTCCTAAGGAGGCTGAAGGGATGTAACCTGTCACCCCTGATCCTCTCTAACTTTTACCGCTGCACAATAGAGAGCATCCTGACGAACTGTATCACAGTATGGTATGGCAGCTGTAGCTACTATGACCGGAAAGCCCTGCAGCGGGTAGTCAAAACTGCCCAACGCATTACCAGCACCCGGCTACCGACCATAGAGCACATATACCAGAAACGCTGTTTACGGAGGTCACGGACCATCATCAAAGACCCTACCCACCCCAGCCACAGTCTGTTCACCCTCCTGCCATCTGGGAGACGCTACAGATGCATTCGCACCCAAACGACCAGATTTAGGAACAGCTTCTTTCCCAGGGCTGTCATCCTACTGAACTCCACAAATAAACTATAAAGCCTGCACATCTGCCAATGCACTTTATTATGGTTATGTTTATGTTAATGTATTACAAGCCAAATGAATGTTGAATGTTTAAATGTCTTAATCTAAATGTACACTCTCGGGAGCCGCAAGCCTACATTTCGTTGTACTGCACTTGTGCACTAACAATGACAGTAAAGTTGATTATGATTATGATATCATTCCTTTCTAGCGCTGTAACAGTATCTTTGATCAATACTGCCACGCCCCCTCCTTTTTTTCCTTCCTTATCTTTCCTGAATACATTGTAGCCAGGAATATTAAGTGCCCATTCCTCCCCTTGTTTGAGCCAGGTCTCCATTATTGTCGCTGTATCATAATCCCATGTAGCAAAATGTGCCTGAAGCTCACTAACTTGATTTACCATGGTCCGGGCATTTACGCACATGCATTTTAAACCCCCCTGCCTCACATTTCCACAGTGCATGAGCTGAAAACAAACACAATTCCACAAGAGACTGGAATTCCCCAGGACCTTTGGGCAGTCTAAAAGTTAATAGATCTATTCCAATAAGAGCAAGCTACTCATTAATCATCAGTTTTATTATTTTTATATGTCTGTTGGCATAGCAACAAGGACAGCAAATTTCTCACAAATTCGACTCTATTGATCACCCCAAACCTGTATATTAATTTCACTAAAAATGCAACATCACCACTTAAACTAGTGACACGGAAACTAAAATATAAGAATGGGAAGGACACAGAGCACCTGATGGTTATCATACTCACCATTCACTAGAATAAGAAAGGAAATGTAGTTTCTCATTTTTCAAAGTTATTAAATGGCACCCAGCTAGTAATTCAAACTTTGGAAGGTCTAACGTAATCTTTTGAAAAAGATAAAAGTAAAACTCTTATTACCTCATTGAATTCAAAAATAGACGAAAGATCCATGCTCCTGACGATATGCAAAAGTTCAGGAATGAGCTCCACGATTTGTAGTGATTTAGAGGTGAAAGAAGTGAGGCCAGCGAACACCTCCAGGATATTCTGCATCATCTGATTTGCCTGAGGGGGGATCACCATTGGTAGAAGTGCCTGGTAACAGCACAGAATGAAAACATTTTACTGAAGTACACTTTGAAATTCTTTAGCAATTAAAGCTAGACACAGCACTGCAGCTAAAGAGAGAATGGCATATTTGATATTATGTGTGTCATACGTGTGCCACGTGTCATATATATAGGGCTGGATTTTCATTGGGCTGTGGAGTCGGGATTGGAGGCGTGTGGGGGTTTAAAATCCCGAAATCAGGGGTCCCGACCCCAACCCGCCTCCATGCCAGTTTCAAAGGAGGCGGGTACCCGCCCCGCACTGGGACCCGCCTCCCCGAGGCGGGAAGGGGATTAGTGCCAATTAACTGCCTGTTAACAGGTAGTTAACAGGCAGTTTTTAGCCTAATCCCCATTTTCATTGTTGAAATGTGGGATTCCCGATGGCTCCAAACCACGCCAAGTTAGCGAGGCGGGCCGTCGGGATGAAGGGCTTGGAGGGGTCGAGATGTCCGGTGTTCAGGTGAGTGATGGGTGCATGAGTGCAGAGGTAAGTGTGCTTGGTCTGTGTAAAGTGTTTAAAGAAGTTCTGCTAACCTTTACTTACCTTTACAGCCTTCTTTCCTTCAGGTCTCGGGAGTCCTTCATCTCACCGGCACAGAAAGCAGAATGGCCGCTAGCTGTCAAAATCTGCAGCCTCTGCTTTCTGTTCCAGGGCGTTCTCTAAATCATCCTGAGAGGAAGGAATTACCCTGGAGTACAGATTGTCAGTGTTTGACAACTTCAAAGGTCTTGACAGATGAAATTTCAATCTGTGACATCACCTGTTGCTGGGTGGCCCTTAATTAGCCTGCTGAGCCTGCTGGGCGGGCTCAACAAGGTCAATCAAGTCAAAATCGCGTGGGTTGGCTAGAACTCGATGGAGGCGGGACTACAATCCCAAAAGTTATAGTCCCGCCTCCTCAATGAAAATCCAGCCCATAGTGTGCAAACAAATGGAGATGTACACATTTCTATACCCAGCAGAAATTGGAGTTTCTTACAATAACCTAGGTAGTTCTGGGCTAAGTGATCATACCTGGAGCAGTGTTGGACTCGTGTGATCAGACCTGGAGTAGTTCTGGGTCAGATCATCAAACCTGGAGCAGTTCTAGGTCAAATCATCAAACCTGGAGCAGATCTGAGCCAAGTAATCAGTCCAGGAGTAAGGCTGGACCAGGTGATCACACCAGGAGTCACAAGATCAGACCAGAAGTGGTGTTGGACATGATCAGACCAAGTGGTTAGGTCTGGAGTGATAGTGGTATTCTTCTTATTAGCTTGTGCAGCAGAATAAGCCTGTTCAATATATTATAAGGGGTTTGAATGCTTTCAATGACAGTAATTGTTTTACAGATTCATCAGCATATTACAGACTTAAACAGGCACAATGGGCTGAATAGCCTCCTTCTGTGCTGTAAGATTCTATGATTCTATGCTCGAACCACATGGTGTTAATTGTGACAATACAGTATATTCAATTTTATTTTTCTATTTCTGAGCTTTGCTGGTTATCGTTTTATCTTCCGCTGCCATTGTTGAACATTGCCACACCTATCAGGTCCCTCTCCTTCACACTGATTGACAGGATCTGTGGCTCCAGCTCTTGCCTTCTGCCCCCATAGCTGTGATTTGCTGAGCAGGGGCCTACCTTTCTCCCACTAAGCCTTTTTGGCATTTCACCTTGTTTCTTATATTCCTGACATCCTGTTTTCATATACAGGCACTACCCTCCTTTTGAGCTACCAAATTTTGCTTTCTAAGTTGATATTACAGGGCAGGTTTGGAAGGAGGGTGGAAGGATTTAGAACAATGTGGTTCTAAGTCCAGAGATTACTTTTGCTGATATGTTTTACATGACATTCCTATTTTAGCAGTGGTGTTAACCCATTTAAAATAATTGGTCTGACACCTAAATAGAATAAGCAGAATGTCACCTATGCACGCTTTAAACTCTCATCTGCTAATATCACCAAAAGTAACTTCTGGAACTATAGTTCTCTGTCTTAAAACATGCATTTATGAAGCAAAAAATAAGGGCGGATATTCAGTATCTTGTATAATGACAAATCGTGTGATGCACGAAGCTACTGAATAACATTATTGAAATGTTGGCCCTGATATTAACGGGAGTCAGGGAGGGAGCGGGGGCACGTGTTTAGGGGGGTGGGGAAACCCGGAAATGCTGGGAACGTGGAGGTCCTGCTGAATTTATCTACAAGACCTCATTGTCATTTTTTTACTCCATTTCCCACCCGGCAGACGGTCAGATTGACAGGCTGCCCAGCTGCCAGGCGGGAAAGCCAGCGGTAGAAGGCCACAGCTGGGACCACTGGGCATGCTCCTCGGAAACATTGTGGGTTGGTGGGGGACACGGACTGGCAATCGGGAAGGAGGGGGGGCCGACAAAGATGGCGGGGTTGGTGGGGGAAGACCGCAGCAGAAAATTTGCTTGATGGGCTGAGGGAAGCACTCCTGCTCCTTCTGGCCCACAAGCTGTACTCTTAAAAAAAAACACTTAACTGCTAGATCTGGCTGCTCCCACCTCCCTTTAGCTGCCAGGTTTCCTGAGCGCTGGGAATCCTGGCTGACAGCGTTAAATTCAAAATGGCTGCCAAAAGCTGAGGAACAGAGCATCATTAACATTTTATAATCATGGGCCCGCCTCTCAAGATCAGGTTAATTGAAACTCTCCGCGATTAAAACGGAAGTCGGCACATTCGCACCAGGTTGGGCTCAGGTTACACATATTTGCCGATTTAACTCCCCCCCCCACCCCCGGCCCCCTCCCACCCGTTGTGGCAGGGGGAAATTGAAATTCCCTCCGTTATGTCCCTTGGGTATTTTGGTATTTTGAGGTAATCAAGGATAATTCACACAGCAAGTAAATAGACGCCACTGTGTAACTGGTGTCACTTCACATTATAATTCTAAAACATTTCTTGCTGGAAATTGTTAGACAATGATTCAAGGGATTTTGTTCATTTGCAATCTATTACTCCTGTTGTTTTAGCAGGTTTGCTTTTTGCTGCTATTTTAACAGCTTACTTTAGTGGTTTTCACCACTTTTGAAGAACAATGAAATGCCCTTTTATTTCCCTTTAATAATTCTATATAACCTGTATTTTTGAGGTCCTTCAAGTATCATTATCACATCATTTTATTGCTACTTGCTTTACACATCTTTGTTAGTGTTGGAGATCAAAACTGTTCCCATTTCAGACACCCACAGCATGATTTTAACTCTCCTCGATCAGTGGGAAAGCAGTGGGGGAGCAGTTAAAATGATCTGCAATTTTAATGTCGCTAATTTTGGTGGCCGGTGAGGTCCCCGCCAGACTCCAGCAGGAGCCTCATTATTAAATGTAAATCGAGGTCCTATAACGTACATGGGACCCCGATGCAATTTTAATCCACTCCAGAGTGGGACCCTCACTGCAACTACCCCTCATGGTGAACCAGTTAAGAAGCCCGTGAGACTTGCTTGGGTAAATTATAATAACTTTCTTTCGTGGGACCAGGAAGAGCACAAGTGCGAGCCGCCACCCCGACTTACTTTGTTCCCAGTAGCCTTCTGCTAGTTTTTGTCCTCACCTGCCAGCCAGGTGTCATTTTCCCATTCCCCAGCTTCCCACCAGGAGTCAAATTTTGCCCCTCAGTGTCAGTATCAAACAGACCCTGATGCACAGCCAAGCTCTTTCCACTCTGCCCCAACAAAATGTCTCAGCCTCAACCTCAGAACATCACTCCATACTGCACCTTGTGACATATTTTCTATTCACCCATACCAGCCATGCTCTTCACTCTGCGTGAGATTACCAATTAGCGCCAAATTTTGGACAGTTTTGTGCTGTAGGCCCATGTGCATTAGGAACTGGATTGAGATTGCCCAAACTCATTTTACACAGGATCTATACAGGCAACAGAAGGTTTGGACTAGATTCAAATGCAAGACCCAGAGGTGAAAAGACCAGTGTCTAACCTACTGATCCACCTAATTCCCCTTTTACAGATCTTTAAAACAGAACAATATTTAAAATCTGCCAGAAAATGCAGATGCAAGGGTTGGCTTGGTTTTCTGGTTGGCTGTATGCAAGGCTCCATGGTCAGAAATGCCAGGGCTTCGCAAAATTTACCCTGTGTAACCAGAATATACTTTCTACTGTACAGAGAAGCCAGAAGTGAAGGGAAGTGCAAGGTAGCTTATAATTCCTGCACAGAGATGGCAAAAGGGAGAGAGAATGATAGGAAGAACAGAAAACAGAAACAAAAATAATTACATGAAATGTCTTTTGCTTTACCTTATAAATGATGCACCTCACATCCATGTTCTGGCTGACTGTTAAAATGAGTTCATAACATTGCAAGGGAGTCAAGGAACACAGTTCTGCAGTCACAGATGAAATACTTATGTTGTCTGAAAATGACAGCATTAGAGCCAGGCTTTTCTCATCACACCTGTCTACCGTGGCAAGAGCGCCAAGAATTAACTGCAGAAAGAAACATCCATCAGCTCCATCAACACAAATAATTGACGAATATCTGATATTGGTGATAATATAACTGAGTGTTACAAAATAAAATGACTTTAGCAACTCTGGATACCTTTATCATCCTCAATGTTTGATGGAATTAGTATTAGGATTGTTAAAACATTTTAGTACTGGGAAATTGAAATTCTTCTGATAATGATACAAAATTGCTCAATATGAACTCCATAGGCAAAAGGTGGAGCAAGCCCTGGACTCTCAGATATCACCAGAGTCCTACATTATTTATTTGCAGACCTACAGTTGCATTAGTAAGTGAACGATAATGTTCTTGCCTTTTGACTCTAACATTCTCAGTTGCTTGTGTATTTTTTGCAGCTAATTTTAGGATAATGGATGAACCCTAGTGTTGCCTCTGTTGACTCAGAAGAATCTACATTTGGCCCAATTTAGATGAGTTTGTATTCAAAATCTATTTTTTAACAATTTGGATTCCCATCACGTTTTATTCGAAGGCTCCCGGCCAGTGATTCATCAGCTATAGGTCGCTCTAAGTTTGTAGTTTGAACCAGGACCTTCTCAGAGTTATAATGCAAACATTTCATCTTAAGCCTAATCATCAGTCTAAGAGAATCTCTGTTCAGAATGCTGATGTTTGAACTGAAGACTATTAAAGTTACTGTACATTATGGAAGAACACATCCCCCAACCTGAAAAGTAGCCCCATGCACTTCTTGACTTTAAAAACAAAATTGTCAAAGTTCTCATACTGAAATCAAAATAAAATTGTCTTGTCAAAGTGCATATGTTTATTTCAAAAAAGACAAACCCATTTAATGCATATTGTACTTTACCTGGCCTTAACAGCCAAGATAACTACATCAGTCCACAGAATCTTTATCATTATCATCTGTCATTTTAAGGGCTTTGCAACATTGGTTCTGTCTTGCACTATCCTATATACTAATGTGATATCTCTGGCACTAATCCCTGAAGTTATCTGACATAAGAGGACCATCTCCTCTTGTGTTACACATAGGTTATAGATCAGTTTTTGATTCTGTTTAGCAACTCCCTTTCAGATGGCAATTACATTCTACGTGTTACACATGCTAGTGAGTACAGGAATAGGAGGATAGAGCAGACAGGCGTTTCTGCGGCCGTAGACATAACTCCAGGATGGTAGGTTGCCTCCCTGGTGCCAGGGTCAAGGATGTCACTGAGCGGCTGCAGGACACTCTGAGGGGGGAGGGTGAACAGCCAGAGGTCGTTGTCCATATCGTTACCAACGACATAAGCAGAAAGAGTGATGAGGTCCTGCAGGCACAGTTTAGGGAGCTAGGAGAGAGATTAAAAAGCAGGACCTCAAAGGTAGTAATCTCCGGATTACTCCCAGTGCCACGTGCTAGTGAGTACAGGAATAGGAGGATAGAACAGATGAATGCGTGGCTGGAGAGATGGTGCAGGAGGGAGGGCTTTAGATTCCTGAGGCATTGGAACCGTTTCTGGGGAAGGTGGGACCTGTACAAGCCGGATGGGTTACATCTCAACAGAGTCGGGACCAATATTCTCATGGGGAGGTTTGTTAGTGATGTTGGGGAGGGTTTAAACTAGCTTGGCAGGGGGATGGGCACCAGCATATAGGAGTAGAAAAGGGGAATAAGGTGTATAAAAGAGTGATTGTGTGGGATAGTACTAGAGAAGATAGTACTAGAGAAGGCGGTACTAGTACTGTATTAGATAGGAGCAGACTAAGAAAGACTACGAAAAATTCAAAAATGGGTTTAGAATGCATGTACGTAAACGCACAAAGTGTAGTGAATAAGGTTGGTGAGCTACAAGCACAATTAGCCGTGTGGCAATATGATGTGGCAATAACGGAAACGTGGCTTAAAAATGGTGAGGACTGGGCACTTAATATTCAAGCGTACAAGGTGTTCAGAAAAGATAGGGAAGCAAAAAAGGGAGGAGGGGTAGCAGTGTTGGAAAGGGAGGATGTTCTTGAGGGGACAAGGACAGAATCCATTTAGTTAGAGTTGAGGAGCAAAAAGGGTATGATCACGCTATTGGGGGTATTCTATAGGCCTCCAAATAGTGAGAGGGAGGCAGAGGAGCAAATCTGCAGGGAAATCGCAGAGATATGCAAGAGCTATAGAGTGGTTATATTGGGAACTTTAATTACCAAATATCAACTGGGATAATGCTAGGGTAAAGGGAAAGGAGGGGGAGGAATTTCTAAAATGTGTTCAGGAGAATTTCCTTGACCAATATGTTGTTGGCCCAACTAGGAAGGAGGCATTGCTGGATCTGGTACTGGAGAATGAGGTGGGCCAGGTCGACCAAGTGTCTGTGGGAGAACACTTGGGTACGAGTGATTATCGTATCATAAGATTTAGAGGAACTTCTAAACTGGAATAGGGCGAACTTCAATGGGATGCGAAAGGATCTAGCCAGGGCAAAATGGAACCAAAGTCTGACAGGAAAAACTGTAATGGAACAATGGGTGATCTTTAAGGAGGAGATGTTCCAAGTACAGGCTGGGTACATTCCAACAAGAGGGAAGGGTAAGGGAACCAAAGCAAGGGCTCCCTGGATGACGAGGGAGATTGAGAAGATGATGAAACAAAAAAAAGAGGGTGCATGATGCATGTTAGGTGAATTCTTCAAGGGAGAACCAGACCAAATACAATAAGTTGAGAGGGGTTGTGAAGATGAAATTAAGATTGGCAAAGAGAGAATATGAGAGTAGAATGGCAATTAACATAAAAGGGAACCCAAAAATCTTCTACTGGCAGAGCAGGTGATATATGCTTAGAGGTGCAGGGCAAGGCTAGAATACCCAATGAGTACTTTGTATCAGTATTTACTAAGGAGGTGGATGCTGACAAAATATCGGTAGAAGTGGACAAGGTAGAAGCAATGGAAGGGGTGAAAATTGATAGACAGGATGTACTAGAAAGGCTGGGTATGCTCAGAGTGGACAAACCGCCTGGTCCAGATGGCTGGCATCCCAGGTTGCTAAGGGAATTGGGGGAGGAGATCGCGGAAGGGCTTGCCATAATTTTCCAATCTTCCCTAGATGCGGGGGAGGTGCCTGAGGATTGGAAAGTGGAAAGTTGCCACCATTGTTCAAGAAAAGGTGTAAGGACAATCCTAGTAACTACAGGCCGGTCAGTTTAACATCAGTGGTGGGTAAAGTTTTAGAAACAATAATGAAGGAAAAAATTAGCGGGTACTTGGGGAGGTTTAAGCTAATGAAGGAGAGCCAACACGGGTTTGTAAAAGGCAGATCGTGTTTGACTAATCTAATTGAATTTTTTGATGAAGTAACAGAGAGGATTGATGAAGGGAATGCAATGGATGTTGTCGACATGGATTTTCGGAAGGCATTTGACAAAGTACCACATAGATGGCTGGTTAACAAAATTGAGGCTCATGGAATAGGTGGGTCAGTGGCAGCTTGGATAAGGAACTGGCTTAAGGACAGAAAACAGTGAGTTGTGGTAAATGGCTGTTTTTCAGACTGGAGGATGGTAGACAGTGGTGTTCCCCAAGGGTCAGTGCTGGGGCCACTGCTTTTTTTGATATATATATATATAGATATAAATGACCTGGATATTGGAATACAGAGTAGAAGTTCTAAATTTGCAGATGACACCAACCTTGGGGGTGTGGCAAACAGTGAGGATGATACCAATCGACTGCAACAGGACATAGAAAGGCTAGCAGAATGGGCAGACAAGTGGCAGATGGAATTTAATACAGAGAAGTGTGAGGTGATGCAATTTGGCAGAAGGAACAGGGAGAGGCAATATACACTTAATGGCACAGTTTTAAAGAGTGTGTAGGGACAGAGGGACCTGGGAGTTAATTTACATAGGTCCCCGAAGGTGGCAGGACATATTGAGAGAGTGGTTAACAAAGCGTCTGGGATCTTGGGCTTCATAAATAGAGGTATTGAGTATAAAAGTAGAGAAGTTATGCTGAACCTTTATAAAGCGGGGGTTAGGCCACAACTGGAGTATTGCGTCCAGTTCTAGTCACCACACTTTAGGAAGAATGTGAAGGCACCTGAGATGGTGCAGAGGAGATTTACCAGAATGGTTCTGGGGATGGGGGATTTTAGTTACAAGGACAGGTTGGAGAAGCTGGATTTGATTTCATTAGAGCAAATGAGATTGCGGGGTGATTTGATAGAGGTGTACAAGATTATGACGGGTTTGGATAGACTAGACGGGGAAAGGCTGTTCCCACTAGTTGATGGTACAAGGACTAGGGGACACAGATTTAAGGTTTTGGGCAAGAGATACAGGGGGGATGTGAGGAAAAACATTTTTACGCAGCGAGTGGTGAGGACCTGGAACTCACTGCCGACAGAAATGGTGGAAGCGGACACGCTTAATGTTTTCAAGGGGAGACTGGATAGGCACTCGAGGGAAATAAACTTGCAGGACTTCGGGGATAGAGCGGGGGAATGGGACTAACTGGATTGCTCTACAGAGAGCCGGCACGGACTTGATGGGCCGAACGGCCTCCTTCTGTGCCATTATGACTCTATGACATTTCATTATGCAATATACATCCTGTCTTATTTTTCTATATATTGAAGTCAATAGAAAGGAAAATTAGGCAGGGTATACAATGGGTGGCCGAATCACTACTGCCCATTTTGCAACCCCACTGAAGTTGAATTTCACCCCCATAGTAACTTGTTCCCTTGGTTGCACTCAAAGAGTCAATTAAGTTTGCACGGGGAAGTTTTCTACTGCCCACTATTTATAGTGAAATCATAATGTGTTTATAAAGAATACATTTACAAATTCAGCACATGTAATCAACAGAGACTTTCTCAGTACTGTTAATGACCACCACAGACGATGATCATATTATCAGAATGGTATTCTGCCAAATATTAATCCTAGGCTACATGCAGCCTTATAATGCTGAGTTCTACCTTCAACTGTTTCATTCAGGTTTTCTGATCCTGTATATGTTTTAATATAAACCATAATGAGTATTTGTACATATTTCTAGCTCTCAAATTACTTTTGTAATTTGTTAAAATTTATAAAGGTTAGCGCCCATAAATTATGCATTGAGATACTGTAGTAACTTAAAACGTTTGGAATTCTGCATCACACTACTTTAACAGAGGCACTGACCTGTTTAAAATAAACGTGTCAATGCTTCCACTAGAATTGTGGACAGAAGAATTTAAGATCAAAGCATTTGTACACTAGTATCTCATGGAGTAGTTTCAGGGTCTATTGTGTATAGGTAGATGTCAATGTGAGGTAGTAAAATGCCAGCCTATTATCTACAAAGATGAAAAGATTTCCTTCTTATTTTACACGATTTGATTGCCAAACTTTCTTATACTTAACCAGTTATTTCCAGTTAAAAAGCAGTAGCTGAATCCAATCTACCAATTCTTGAAGTTACCTTTGAGGTAGTGATGTTTGCCTTCAGTAATACATCAATGGCTTCAGGTGAGAGTCTGCTGTTCTGCTGCAACTGCATTTTCAAAGTAGTGGTGTTTTGCACACAGCTCTCTATTGGTAAACCTATTCAAAACAATCAAATTCAAAATTAATTAATCTTATATGAGATTAAAAATAAGATAAATCATGTAAAAAATAGACATATATAAAAGTGGTGCTGGACAAAAGGTCCTAGAGCCAAAAAAGAAATGACAAGTCCAATAGAATTCACATACTACTGGACCAAAGTGCCATCCTTCTCAACAATACCCATTATGTGCTTTATAGACTTCCACTGGTTAATCGGGATTTAATATTCATAAGCAGTAAGAACTGTGATCTTCTAATGCTATTAACTACTTCAAGATTTATTTTATTTTAAGAAAGCATTAGCCATGGTTTAACCATGAATATCTAACAATTATACCTATGGTCCAGTCCATTAAACTACTAATATACAGAAAGTAAAATGAAAAAAAATTGAAAATATAATCAAATCTGCATAAAAGGCTGAAAAAGAAACAAAGGGATTAATGTTGCTGAAGTATAGTGGAAGTGAGTTGTCAATGGTTGGAAATACAACAGTGAGACAGTCGAAGGGACAAAAATGTCTCATTTTGTGTAATTTTGAGTAGGATTTTGCACCCATTAGCAGCACATTTCCTTTAACCATCCAGATAATTCTCTTATACCCTCTTTAGTTCATTTCTGTTTGTTTTCAGCACGTTTTGAACTCATTCATCTGTCAGCTGTATCTATGTTTTTCATCACAGTTACTGTACTATTCCCGAAGACTGTTGTCACCTTTTCACAATGATAGCCAAATCATATTGACTCGGATTCTGCGGTCAGTGCCGAAGGAACGGCGCTTGCCGTTCACCTCCCTGACAGTTGCACACAAAGCTTTTGCGGGCTTCTGAGCAGAGACTTGTTCTAACCCGGATTCTGATCCAGTGCGGCACCTTCTACAGGGCACCTATGAGCAAGTAAAGAAGCAGCGAGATTCTTCAACCAATCAGATACTCCATTATAATGGTGAGCGCTATTAGCCTCACTGTTATTATATACGTAAAATCCAGGCTATTGTTTAATGTGAAGTTGCTGAACCCGTCCTCTCATAAACAGGCAGTACCAGTTCTATGCAGGTTACGGAAATATTACCTTCAAAGGCTCCAATGTTCTCAAGTATAGCCACAAAGGAACTGTTTGGAGAAAGTGTTTTTGCAGCAAAATTAAATCTGGAAAACATGAAGATTAAAAAAATATTAAATGGCAGCTGACATGGAAAATTGTTCTGTGATACATTCCATCCATGAAGTTTGCAACACAGCATTAAAAAGCCTTATATAGGCCTAATATTATGAAATGAACCTACAGAACCAGAAACATATCACCTGCATCAAACTTATTTTTTAAAGCCCTACTGTAAGAATTCTCTTTCAGTTACTATGGATTTTTAGACACCTGCAAGGTTCCATAGGCAATCTATTACTGTACAATGTTGATTAACTGTGAGTCTCTATAAGCTTCTGGACAAAAGTTTCTGTTTATTAGCATTTGCCTTCAGGCTACCATAATAAGTAACATGAATTTACAAGTTCTACAAGTGTAAAATTATATTGCTCCCAATTTAAACTGTATCTGTTTACAACTTCAGGGTTCAACCACTGTGGAAGTCTTCATCCCACCTTTCTAATATCGAAGAAGATAGTGAGTATTAGTGTTGTAAACATGAAAAAACACAAAGAAAAGATTAGGCACTACTGCACAAGAGAGAGCAAACATCAGATGGAGTCATTCTGGGCTATTCCCTTGCATCTCCAAGCGACTTGTTTCAGACTAGCATTGGTGGAACCCTGGGAGCAGGTCACCTACCCATCTACTTGGCTGTGAATAGTGCTCAAGCAAGGGGTTCAAATTTTTTATATTTTACAGTTGTACTCTATTTTTCAATAGCCTCTAGCAAGTTCCCATCTCTTTTTGTTAATTTAATAAAATGTAAAATAAAATCCATCTGGTCCAAATAGGCTAACAGCAACATGAATGGTAAAATGTAAAAACGACATGAAAATTACTATGGAGTTGCTATGCCAACAGCACTTACGACAACTGAGGCAGCTCCATTAAACCATCCATAAGGATTCCTCACACTGAGCCTGGGTTACAGCAGCAGGCCAGCTCAGTATAAGTAAGGAATCAGAGCATGACCATCTGTCTATCTGAGTGAAGTGATGCATTATGCAGGTTGAACAGAACTGTAAATATTCTACAGATAACCATTAGATGTGAAAGTTACCTTTCATATAGTTGCTCATTCAGCAATGGAATCAACTCACAATTGCAGCTATAGTTCTTCACTGCATTACTAACTGCCTCTTGTATCTGGCCCTGAGCAATTTGTATTTGTATGTTGATATTAAGACTGCTCATACAGTCTCCCTGGTCTGGAGTAAATAATGTTTCTTCAAAAATCTAGACAGAAAAAAATCAACATAATCCAGCAAAATTAGTACCAGTAGTTTTCACAGGAAATCGACCCTGATATTGTCACAAGCTCTGCTACAGTAACAAATAAACCTTGAAACTACCAGTATTAAAAAAAAATTGGGTACATTTGAGAAAAAAACTGTAAAAATGGAAACACATTTTCATTTCCTGACAGCCCTTCCTACTTCCTGCATATCCTCACTGCTTTTGACAGGTTACATTCTTTGAGGGTGAGCAGATCAGTACTGGCCTAACACAGAAGAAAACAAATCTGTCTTTTCTCATGCCTGATGACGATTCTCATAATTAGATGTAAACTCGTTTAAACGGCACCTAATTATCTGGAATTCTCTAATAACCGGCAAAATTCAGGAGTAGGTTCAGGAACCCAAAGGAAAGTTTTACTGTATATTTGTGACTGTGTAACCGGGGTTCTCGTGCCTTTTGCCTGCACCTCTGGTTGTGTAACTGGGTCCCCAGTACCTGTGGCCATGCAACCGGGTCCCCTGTACCTGTGGCTGTGTAACCGGGGCTCCAGCACTTGTGGCCGTGTAACCGGGACTCCTGTACCTGTGGCCGTGTAACCGGGTCCCCTGTACCTGTGACCGTGTAACCGGGGCTCCAGCACTTGTGGCCGTGTAACCGGGACTCCTGTACCTGTGGCCGTGTAACCGGGGCTCCAGCACTTGTGGCCGTGTAACCGGGACTCCTGTACCTGTGGCCGTGTAACCGGGGCTCCAGCACTTGTGGCCGTGTAACCGGGACTCCTGTACCTGTGGCCGTGTAACCGGGTCCCCTGTACCTGTGGGCTGTGTAACCGGGGCTCCAGCACTTGTGGCCGTGTAACCAGGACTCCTGGATCTGTGGCCGTGTAACCGGAGCTCCTGTACCTGTGGCCATGTAACCGGGGCTCCAGCACTTGTGGCCGTGTAACCGGGGTTCCTGCACCTGTGGCTGTGTAATGGGGCTCTCGTACCTTGGTAGGTATACCTCTCCGTTATCCGGAATTTTTAATCAACCAGCACCATCCCGGTCCCGTAGGTGCCGGATACGAAAGAGTTTACTGTATCTAACCCAGTGGTTCTCAAACAGACGCCCACGGACCCCTGGGAGTTCATAGAGACTTTCCAGGGAGTCGTGAAATAATGTGATAATATTCGTTGCACAAACTTTTCCCAAACCAGTTGCATGGGATAATCTTGGATCATTAATGTTGGCGAGTTGAAACCGCTGCTGGCCCGAATCGAGCCGAGAATGGGGCGGTTGGAGACCCAGAGCCCATCATGTTACCCGACTGTTATTTTTTGGGGGGAGGGGAGAGTTCAGGTTCACATGTCACTGGCTGGAGATGACAGGGTGTGGACTGACTGAGACCTGGAAATGCAAGGACCTGTTCCTGACCCACTGGGAATGGCCTGACCATGAAAAGAACAAGTTTATTTGTTGTGGATGTCGGCGGACAAGTGTGAAGCAGACAATCCCAATCACTCAAGCAGCTGTATGTTTTGGGAGGGTTTTTTTCGTCTTAAGTTCTTTTTAATTTCCCTTCTTTAGCTCTTTAGTATTGAATTAAAATTGAGGCTTTTGCTAATTTCAAATTATATTTTAAAAGGTTTGTAATTAAAATTTGTAGATGAGCAGCAGGACTGTACTTAAAATTAAAGTAACAAGTAGGAAAGTGAACAGCAGGTGCAGCTTTCAATAAATTGTCAAACATCACACCAAGGATAGACAGACTCTGCAGTGAGCAGCAGGCATACCCATCTCACTGATATATGTAAGTAAATACCTGTTTTCTTAAAAGCATTATTAAAACATTCTTTACATGCAGCACTTTTATATTATGAGTATTATATAGTATCATAATTTAGATGAGCGGTCTGTGATTACTAATCCATTTAAAAAGGGGTCCTTCAATCAAAAGAGTTTGGCCAGAATTTTGCCGGCACTCAGGGAGCGGGTTTGGAGGCAGGATCTCCGGCAAAATCGCAAAGATTGACAGCGAGCAGGAAACCCACTGTCAACCCGCCTCCAATCAATCTTCCCAAGTGTCGGGTCCCGATTTGCGCATGGACCTGACACCTAGCGGCAGGAAGAGGATTATAGCCACTTAACTACCTGTTAAAGGTTGTTAACAGGCAGTTAACAGGCTCTTTTTCAATTTTGACACTTCTACTTCGGGTTTCCCGACGTCCGGAACCATACCAGGTAAGTGTGGCGTGTTGTGAGTCTGCTGTAATGTTTCTGTATTGATGACAGTTGCTGAAGTGGTGTGAAGGATCCAATGGTGCACTGGTGAGTTTCAGGGGTAAGAAAATGTTGAGAAATTCATTTTTAATGCATTTACACTTTTCTGTAGGTAAGAAGTTTAGAATTGTATGTGTAGTCACACCTCATTGGGAGAACCTCTCTCACCAGTGACAGATCGCTTCTGTAACCTCACCTGCAGCTGTCATCTGTTCTAGCCTAAGGAGGGAGTCACTGGAGAGCCTGGGTGCAAGAACTCACCTGTGAACAGTCATTGTCAGTGTTTGAAGCGCCTCAATGCTGTCAAACACTGAGAAATGAGCTGTCAAAGAAAAATTGTGCGTGGTCCCTTTAAGAAAATTGGCAGGTGACGTGTCATCAAATGATATGATCTGACCGGCTTCTTCTCAATTGGCCGGCAAGCCCGCAGGGCGGGCTTAACAAGACTAATTGACATAAAATCACGTCCGTGGGCCGGATGAAGTTGGGGGCGGGATTGGAACCTGGAAATCAGCTGACCCGCTCCCAAGCCGCATTGATCGAGAAAATCGTGGCCTTTGAGAATCACTGATCTAACCGATCCAACAGGGAGCAGCTATAAGGTGTGATCACATTTTTAATTAAAAAAGGAATTATATACAGTCTGCTAGAAATTTAACCCTACTGACAATATTTTTTCTTGAGTTCGTAATAATTTTTTAAAGAGATAAGCTTGTTTTATTTTGGGTTTTGGTGGTAGAATGTTACCACAATCATGAAAGGGTCAATTTAGTTGGTTAGGATTAAGTCATAGCCCAGACTAATCTCAGAATCAGAGTCCTAGATCTAAAGGCACCGAGGGAAAAATTGGATCTTTAATCAGTGTCAGAAGATAAGACTCATTTGACCTAGAAAACAAGGGAAAACACTTTCTGAGAAGCTGAACACTGTTCTCTGTGACAAAACAATCATGAAACTTTTGTCAGGAATCAATCTGGGCACAATATCAGACTGCATTCTAGTCTGCCATAATAAAACAACGAAAATATCCATGGCTCATGAAAGGACACCTTAATTTCATTAATCTCATTTTCTTAGTGGTACAAGACCACCAACTCTTCAAAGCAACAAAATCCAGTAAGATTCTACCATGTTGCTAATATAACAACAATTTGCATTTATGTAGCACCTTTGACGTAGAAAAATGTACCACTGTGCTTCACAGAAGAGTAATCAGACAAAAAATTGACACCAAGCCAAAAAAGGAGATATTAGTCGGGGTGATTAAAAGCTTGTTCAAAGATGCAGCATTTTAAGGAGGGTCATAAAGGACAAGAGAGAGCTGGAGAGGTGGAGAGGCAAAGAAGTTTAGGGATGAAATTCCAGAATTTAGGGCCAAGGTGGCTGAAGGTATGGCTGTCAATGGTGAGGTGAAGGGAGTGGGGTATACACAAGAGGCCAGAGTTGGAGAAATGCTGAGTTCTCAGAGGGTTGTAGGGATGGAGAAGGTTATAGAGATAATGACAGGAGGGGCTATGAAGGGATTTGAACACATGGATGAGAATTTTAAATTGAAGACATTGGATGAATCAGGAGCCAATGTAGGTCAGTGAGCACAGGTGTGCTGGGCAAGCAGGACTTGGTGCAAGTTAGGATACAACAGAGTTTTGGATGAGCTCAAGTTTATGGTGGGTGGAGGATGGGAGCCTGGCCAGGAGAGCATTGGTATAGAGTCTAGAGGTGATAAAGGCACGAATGAGTATTTCAGTGGACGATAGGCTGAGGCAGGTGCAGGGCCGGATGATATTACGGAGGTGGAAGTAGGCGGTCTTTGTAATGGAGGTTACGGGATCAGAAGCTCAGCTCGGGGTTAAATAGGACAGCGAGATTGTGAACAGTCGGCTTCAACCTGAGGCAGTGGCCGGGGATGGGGATGGAATCGGTGGCGGGGGCCAAAGACTATGGCTTCGGTCTTCTCAATATTTAACTGGAGGTAACTGCAGCTCATTCAGGACTAGATGTTGGAAAAGTAGGCTGACAAGACAATGGCAGTGGAGGGGTGGAGAGAAGTGGTGGAGAAACAGAGCTGGATATAGTCAGCGTACATGTGAAATCTGACACCATGGCATTGATATTACCATCCCCTACAATGGATAGGAGTGGGTCGGGGGGGGAACAGGGCTAAAAATGAACAAACATGAAACGTTCCCAGCCCAACGCGAAAGCACCAGTAGCCATTTTTATGGCCTCAGATTTCGTGTAATGTGAGTGTCCCGCTGTGGAGAGGTGGGACACTTCAGTAACATTTAAATCAGGCCCCCACAATGCAATTGGGAGCCCAAGTTAAATTTAACAGTTACCATGCGGGTTTCCCAGGGCTCAGGAATCCTGGCAGTGAAAGGGAGGTGGGAGCTGTTGGCTCAAGAATGGAAGTGCCTGTTACAGCAGTCCTTGTGGGCCAGGACAGCAGTAGTGCTGCCCCTGGCCCTTTATGGAAGCCTTTGGCTTCCCATCTCCTAATCGCGGCTTCTCTCTCCCCCCACCACGACTGCAGACCTCCCCTCACCCTCCAGCCCCAGTCTCTGGCCTTCCTTCATCTCGCGTTGGCCTCTCTCCCCTCCCAAGCCCCGACCTCTACTCCCTTCCTCCCACAATGGTCAATTCTCCCCCAACTCCCAGCCCCATTCTCTTGCTCCCTATCTCCTCCCGATTGCTGGGGACTGTCCCCGAGGGTCCCCTGCTGTGACCTCCTGATGCCGATTTTCCCATCCGGTAGCCAGCCTGTCAATTTGGCTGGGTGCCAGGTGGGAAACAAAAGAAAAAATTATAACGAGGTCCTACCGTTAAATTTGACAGAACCTTGCTGGGTTTTCCCCATGCTCCCCCGCACCCTCACCACCTCCCCATAAATATTGGGGCCCATGTCTTCAGAGGATGTTCCTGAAGGGCAGTATGTATGTGAGGAAGAGGAGGGGGGCAAGGATAAATATCTTTGGGAAGAGTCAAAATAGACTTTCAACGTTTAATATTAGCCTAGATTAATTATTTTAATTATCGTTTGTGATATCTTAACATGAAATATTTATATCTTCCTCTTTAATTTTAATTTTAATATTTTGCACAAAAACAATTTGTAAATAAAAATTGAGCATCACCACATTAAACAAAACCTTTCTGATTTTCTGTGATACTTGAAACACATTTTGTACAAGTATCTTAAACTATAACATGTTTAACTCCACTATTAATTGCTGTCATTCCAAATTAGTATTTTGGCTAAAATAACCTTTATAGTTATACAGAGCGAATATTTACATTTCTTCTTCAGATCAGTACACAGGGAATTCCTTCACACCACTACTTCTTATAAAAGTAAAGTATGTTATAGACACTTTCCACTTGGTTAATGTCTGTATTTAGTTGCTCACACAACTTTGAATTATATTCTACAAATATAAAATGAATGACATGAAAATTTTCGGTCCATAGAATATGATGCAAAGGAAGTTCCAAGTCACAATTGTATAGGAAGAAAACAAAATGACAGCCTCTATTTGCTTGAGAACCTCTAAAGTTACTTTTTTTAATTATATCAAGCAAGTAGATGCAGACAATAAATTACACAAAGTTGCCCTTAATGGCATTTGCTTAGAAACAGTTTCTTCTTCAAAGCAATTAGCTCCAATGTGCTAACTTATACATCAGATAAAAGTGTAAAGGTAAAATCTTGATTGGATTAGTTTCAACTAAGAACAAATACTTAGATAGAAATTTGTATTAGATCCTTAAAGACGTCAACTGCATAAATAATTAAGGCAAAATGCATGTTAGAACTGTGGAGTAGTGACGAACCTGTTTGGCATAAATAGTCAAATTACACAGTTCAGCCAGAGCATGGATGACGCGTCCTGCAATATCCTGTCTACAGTTCGTCCGTGCACACATGATATCATTAATGAAGTACATTTTTTCTGTAAAACAAAGTGGAGTTTATCTGGCTGAAGATTGGTTGTATTTAAATTTCCTTAATAATTGCTGTGCATGTATACCAATTCCAGGCATTTACTGCTGGACCTACTGCTAGCAGATGCTCATTTTGGACCAGTACCAGAAAAGTTGAAATTACAGGTGACCTTTAAAGTAATTATTGTCCAGATATAGATATATTCCCTATCAACATCAGGTTTACTTTTGATGGTACTATACTAATACCAGACCTGTAGTGGTTGCCATAAACAATTCAATGAAATGTACTAGAATGAACTAAGTCAGTGAATTTTACAGATAAATTGATCTTTTTCACTTTAATCAAATGCTGATTTTTTTTTCCTGAAGATAACTTATAAACATATGAACATACAAAAATGACAGACAGGAAAAGGCCATTTAGTCTATCAAGCCTGCCCCACAACTTGATAGGCAATAAAAAAGAAACTGGTCCAGTTCTTCAAAATCCAGCATCTCATTCCAACACTTTAACATTGCATTACACAAACTAGAAAGCACTGTTAAAATTTGAGCTTACAGAAATTGTTAACTGTATGCATGCTGAATCTCATAATGCATACAACAATGCATGTGTATTAGTATGATGATTCAGCAAAATATAAAATATGCTGAAAAATATGAAGGTCTTTTACCTGAAAAGAGATTCATCATCTTTAACTTATAGTGGTTTGATTTCTGTGATGATATCATGAACTCACTGAACCAATCATACTGACACATTTCTGCCCAACTGGAAGAAAAAGGAATAACACACAAAGGAGTCAGCAAGAAATTTCATCCTACCATACTATGTACTGGGAGGGGAATAGTGAAATCAAATTACAGTATCAGCATCAGAGTATAAAATAGTCATTTACAATGCCAACAGAATCTCTAATAGTCCGAGCTTGAGTACTTAGTAAAAGCTTCACTCAATTAAAAACTATCCTACTACAATTTGTCAGATTCTAGATTATTATCCAGATTATTACTTGGTGTTTGTGTCTATATATGCAAATATTGTGAACAAAAGTGAAGAGAAACTAATGCTCTGCTATTGCCATTTACCTCTAGAGACAAAGCTCCAAGAGAAGTAGGAATGATGGATAACTTTCACTGATGGTTTCAAAAGGATTTCTAACAATCTAATAAGTCCAGGGTGGAAAGAAGTCTATAACACAAAGATGTCCTGAGGACTTAGCTCTAATAGGCTTACTCAGAATACCTGTACATAGCAAATTGAAATGTTATCTGGATCAGCTGAGAAAGGTTAGCATTGAATAGCCTTTGCACTGTCGGTGGTTACTAACCAGGCCAAACCTGACTTGAAAATTTGCTATGTCTCCACTTTTTATGAGTCAGTCTCACAATTGATAAAGGGCTATGTTTTCACCTTAGTGCAAATGCAGTTTTCAGTCCTGCAGATGGATTTTGTCACAATGGAAGATTGCTCAGAGAGCTGACGCTATAGCTATGCAGAAATAGTAGAAAGGAGGATAGTTTTTTTGTGGGTTCCTTTAAAAAAATATAAATATAACAAAGTATTGTGGAGTTAATGGTTAATCACATTAACCAGATATCATTTGTCTTTTATTATTCATAATTAGATAATTGACACCTAGAAACATGGAAGTTAGGAGCAGGAGTAGGCCATTCGGCCCTGCTCCGCCATTTAATGAGATCATGGCTGATCATCCAAATTCAGTACCCTGTCCCTGCTTTCTCCCCATATTCCTTGATCCCTTTAGCCTTGAGAAATATATCTAACTCCTTCTTGAATATATTTAATGAATTGGCCTCAACTGCCTTCTGTGGTAGAAGATTCCACAGGTTCACCACTATCTGGGTGAAGAAATTCCTCCTCATCTCTGGCCCAGATGGCTTACCCCTTATCTTTAGACTGTGACCCCTGGTTCTGGACTCCCCCGCCATCGGGAACATCCTTCCTGCATCTAGTCTGTCTAGTCCTGTTAGAATTTTATAAGTTTCAATGAGATCCCCTCTCATTCTTCTAAACTCCAGCGAGTACAAGCCCAATCGACCCAATCTCTCCTCATACGTCATTCCTGCCATCCCAAGGGGCCTCGCACAACAAGATTGCTAATTAATCCTTTCTCATTACATAATACCCAGTCTAAGATGGCCTGATCTCTAGTTGGTTCCTCGACATATTGGTCCAGGAAACCATCCCGTATACACTCCAGGAATTCCTCCTCCACAGTATTGTTACTAATTTGGTTAGCCCAATCTATATGTAGATTAAAGTCACCCATGATAACTATTGTGCCCTTATTGCACGGGTCTCTAATTTCCCATTTAATGCCATCCCCAACCTCAGCATTACTGTTTGGGGGTCTGTATACAACTCCCACTAACGTTTTCAGCCCCTTGGTAGTTTTCAGCCCCTTGGTATTTCTCAGCTCTACCCATACAGATTCCACATCATCAGAGCTAATATCCTTCCTTACTATTGTGTTATTCTCCTCTTTAACCAGCAATGCTACCCCACCTCCTTTTCCTTTTTGCCTGTCTTTCCTGAACATTGAATAACCCTGGATGTTGAATTCCTAGCCTTGGTCACCCTGGAGCCATGTCTCCGTAATCCCAATATCATATCCGTTTACATCTATTTGCGCAGCTAATTCATCCACCTTATTACGAGTGCTCCTCGCATTAAGACACAAAGCCTTCAGGCTTGTTTTTTTAACACTCTTAGACCTTTTAGAATTATTATTTACTGTGGCCATGTTTGATTTAAACCCTTGATTTCTCTGACTGCTACTTTTGCTTTTCTCCTTCCTGTCTTTTGCTTCTGTCCTTGCTTGAGTTTGTATTTCCCAGTCAATAACTGACAGATGAAGTTAATAAGATATAAAAATGTTTTGTGCAACTGTAAATATGCATTTACTTCAAAAATGTTAACAAATCTACTAACATTTTCAGCTCCCAAATCATCTGTCTTATGCAAATGCTTATTTTCAGTTCTTGGAAGATAGCACTACAACTGTAATTTTTACTATTCAAATACTCTATAGCATTTACCATTGAAAATCATATCAAAAACCATACCACTTTAATTATACTTTACTGAAAAAGGACACTAAACAAATATAACTCCACTTACCTTGTGTAATTGATTGTCCCACTGAACTCCTCAACCTGGTTAAAAAGCAGTTTGGCGAATTTAGGAATACCAGCTGCATCCTTGCTATTAGACAGTTGCAGTACACCAAGAAACTCTTCAAACACTTTCATCAAGTTCAGTGTCACATTTCTGATTTCAGTGGGGTTAACCTTTCCATTAATATCAGTCTCTAGGAACTCCAAGGAAATATTACTGATGACATGCACGTAATTTATAGCTGTCCCATTGTTTACTGGCAGCAGCTCATTTAGGACTGTAACTACCTGGATGACCCTGTTTATCAGTGCTCGCTGAAATTCAGGTGATAGATCCCACTGTGAGTAAACTTCCATAACAAAATCACTTAAAATTTGCAATGCATAAGAGCTTTGGTTGAAGTTCTTGTTGGAAATTGCAGCTGTGATGTAGGGGAGCAAATGTTGATAGATCTCAAGGACAGATGCAGCAGAGCCCGTTTGGTTCAATAGCAACTGTGAAATATTGCTCATCAGACTGGCAGATTCTACAATTCGTACAAACATCACAACAGCTTCCTCTGAGCCGTTTCGATTTTTTAGCAAATAGCTGATGATGTTGAGTAGTTTGTGATAGCTTCCATTTGTGAAGTTGGATATATGCTGCACCGTTTCCAGAACTTCCTCCACATCATTCAACACTGCATCAAATTGCAACACATCAATCTCAATGAAATCACCTCTTGTTATATTTCTCAAGAAACTAATCACTTTCTCTACAGCCGGCAATAGGTCTTTCATTTCAGGCGTCATCATTTTGTCACTTAATATTTTGTCAATATCTGCCGACAGAGTCTCCAAAAGGTCAATCACATTAATACTTGTGTTAAGCACATCCAGTACGTCATTTAGCACTGAATACAGGGGGTCGCTTTTGTAACCTGACATTGAAATTAATGACTGTACAGCAGAAATTAGTGTTGAGATATGGTTTTTAGAATCTGAGAGTGTCGGTACATTTTTTGTTATATTTTTTAAATAGCTAGTTATAATTTTAAGAGTGCTCTGTAAAGGTTGTGAATTGTTGCCACTCATCAAAAGCACAGTGTCACTTACATCAGAGAGGAAATTAATGACTTGTTCAATAGAAGTAGTGTTTGTTAAAGTCATATTACCAAGCAAGCCTAACAGTTTATCAGCTGCTTGTCTTAACGGGACAATAGGACAATTTAGGTCATCCTCATTGGTGGAAACTATGACGTATGACAAGCTATTCCAAATTTCTTGCAGTTTTATTAGAACTGGGCACTCCAAACCATATATCTGCGACATCCTGAGCAAAATTGCATTCCATTCTTCATACTGTTGGAGGAAACAACCTGTTTGCTGAATTATTTCTCTAAAAACAATGCTTCCTGAACATTCCACCTTTGCAGTCCCTTGGACAGCTCTTGCAAAGAGCTGTTTGATATCAACCGCCAGATTAAAAGCTGTACTGAAATTTTGTTTCACATCGAAGTTACAAGCCTTTATAAAGAGACCATCATCAGCATCGGATGATTCTTCTGACAGCAGCTTGCAAACAGCTACAGGCAAGCACTGTGATATCCGTGAGGAGTTAATTGCCATATCAGAAACTACCTGCATCAGTCTGATGATTTTCTCATTAAGTTCAGTCTGGTTTCCTTGGCTGAACTCTGACCCCTTTGCCTGATGTGCCAGTCCAAACAAGTAAACTGCTTGCAATGCTTCACTCACATTCATGGTGGAAAGATTCTGTATTCGGGTAATTCCATCTGGAATAATAGCAAGAGCTTGTGGAAAATCCTCATTTCCAATCTCTAATAAAATTACCCTGATGGCATGTACAATCTCAGTCATGCTTTGAAGGTCTGGCACATATTTCAAAATTCTTGCCACTTTTGTTAAAAGATTCAAAATGGCATCTATATCCCTAGTAGCACTCACATTTTTAAACAATCTTGTAAGGTCACTGTTCATTTGCTCCAGCTGGTCATTTATGGCATATATATCTCTGGTCGATATCAGGGTTGTTGTGAGATTGTAAATTATATAGGTTATATTTTCTGTCAAGTTGATCTTGTCTTGAGGAACACTTGAGAAATGCTGAACAAAACCATCCAGTAATAGAGAAAGTACCCTGTGTACAAGTTCATCATCGAAAAGAGAAGTCAAAGGGGCAGCAAACAATTTAGCAGGTCCAGTGTAACGGATTCTTGTCAGGCTGTTGTGAAGTAGTTGAATGAACATTTCAGCACCATCAATGGTGGACACAGTTGGTAATGATACCTTATTTAAGAATACCACATATTCTCTGACGAATTGTACAGTTTGCATTATTAAGTCAAGCCTAAGCGGGCCCTGCAAGGTGTCATTATTATATTCTGAGTTATGTACTAATGTGACATTTCCCACAAAGGCTATCAGTTCACTTAGACTGTACACAGCTGGTTTGTTACTTGAGCCACTGTGGACAGTGGTATTAAGCAAATTTTGAAGATCTGTTTTCAACAGTTGCAGTTGACTGTGAAGTTCAATTGTTGAGTTTAAATGTTGTAAAACAAAGACTGTAATGTTGAATACAGAGTCAATTTCCAAGTCTTGGGTGAGGCTTTTGTTTACATAAGGATGAAAGAATTGTAATACTTTACTGAAACCTTTAAGTTCTTCTGTTATTTCTTGAGGTATCTCAACCAGCTCAAGTAGCTTAGAAAATGAATCTAAGCACAGCAGCAACTGCTGAAAGAAACCACCTGGTGAAGGATTTCTCTTCACTTTGAGGTGTCCAATTAGATTGTCAGTCATTCTGAGGACTGTTTTGATAGCAATGTAATTTGTACTGTTCAAGACTGTTGCTAAATATGAACTTTCATTCTTCAACAGAATGAAAGCCTGCACAGTTGCTGTGGTGTCATTGCGCACATTCAGTGTTTCTGAAACACCATGAAGAATACGAGAGGCTGATTGTGCAAACTGTAAAAATTGTTCAGTGTCAGGGATTCTGCCATTGTCTACAATCTGCTGTATTGTCATCAGAAAAGCACCAGTAGAGTTCATAACATCTACAGCACATGCAATCTGTGATAGTGGAAATCTCTCCAAACCATTTATAAATGCAACCACTTGTTTTTCTACAACTAGGCTGTTGTTGAAGGTGGAGTTGTTTATATAATCAATTAGCAGATAAAATGATTCAATTGCCTGTATCATCGTTAAATTCTCCTGACATTTTGGTTTAAGCACTTCATCCAATTCCTCTGTGAACTGCACTGTTTGATGAAACAATTGTCTCAACTTAATATCCTGGGTGTTCAGGTCTTGTTCTGAAGATTTGTTTGAACTCAGATAACTGACAACTGCAGTTTTAGAGAATAACATGCTGATGGCCTCAGTCAAAGATAGGTTGTACGCAGTTCTTTTATTGGAATGGAGAATTATGTCCAAGGTGCCAAATAACATATTAGAAATTTTCTCCGGCCTCAAATTTAAATAAGCACTTTGATTCATCATAAGAATTAATTTGTGAAGAAGCAGTGAGAATTGCTGAATGTTCTGGTCTGATGTTAAAATGGTTGATAGTGTTTGAAGCTGTTGAGATAGGAGTTTCTCAGAGTCTACAGAATACCATTGGCTTAAGGTAACATTTCCACTGATCAGTTTGCTGAGATGACCAAAGAGCTCTTCTGCTGTTGCACTACCATTGGCCATGCTTTGAACTTGTTTTATCAACTGTTTTGTTAAGTCATATGACATGTTTTCATCATTAAAGACATTGTAAGATAAATCAATGGACATCCTCAGAACCTGAATGCTTCTGTTTTTGTAGGGACAAGAATTGGGAAGAATCATTTCCAACAATGCAATAACATCATAGTAATATGCATCAGATGCATTTAGACCATGGAACTGCTCTGTCAGATTTAACACTTTGAAAATTGCTTCCTCAGTTTTCCTCATCACTTTGTCTATTTCAAATATGTTCAATCTGAAGATTTGAACTGTAGTTATATCTGACAGAAATGAGAGTGATGGATCAGAAAGATTGGTATGTGTCAGCACATTTAGCCACTGCAGCAATTTTCCCCATTTCTTTTCTCCTGTATTGGGGTTTTCAGATTGGATTAGCTGTTTAATTAACACCACCGAGTCTTTGTACGGAAACTGACCTCCGCTGTTCTCATGTTGTGCAATTAAATTCAAAAACTCTTTCAAATATTGGACAGAGTGATCAAGATAACCCATGTTAATGCTGTTGTTGTAGAATAAAAGAATTTCTCTTAAGGTCACTTTGATACCTTCCAGATCAGCACTGGGGTTTAAATTAGCAAATGTATGTAGGACTGAATAGAGTTTTTCCTGCTGAGGGTCATACAATGACCACATTGGTCGAAGGGCATCTATGAATTTGGAAGTGCTGTTCAAGGCATCAAGATTGGAACCCTGAAATAAACTTAGGACGTTCTCCATAATCTCGACAAGTTGTTGAAGCTCCTTGTTATCCACTGGAATAGGAAATGCTGTACTCATTGCATGTTGTAAGATGATAAAGCGATTAATGCTCACTTGGTACAAATTCTGAAGGTTAAAGCCATTTGTTGAAGTAATGTTCTCCAGGAAGATTTTCAGTGCAGCTGTGCTGTTATTCATGATCAGATGTTTGGTACATACTGATGTTTGATTCAGTTCTTGTGACACTTCTATCAAGGCAATATGAAGGAAGTTAACTACTCGAAGATCCAAGTCCAACTGTACTGCTACCCCTTTTATGATTTGAGTCCATGAGAGAAACAAATCTGCTGTACAAGACAGAGAGGATAAAGCCATTTCTCTATTTGTATATGTTAAGCTGCTGATCATTTGTTCCACCAAAGATTTGTATAGATTCCGGCTTGATTGTGAATTAGAGTCAGTCTCTAGTGAACGGATTTTTCTTCCTGTATTATGAATGGAACAATATTTTCTCAACCAAATATCAGAAATAGGGACAGATGAAGACTGCAATGCTTGTAACATCAAACAACTAATATTGTTTGTATTATTATGGAAAGCTTCTGTCAGTTTTCCAATTGTCTCATTTATCTGTTGGAGGTCTGGTCCTGTAACTGTCTGCCCTTGTATTTGTGACTGAACATAGAGATATAGATCCAATAAACTTTCTGCAAGGTCTTCCTTTGACATGTTGTGAAAAACAACAGTAATGTTTGCAATTGTTTCAAGAGCCTTGCCAATGTCATCGGAGCTAAACTGTTCAAAAAAAGTGGAAATGTCTTCAGAAATGTTACTGGCAGCAGCTACCAAGGATGAGAACTCAGTTACATTTGACAATTGTGAGACTGCATGAATTATATTATAAAATGTCTCTAGCTGTTCTGTTTTATTTTCTACAGCAATCATTTGAAAAATTTTGAACAACTGCAGCTGCACACCTTGCAGCTGAGATAGATTTTGGGTAGAAAAAGCAATTATTGAAGCATTTTTTAAGCCATTGATGGCATCCACTACAGATGAAAGTTCTTCTTGAGACAGTAAACCGAGATTATTCAAATAATGCAGAAACATTTTAGCAACATCAAGATAATCTATGTTGGTTTTGGTTGATTCTATCCATACTGTAGAAGTGAAATTCCAGAAGAAATTTAGACTTTTTGTTAGAGTTCCTGTAGAATTGTAAATGAGAAACTGCTGCAAACTGGACCACATGGCATTAAACCTGTCAATTGTATTTTGAAAGGGGCTGGTGATCATTAGATTTGGTAATTCCTTTTGTAACACTCTAAGTAAAACGTTCACCATTTCCATAAATTGTGGTGACTGTCCCTTTGACCACCGTTTCATGAAAAACTTTATTCTGTAAATAAATAAATTGACACTATTTACTTGAGAAAGTTCAAGTAATGCCTGCATGATCGAAGATGTTTCATCTGTTGGACTGTCCATCCACAGAGGTATATTCTCTAGAATAACTTTGACAACAATCTGTAGTCCTTGGACATTGTCAAAGTAGTCTTCCTCATTAAAATTTCTAAAACTCTGACTGATGATCTGCACATCATCTGCACTTAGCTTTATTATGTTATTCAGATTCAAAAACTTCAGCGTTGCATTCAGAACCCTAAAAGAAGAAAACAGTGAATAAGATCCTGATCATTGAGATTTTTATGTAATTATTAACAAAAGGACAATCATTTAAAGTGAAATGAACATCTTCTTTTGAAATGGTCAGGTAGCCAATGAATCCATGCTGCAGATCTCCAAACCAAATGGCCAATCTAATCATTGAACTCCTTGATAATTAAATTGATCTTCTATATCTGAAAGGGGTACATCAGTTTCTAATTAGGCTACTGGGCTCTCCTCTCAGCCACAGCAAAAAAGAGGAAGGTAAATTCTCTATTAAATTATGGTGATGTTGGATTCCAGCATAAATATAGAAGACGCTGGCAGTTGAAATTTCACCCCAGTAACGGTTTCTGGGGTACAGTTCCATGAACGCGGTATCCTGCAATATCTTATCCAAGCAACCATCATACAGCACAGAAGCAGGCCATACAGCCCATCGTGCCTGTGCCATCTCTTTGAAAGCACTATCCAATTAGTCCCAGTCCCCTGCTCTTTCCCCACAACCCTGCAGATTTGTCCTTTTCAGCTCTCTTTTGCAAGTTACTACTGAATCTGCTCCATCACCCTTTTCAGGCAATGCGTTCCAGATCATAACTACTCGCTGTGTAAAAAAAATTCTCTTCATTTCCCTTTCTTTGCCAATTACTTTAAATCTGTGCCCTCTGGTTACCAACCACACTGCCAGTAGAAACAGTTTCTCCTTATTTACTTTTTCAAAACCCTTCATAACTTTGAACATCTCTATTAAATTTCCCCTTAAATTTCTCTGCTCTAAGGAGAACAACCCCAGCTACTCTAGTCTCGCCACATAACTGAAGTGAGCTTGGACACTATGGCCTCGATATTAACTGTCACAATGGACGGGAGATGGTTGGGGGGGGGGTCAAAGACTTAAATATGGGGAATGTGTTCCCAACACGCTACGCATGCACCAGCTACCTTTTTTTTTACACATATCGAGGTGCCTGGGTGTTCTGCTGTGGAGTGGCAGGACACTTAATTAACATATTTAAATTAGGCTCTCTGCAATTGGGAGCTCAATTTAAAATTCACTGCTGCCGTCCAGATTTCCCAAGGTCAGGTAACCTGGCAGTGAAAGAGAGTTGGGAGCTGCCGGTTTCACAAGTATTCCTTGTGGGCCAGGAGGAGTAGACGTCCTCCCCCAGTCTCTCAAGGAAGCCTTCAGCTTCCTACCGGCCAATCATAGCCTCTCTCTCCCTCCAGCCCCGATCTTTCTCCCCAAGCCTCAATGGCTGACCTTCCCCCCTGCCATGATGGCCAATCTTCCCACCCCCCCAAGTCTCGATGGCCAATCTTCCCACTGTAATGATATCAGCAAATAGTGATGGTATTTGCCTGTTTGATTATTTATGCCTTACCAGCATATTTGCCTGATTGATTACTTATGCCTGACCAGCAGAGGGCATGTGAGAGACAAGCAGTTTAGTTTAGTTTTGCTTTCGCTTTAGATGGATCACTAACATGATGTCTCCTGTGATGCAGTTAATTTACTGAACAAGCTTTAGATTAAAAGACATTCTCTTTCATAAATGTCTCGTCATTGAACCCACATACAAATCGATACATGGTGTCAGAAGTGATTGAAAGAGATGAAGAGGAAAAATCTGAAGTTAAATCAGCTCTCCACATATTAGCAAGCCAAAAGAGAACATCGTTACGTACCATTGGAGAATAGCTAACGAAGTGAAAAAATGGAAGGTTTACTCCCACCGGCGAAGCTTCAGTTGACTGGTAATGTGGCTGAAAATTGGAGGAGATTCAAACAACGTTTGGAGTTGTATTTATCAGCAATCGGAGCTGACGAGAAAAGTGATAAAATGAAAGCATCAGTGTTCTTACATGTCGTGGGTGATGAAGCGCTGGAGGTGCATAATAACTTCACATTCGCTGCTGATGGAGACAAAATGAAGCTAGATAAAATAATGTAACAGTTTGAGGCCTACTGCATACCTAAACGTAACGTGACGTTTGAGAGGCATAGATTTTTCACATGTGTACAGAAAACGGGAGAGACTATTGATCAGTATGTGACTGAACTGAGAAACCAAAGCAAAACATGTGAATTTGGGGGACTGACAGACTCGCTGATAAAAGACAGACTGGTGTGTGGTATTCCAGATAATGGTCTAAGGGAAAGACTGCTAAGAGAGCAAGATCTAGACCTGGGAAAAGCCATAGCACTGTGTAGGGCTACAGAGACTGTGAAGTCGCAGGCGAAGGAGCTGTTCAGTGACAGTAGCTGCAACGTGGATGCAGTGAGTAAGAACGGACACAAACCGTTTAACAAAAAGAGCGCCAATGTGAAAAAAGAGGCGTGGCCAGCGAACAAAAATGAAAGGGACAATCGAAAGTCATGTAGTCGATGCGGTACACAGCATACACCAAAAAAGTGTCCAGCATATGGTAAAACATGCAATAGTTGCAACAAAAACAACCATTATGCCCGTTGCTGTAAGAACCAAGCGCAACAAAGCAAGGTCCATGCAGTAGATGAAAGCGGGGTAGAGGAGTTCAATGTAGATGTTGTGTCTGAAAACAAAAAAGAAAAAAGAGACTGGGTGTTGACACTAAAAGTGAATGACATACACATTCCATTTAAATTGGATACTGGAGCACAAGTTAATGTGATATCAGAGACTGATTTTAAGAAAATTAGACCCAGACCAAAGATACATGGAATAAAAGTGAAAGTGACAGGATACTCAGGTACTGATATACCAGTGAAAGGAAGATGCATTGTCAAGGTGACACACAAGGACAGAGAGCACACGCTAGCATTAGTCGTGGTGCCAAAGGATGTGCAAGCCATACTAGGTTTAATAGCCTGTGAGAGACTGAACCTGGTAAAGAGAGTCCTCGTTGTGGAAAGCGAAGGAGAGACAGTCTATGATGAACTCATGAAAGAGTACAACGACCTATTTCAGGGTCTAGGCTGCCTTCCAGGAGAACACACGATCAGAGTAGATAAAAGTATGACACCAGTCATACATCCATGCAGAAAAGTTCCGTTTGCTCTTCAAAAGCAACTGAAGGCAGAGTTGGACAGGATGGAAAGCCTGAACGTGATTCAGAAGATAGATGAGCCAACTGAGTGGGTGAGTTCCCTCATCGTTGTGGACAAAAAGAATGGAAAGCTCAGAATTTGCCTGGATCCAAGAGATCTAAACAGAGCAATAAAGAGAGAGCACTTCAAGCTTCCTACACGTGAGGAAATCATGGCACAGTTTGCAAATGCAAAGTATTTCAGCAAGTTAGATGCATCATCAGGATTTTGGCAGATGAAATTGGACGAGGCAAGTTCAAGACTGTGCACGTTCAACAGTCCATTTGGCAGATACAGATTCCTAAGGTTACCATTTGGCATTGCCTCAGCTCCTGAAGTGTATCACAAAACTATCCATATGATCTATGAGCACCTGGAGGGAGTTGATACATCAATGGATGACATCATAGTATGGGGAACCACGAGAACTGAGCATGACGAGAGACTGAAAAAAGTGCTGGAAGCAACAAGGAAAACAAACCTGAAGCTGAATAGAGAGAAATGCCAGCTCGGGGTGATAGAACTGACATTCGTGGGAGATATCCTTCGCAGTGAGGGCATCAGACCAGATCCCAGAAAGGTGTCCGCCATTGAGAATATGCCAAAGCCACAATGCAAAAAGGACGTGCAGAGGTTTAATGGAATGATCAACGACCTGGGTAAATTCATATCCAACCTTTCAGAAAAGATGGCGCCACTGAGAAGACTAACTGAAAAGAACATAGAATGGGAATGGAATCATGAGCATGAGAAGTCATGGAGCGATCTAAAGAAACTGCTCACAGAGGAACCAGTTCTGAGGTTTTATGACCCAGCGAGACCCATCAAGATATCATCAGATGCATCACAGAGTGGGCTCGGTGCTGTTCTTCTGCAAAAGTATGACTACTGGCAACCTATTGCATATGCATCGCGCTCAATGACAGACGCGGAGACGCGATATGCTCAAATAGAAAAGGAGCTGCTCAGCATCACATACGCCTGTGAAAGATTTCACCAGTTTGTGGCAGGACAAGCAATCAGTGTAGAGACTGACCATAAGCCCTTGATTGCATTGTTCCAAAAGTCACTAAATAGCTGTCCGCTTAGAATACAAAGAATGATGATCAGGCTGCAACGCTATACACTGAATGTTGCGTACGCACCGGGTAAGCTGATGTATACAGCAGACACGTTGTCCAGAGCTGTTGACCCAAGTGAGCCCGCAAACGCCAAAATGGATGAAAAAGTGAACGCCTACGTGGACATGATCACAAGTGCACTACCCATAGCAGATGCAAAAATGGAGCTCATAAAGACTGAGACAAACAAAGATGAAACAATGAGACGACTGAGGAAAAGCATCTTGGATGGATGGCCCAACATGAAGCAAGACTGCTCACCTGACATAGCAGAGTACTGGAACTGCAGGGCGGAACTATCAGTGGTCGAAGACATCATCTACAAAGGAAGTAAAATAGTTATCCCAAAGAGTCTGAGAAAAGAGATGCTAAAAAGGATCCATGGAGGACATCTGGGGATCGAAAAGTGTAAGAAAAGAGCACGAGAGGTGATGTACTGGCCACGAATCAACCAAGATGTGACAAATGAGGTGTCAAACTGCACAATATGCCTGAAATATCGAGCAAGCAATCCGGTAGAACCACTAAAGCCACACCCAGCGCCAGACAGACCTTACCAGAAGGTAGGCGCTGACCTATTCGTATGTCAAGGGAAGGACTATCTTGTAGTCACAGACTATTACTCCCTGTATCCAGAGGTTTGTAGACTGTACACCACCACTGCAGATGCTGTGATAACATGTATGAAAGCCATATTCTCCAGACATGGCGTGGCAAGCGAGGTCTTCACAGACAACGGACCCCAGTTTTACAATGCAAGTTTCCGACACTTTGCCAAAGAGTGGGACTTTGTCCACACAACGTCAAGTCCTCACTTTCCACAGTCCAATGGACTAGTGGAAAAATCGGTCCAGACAGTGAAAAGACTTGATGTACAAGGCAAGAGACGGTGGTACTGACTTCTACCAGAGCATGCTTGTATACCGCACAACGCCGCTCGAGTGTGGTATGTCACCAGCCCAACTCCTTATGGGACGTCAGCTAAGGTCAAACCTACCCATCCCGGAGAACCTCCTGAAAACAAAAGAGGGGGAGAAAGTGAGGAAGTTCAAAGAGCAACAGAAAGAAAAGCAAAAGTACTACTATGACAGAGGAACACAAAACCTACCTGAACTCCACACTGGTGACCAAGTAAGGTTCAAAGACAAAACAAACATATGGACTCAGAAGGGAACTGTCCTGAGTGAAGTTCAACCAAGATCATACACCATTCAGACAGATGAGGGTGCTGTTCTGCGAAGAAATCGTCGGGATCTTCTCATGGGACCAGCCACAGCAGGTCAAAAGACTGATACTGTTGAACAACCTGATCACACAGCAGGTCAAAAGACTGATACTGTTGAACAACCTGATCACACAGCAGGTCAAGAGACTGATACTGGTGAACAACCTGATCACACAGCTGAGAAATCATCATCGGAGGCAACAACTCAGATTCAAGGACAGTCAATCAGAAAATCCTCAAGACACGTGAAGCCTCCTGAGAGACTCATTGAACAAATTTAAGGACTATTGTTATAGAAGGAAGTAATGTTATCTTATTCTTTCTTCAAGTTCTAGTGTAATTACATATTTCATGTGAACACACAAAGCAAGGTTAAAAAACCTTGATCATGATAATGATAATGTAAGTTCATTAAGTGTTACAGTTAAAATACAGATTAATACGAAGAAAACATGTTGTTAGTTAAAAGTAAAATACTTTTGTTTTAAGAAAGGGAGATGTAATGATATCAGCAAATAGTGATGGTATTTGCCTGTTTGATTATTTATGCCTTACCAGCATATTTGCCTGATTGATTACTTATGCCTGACCAGCAGAGGGCATGTGAGAGACAAGCAGTTTAGTTTAGTTTTGCTTTCGCTTTAGATGGATCACTAACATGATGTCTCCTGTGATGCAGTTAATTTACTGAACAAGCTTTAGATTAAAAGACATTCTCTTTCATAAATGTCTCGTCATTGAACCCACAAAGAAATCAATACACCCACCCCCCAAATCTTGATGGCCAATCTTCCCACACCCCAAGTCTCGATGGACAATCTTCCCACCGCCCCCCCAAGTCTCGATGGCCAATCTTCCCACCGCCCCCCCCAAGTCTCGATGGCCAATCTTCTCACCGCCCCCCCAAGTCTCGATGGCCAATCTTCCCACCCCCCCAAGTCTCGATGGCCAATCTTCCCACCCCCCAAGTCTCGATGGCCAATCTTCCCCCCCCCCAAAGTCTCGATGGCCAATCTTCCCACCCCCCAAGTCTCGATGGCCAATCTTCCCACCCCCCAAGTCTCGATAGCCAACCGTCCCCACTGGCGCAATCGGCAACCTTCCCCCTTCCCGACTGCCGTTAGGTTTGGCAGTGGCTTCACGTCCCCAGCCTTTCCGAGTTCTTTGGCCATTTTCAGCCTCCCCCACACTCTCCCTACTGCCCCATAAATATTGTGGCCTAAGTGTCAGAGATTATGCAACCATGGACAGCATAATAACCAAGCCTGGTCTATTCTCACTCCACATCTTTCCAACAGGAATCACCAGATAGTGACCCAGAACATGAACAGGAACCAAAGCTGGTTATCTCCAGTGTAGCCCACAGGTGCTCAAGCCAATTGCCATGCTGATTAACAGCGCAGAACCTGGACCAGGAAGTGTCAGTTAGAATATTTAATTTAATAATGTCAAATCATGTACGGAAAGTGGAACAGAGAGAGGGAAAGAAAGATTGGATTTGGAAAGAAAAATAAAAGAAACAAAAAACAAAAGGTTCCTGAAATTCTCTTACAAAAGGACCTGAAATGTTAACTGTGTTTCTCTCTCCACATATGCTGCCTGACCTGCTGAGTATTTCCAGCATTTTCTGTTTTTATTCTCTTATCTGGGGGAGAATGAAAATGGCTGAAGAACTTGGCAAGGCCGGAGATCTAAAGCCCCTGCTGAACTTAACGGCAATCGGGAGGGGGGATGGTCTCCGATTAGAACAGCAAAACCTAATTACTCATAAAGCTCAGATGCCGTGACATTGGCAACAAATGGCATGCATTAGACATATATGATTCTGAGGGGGGGTTGACAGGATAGATTTCTTTTTAGTCATTCACAGGCTTGAATGGCCATTTTTTTTTAAATGCGTTTTTATGCGATGTGGGCGTTGCTGACAGGGCCAGCATTTATTGCCCAGCCCTAATTGCCCTTGAACAACTGAGTGGCTTGCTAGGCTATTTACTAGGCCATTTCAGAGGGCAGTTAAGAGTCAACCACATTGCTGTGGGTCTGAAGTCACATGTAGGCCAGACCAGGAAAGGACGGCAGGTTTCCTTCCCTAAAGGACATTAGTGAACCAGTTGTGTTTTTACGACAATTCGGTAGTTTCATGGTCACTATTACTGATACTAGCTTTTTATTCCAATTTAAATTCCCCAGCTGCCATGGTGGAATTTGAATTCATATCTCCAGATCATTAGTCCAGGCCTCTGGATTACTAGTCCAGTAACATAACCACTATGCTACCGTACCCATACTAAAGGCCATAGTCTCAGGATAAAGGGTCGGCCTTTTAAGACTGAGATGAGGAGGAATTTCTTCACTCAGAGGGTTGTGAATCTTTGGAATTCTCTGCCCCAAAGGGCTGTGGATGCTCAGTTGTTGAGTATATTCAAGGATGACATAGATTGATTTTTAGACGATAAGGGAATCAGGCGGGAAAATGGAGTTGAGGTCAAAGATCAGCCATGATCTTATTGAATGGCGAAGCAGGCTCAAATGGCCATTTTTTAAAATTCGTTTTTATGGGATGTGGGCATCGCTGGCAGGGCCAGCATTTATTGCCCATCCCTAATTGCCCTTGAGAAGGTGGTGGTGAGCCCCTTCTTGAACCGCTGCAGTCCATGTGGTGAAGGTACTCCCACAGTGCTGTTAGGGAGGGAGTTCCAGGATTTTGACCCAGCGGCGATGAAGGATCGGCGATATACTTCCAAGTCGGGATGGTGTGTAACTTGGAGGGGAACTTGGAGGTGGTGGCGTTCCCATGCGCCTGCTGCACTTGTCCTTCTAGATGGAAATGGCCGCGGGTTTGGGAGGTGCTGCAGAAGAAGCCTTGGCGAGTTGCTGCAGTGCATCTGGTAGATGGTACACACTGCAGCCACGGTACGCCGGTGGTGGAGGGAGTGAATGTTTAAGGTGGTAGAGGGGGTGCCAATTAAGCGGGCTGTTTTGTCATGGATGATGTCGAGCTTCTTGAGTGTTGTTGGAGTTGCACTCATCCAGGCAAGTGGAGAGTATTCCATCACACTCCTCACTTGTGCCTTGTAGATGGTAGAAAGGCTTTGGGGAGTCAGGAGGTGAGACACTCGCCACAGAATACCCAGCCTCTGGCCTGCTCTTGTTGGCACAATACTTATGTAGCTGGTCCAGTTAAGTTTCTGGTTAATGGTGACCCCCAGGATGTTGATGGTGGGGGATTCGGCAATGGTAATGCCGTTGAATGTCAAGGGGCGGTGGTTAGACTCTCGCTTGTTGGAGATAGTCATTGCCTGGCACTTCTGTGGCACGAATGTTACCTGCCACTTATCAGCCCAAGCCTGAACGCTGTCCAGGTCTTGTTGCATGCGGGCATGGACTACTTCATTATCTGATGAGTTGCGAATGGCACTGAACACTGTGCAGTCATCAGCGAACATCCCCATTTCTGACCCCTGAGGGAAGGTCATTGATGAAGCAGCTGAAGATGGTTGAGCCTAGGACACTGCCCTGAGGAACTCCTGCAACGATATCCTGGGGCTGTGATGATTGACCTTCAATCACCACAACCATCTTCCTTTGTGCTAGGTATGACTCCAGCCAGTGGAGAGTTTTCCCCCTCGATTCCCATTGACTTCAGTTTTACTAGGGCTCCTTCATGCCACACTCGGTCAAATGCTGTCTTGATGTCAAGCGCAGCCTACTCCTACTCTTAATTCATATATTCTTAGACCATTGTGCTCCCTGATCCTCCAGTGGCGATTTTACACCACAAATTTCTAGAAAATAATTAGAATGCGCTGCAACGAACATAGCGAGCACTGGGAGCAGTGCGGCCAATGAATAGTTAAGAATTCATTTTGCTTGGCGATTTCTGCAGGAATTTCAACTTAATTTATTTTTTATATCTGGTAGCAAATTATATAAACAGGAATAAATATTGAATAACTACTGGAATAGAACAAAGATTATTACAAAAGTAACAGTTCTTCTATTACTCTCACACTGTCTCAGGAGGTTATGGTTGGAAGCTGTGGATTATACAGTACTGTATAGATTGCTGTACTGTACCACAATTGACATCAGAAAGCAGTGCAGGAAACAGTCAATGCAAGAGACAATTTCATAGTGTTTCAAGGATTACCCTAGTTTTTACGATTACAGTATCTAGCAGTATGAGAAATAAGTATAACCAACATTTAGACTCTGCTTTGATCAAGCTGATGAATAAAATTTCAAACTCAGATAGCAACTGCATTATAATACCCAGAAGCGATGTTGCTTCTTTTAAATGCATCCTTGTCCTGATTCTTAGTCATAGAGTCATAGGCTTAAAAGTTCGGTTGATTTGTGTCTCCCATTAGCACCCTCAGAGGATGCTAACAGGGCGCAAAGCAACTAGCACCTGGGCGCGGCGCCGCCAATGCCTCCCGTGAAATTCAGCGGGAGGTTAGCGGCGGCGGTAACCATTAGCGCCCCGCCACCGGCGATGACGTCATCGCCGTGTGCAGCGGCCTGCTCACGCCCCGGCCGCGATCTTCGGTAGCGCCCCCTGACTTACTGCCGGACGCTATGTCCGACAGGGTCAGGGGGGGCCTACCTGCAGCCGGGGCGGCGCTAATTAAAGGGAAGGTGCCGGGTGGCCATTTTTGTTGCTGGTCACCTGCTAGCCCCTGCCCCTCTGCTGTCACCGGCCTCTTCTGCAGCCCCCCCGCGGTGTGCCGGCTGCTCTCTGTGAGCCCGGCACTTCTCTTGAGTGCCGGGCTCTTTTGCCAGCACTCCGATCCCTGGTGGTCCAGCTGGGCCCCAGGTCACTCTGCGCTAGTCCCCTTCCCTTTAAGAAAGGGAGGAAGGCCTGCAGTACCGCGGCGCGATGTGCCGCAGAGCGGGCGCTGCAGCAAATAGCGCCGTGATATTCACTTGCAGCTCCCCAAGAGGGAGGCAGGGCGCTTACATTAGCACCCCGCTTCCATCTGGGAGTGCTACTAGTGAATTTCGGGTGCGGGGTTGCTAACGCGACCCAATTTTTCACCCATGGAGTCATAACGGCACAGAAGGAGGCCATTCGGCCCATCGAGTCCGTGCTGGCTCTCTGTAAAGCAATCCAGTCAGTCCCATTGCCCCGCCCTATCCCCGTAGCCCTGCAAGTTTATTTCCCTCAAGTGCCTATCCAGTCTCCCCTTGAAAACATATAGGGCTCGATTTTACCAGGCCCGAGGAGGCAGGATTGGAGGCGTGTGAGGTGTTAAAATCGCAAAAACTGGCGGGCAGGCCCCATCCCACCGCCGAGCAATTTTCCCACATGCGCGTTTTCTGACCCCATCTCCATCCCGCCTCCAAGAGGCCGGATAGGCCCTTAAGGCCCTTAACAACCACTTAATTGCCTCTATAATCCCATTTTGAGAGGCCTTTCTGATTTTAACAGTTTTCTCATGTGCTTCACGCCTCCTCTGAAAGATGCCAGTGAAACCTGGCAGCAGCACAAGTGGATTGCTTACTAACAGCTGCAGCTCCACCATTAAAAAGGAGTTTTCAGCAATCATCATTTGCAGGTGGCAGAAATTTGTTGTCTCAGGTCTGGGGGAACTTTTAACAGGCCTACTCATTGTTCTGGAAGTTTGGAGCCTGACACCCATCTCCAGTGTGACCTCCTGGGAAACCCCTCTCCCCACCTTGACTGAGCGCCTCCTCAACTGAGGCATATACCAGAAGCATGGGAACCATTTATTTCCTTTCCTCCTGGACAGCAGATTTGGATGAAGACCAGCCGTGGCAGCAGCAAGACCATGAACAACAGCACCACCAACAGCAGCAGCATCAACAGGAGTGCCAAGCTGCTGCTCACCCACCTGAAGCTGCACAGGCCAGAAGGCGCCAACGCGTGACCACATTGCTGCCCGGGATGCAAGGGACGCACTTGGCCAGATTTGCTTAGCCTGCACAATCAAACGCTTTTGCCTCGCAGCTTATCAGACCATCAACAATGGCCAAGAGCCTGCGGATTCCTATCACTCTGACCACCATACTGACAATTGCAAGTCACCCTAAGCCCTCAATGTGGAAGTCCCATTTGCGAAATGACACATGCCACAACTGCAACAGATTCCCATCAGCATTTTATAAGACAATATGCAACTGATGGCATGTTAAAAATAAACACATTACACCCAAGTGACTACCCTTGTGACTATTTGTGCATTATCTTTCTTTTACATGCGCTCCTACGTGGTGCATCCCCTGTGGCTTCAGCAGATGTGTAGGCCCCTTACTCACTTTCTTGCTGCTCCTGCCTCGACACCTTTGGCGGGCGTCCTCTGGGGATGTGAGCCTGTGAGGGCTCGTCAACAGTCTGCTGCTCCTGCGGCTGTGCAGGGGTTGAGACGCCGATCTCAGTTGGGTGGGGACTCTGGTGGGGCTCTGACCGAGGGCTCTGCAGTGGCATGAAAGTGTGAGCACTTGGAGAGGAGCCCCCACTTCCTTGATGTCTGCCACCAACTTCCCTCTCATGGGTCAGGTCCATCTCAGCGCTTGCAAGTGGCTTGAGAGCACCTTGCTGCACATCAGGGGGGCCATGGGGACCCGTATCTGCACTGGCAGTCCTACTCAGAAGGACTTCCATGAAGCTCTGGTTTCTCGGTTCAATAGCTGACCATCGCTCCTCCAGAGATGTCAGTCTATTCTGAACACTCACCATATTTTCCTCACTCCGGCGACTTACTGCCTCCATGGCCAAAGCCAGCCTTTCCACGGAGGTTGCCATCCTTTCCGTGGTGCTGCGTTCATGCGCCAATGCCTCCACAAAGGCTCTGCTCATGTTAGCGAGGGACTCCTCCATTCGCTCCACACTCGCAGCTACCCTAGAGACAAAACCTGCCAGAGACTTCTGCACCTGTTCCTGGAGTTCCAGCACCACTCTTCCTCTGGATGGACCCGTAGGCACAGAGTCGACATGCAGCTGAGCCGAGCTGGCAGAGTCCTGCGCCCTCCGACGGGGACTCTCCACTGCTGTCCCTGTCTCCACCATCTGCTGATGCTCACTTGTGAGCTATGATACACCAGGTGACAACACTACTCTATCTCGCGAGGGTCTCACCGAGGTGTGAGTGTCTGCGTGGTGCTGGGTGCTCTGAATTCTGCTGACGCTGCGCCCTCAGAGGTTGGAGCTTCCTCTGAGGAGTCTGAAAGCTCAGGCTCTTCCTCCTGGACAGTGGGGACGGGGGCTCTCGATGGTCCTGTGGGGGAGTAAAGGAAAGAGTTAGAGATGTGAGGCCAAGGTTACACGCACATTGAATTGTGCAGATGATCATAAGTCAATCTGTTAGAGCATCAGAATCATTATCAGTCACTCATGCAATGTCAATGAGAGAGATGCCAAACTATTCTGTCACCAGCTTGCTGTGTTGCACACATCTGTCCGTCCCCCACTTGGGAATCCTCCTCGATCGCGGCAATTTCCAGGGCCGTCTCCTCCAAGGTGGTGAGCTGGGCTACTGAGGGTGGCCCTCCTCCTGTCCTTGCTCTTTCCCTCTTATTGTGAGCTCTCTTTTCCTGCAATGAGTGACACAAGTGGAGTTTGAGTGAAAATGAAGGAGTGAGTGTAGAGATTCCATAGCATAGATGCTTAGAAGGAGACAAAGATGGAGTGAGGTGCCAAGACCAAGGGCCCTCCCTTTGTGTTGTAAGTTATTGTCATAGCATCACAGCAATAGGGAGTGTGAGGGCTGCATAGTCGAATAGCTAAGTGAATGTGAACATACAGAGAGAGGGAATGGGTAAGGGTGCAGGGATGTCAGTGTCAAGTGGGATGTGGAGGAAGAGGTTGGCAAAGCTGAGTGCTGGTGAGGAGAGGCAATGGGGATCAGATTGAGGGTGATGGGAACGTCATACTCACTTTTCCAGTGCGCAGGTCATGAAATCTCTTCCTGCACATTAAATTGACTCCTGGGCCACTTGCATCCACACAGCTTTAGTCTGCTGAGGAGGCTTTTTCCTCTCCGAGGAAGGGTAGAGCACCTCCTTATTGGATCTGGCTCCCTCCACCAGAGCTTGCAGGGCGGCTTCATCAAAGCGTGGAGCAGACTTTGCCCTACTGCTGGACATCGTGGCTTAAATAAGGGCTTACAGCAATGGGCATGAAGTTTGTAGTCTCCAAAAGAAGCAAAGCTGCTTGCAGGCCTAAAATCCAGCACCATTGATGATGTCATCAGAGGTGACTTTCAGGATGGAAAGTCTAATTGGGCCAGGGCTTCCCACACGCTGGAAATCATGTGTCCAATTAAGGGAAAATCGCAATTTTTTGCCACATCTCATTGGAGTCGGGTGGCTAACACGAAAACCAGCTGACACGCCCCCAGCCCGCCCCAATGGCAAAATCGAGCCCTGAGTGTCTCCGCTTCCACCACTTCCGTCAGCAGCGAATTCCAGGTCATCACCACTCGCTGTGTATCTCTTGCCCAAAACCTTAAATCTGTGTCCCCTAGTCCTTGTACCATCAACTAGTGGGAACAGCCATTCCCCGTCTAACCTATCCAAACCTGTCATAATCTTGTACACCTCTATCAAATCACCCCTCAACCTCCTTTGCTCTAATGAAAACAAATCCAGCTTCTCCAACCTGTCCTTGTAGCTAAGATCCCCCATCCCCAGAACCATTCTGGTAAATCTCCTCTGTGCACCCTCAAGGGCCTTCACATCCTTCCTAAAGTGTAGTGACCAGAAATGGACACAATATACTCCAGTTGTGGCCTAACCAGCACTTTATAAAGGTTCAGCATAACTTCTCTGCTTTTGTACTCAATACCTCTATTTATGAAGCCCAAGATCCCATAAGCTTTGTTAACCACTCTCTCAATATGTCCTGCCACCTTCAGGGACCTATGCACATTAACTCCCAGGTCCCTCTGTCCCTGCACATGCTTTAAAACTGTGCCATTAAGTGTATATTGCCTCTCCCTGTTCCTTCTGCCAAAATGCATCACCTCACACTTCTCTGTATTAAATTCCATCTGCCACTTGTCTGCCCATTCTGCTAGCCTTTCTATATCCTGCTGCAGTCGATTGATATCATCATCACTGTTTGCCACACCCCCGAGTTTGGTGTCACGGCAAATTTAGAAATTCTACTCTGTATTCCAATATCCAGTTCATTTATATATATCAAAAAAAAGCAGTGGCTCCAGCATTGACCCTTGGGAAACACCACTGTCTACCATCTTCCAGTCTGAAAAACAGCCATTTACCACAACTCGCTGTTTTCTGTCCTTAAGCCAGTTCCTTATCCAAGCTGCCCAGTACTGACCCACCTATTCCATGAGCCTCAATTTTGTTAACTAGCCATCTATGTGGTAATTTGTCAAACGCCTTCTGAAAATCCACGTAGACAACATCCATTGCATTCCCTTCATCAATCCTCTCTGTAACTTCATCAAAAAATTCAATTAGATTCGTCAAACACGATCTTTCTTTTACAAACCCATGTTGGCTCTCCTTAATTAGCTTAAACCTCTCCAAATACTCATTTATTTTTTCCTTGATTATTGTTTCTAAAACTTTACCCACCACTGATGTTAAACTGACCGGCCTGTCGTTACTAGGATTGTCCTTACACCCTTTCTTGAACAATGGTGTCACATTTGCCACTTTCCAATCCTCAGACACCTCCCCCACATCTAGGGAAGGGGTCTGTACATTGTCAATGGTAGGTTCATAGGAGACCTCCTAGGAAGATCAACCTATTGCTCACCTCTTGGCTGCAGCACCGTAGACTATATGATTACGGATTTGGACCCATCCTCTTTCAGAGCATTCACAGTCAAACCACAAACAACACTGTCAGATCACAGTCAAATTACTATGTATCTTAAAAAGATAGAAACAAACAACACAGAAACACAACCCAGTAAACTGTACAACACCAAAAAATCGTACAGATGGACCAAAAACGACACGGAAAAATACCAGAAAGCAATTAGCAATGAATCAACTCAAGCTCTCTTGGACACCTTTCTGGATAACATATACACTCACAATAAAGAAGGCGTAAACCGGGCAGTGAATAACCTAAACAATATTTTTGATAATTTGGCAACAAGGTCAAACTTGAAAGCTCGCAAGAACAAACCCAAAACAAAAAACTATGAAAAATGGTTTGACCCAGATTGCCATAACATGAGGAAAAAACTTAGAAAAATATCAAACCAAAAACACAGACATCCAGAAAACGAGGAATTACGCCTTACTTATTGTCAGACACTAACACAATACAGAAACACACTCAGAACCAAAAAAGAGCAATATATTAAGAATACACTCAGCTCCATTGAGGAATCCATTGATTCCAATTCTTTCTGGGACAACTGGAATACATTACACAAAAAACAACACGACGAATTGGCCATTCAAAATGGAGACACATGGGAAAACCACTTTGAAAAATTATACCAGAAAAACACACTAAGGCCAGAGCAACACCAAATATGCAAAAAACTGGAAAAGCTCGAAATGGCCATAAAAGATAACCAAAACCCGCTAGACTCCATAATAACGGCAAAAGAACTTTTTGAAAAACTCAAGGACCTGCGACCAGGAAAAGCTTGCGGGGCAGACGGCATACTAAGCGAGATGATTAAACACACAGACGATAAAATGAAACTGGCTATCCTAAAACTCTTCAACTTGGTTCTGAGTGTCGGTTACTTCCCTGATATCTGGAACAAAGGACTCATAACGCCCATATACAAAAGTGGGGACAAAGTCGACCCAAATTACTATCGAGGCATCTGTGTAAACAGTAACCTGGGGAAGGTATTCTGTAGTATCATAAACAAAAGACTTATAAACTTCCTTGAGGAGCACAATGTCTTGAGTAAAAGCCAAATTGGATTCCTGCCAAACTATAGAACATCAGATCATATCTTCACCCTACAGACCCTAATTGACAAACACGTTCATCAAAACAAAAGCAAAATCTACGCATGTTTATAGATTTCCAGAAGGCTTTCGATTCCATCTGGCATGACGGTTTATTCCTGAAACTTATCGAAAGCGGGGTAGGGGGAAAAACATATGATGTAATTAAATCAATGTATACAAACAACAAATGTGCAGTTAAAATTGGAGACAAACAATCAAAATACTTCCCACAGGGGCGGGGGGTGACGCAGGGCTTGCCAATCTCACCGACACTCTTTAATATTTACATAAATGAATTGGCAAAACTACTTGAACAATCTACAGCACCCGGCCTCACCCTATATGAATCCAAGGTTAAATTCCTCCTCTATGCAGACGACCTGGTTCTGCTGTCACCAACTAAGGAGGGTCTACAGCAGAACCTGGATCTGCTGGAGTCGTACTGCCAGACTTGGGCCCTGACAATAAATCCCCAAAAAACCAAAGTCCTTGTGTTCCAGCAAAGATCCAGACATCAGGGACCCAAAATAAATTTCACACTAGGAACAACCAAAATTGAACAAACCACTAACTACACATACTTGGGCTTAAAAATCAGTTCTACGGGAAATTTCAAACTGGCTGTGAATGAACTGAAAGAGAAAGCAAGAAGGGCTTTCTATGCCATTAAAAAATCAATCCAAATAGAAATCCCAATTAGCATTTGGCTCAAAATTTTCAAATCAGTAATTGAACCAATTGCACTCTATGGCAGTGAGGTGTGGGGACCGCTAACACAACAAGAATTTGCAAAATGGGACAAACACCCAATTGAGATCCTACATGCAGAATTCTGTAAAAGTATCCTCCGGACTCAAAGGAAAACCGTAAACAATGCATGCAGGGCAGAACTAGGCCAATATCCATTAATAATCACTATCCAAAAAAGAGCCACCAAATTTTGGAAACACCTAGAAATGAGCAACCCCCAATGCTATCATTACGAAGCCCTGAAATGCCAAGAGAGGACCATAAAGAAGAATACCCTCAGTCAACTAGTCCTGGGACTCAGTGAAGTAACTACTAACACTACTAACAATAACCAGCCCCAGGACAGTGACAGTGTAACACAAAGAATTCGACCCAACACAATCGTCGCTAAGCAAAAGGAAAAATATCTGTCATATTGGGCAGAAACAACAAAAACCCAAAGCAAACTCAATTGCTACTTGGCCCTAAACAGACAATACAACATGGCTGATTACCTGACCATGGTAAAGGATAGCAAACTGAGAAAAACTTTGACAATGTACAGACTTAGTGAACATAACCTGGCGATCGAAAAAGGTAGACACAGGCAGACCCGGCTACCAAGAGAGGACAGGATATGCTCTCACTGCAGTCAGGGAGTGGTGGAGACAGAGATGCACTTCCTCACAGCTTGTAGAAAATATCAGGGCATAAGGGAGAATTTCTACCCAAAATTCACAAAAATATGCCCGGAATTCAGAAATTTGAATGACGACCAAAAACTCCCATACCTACTAGGGGAAGAGAGAAATTGTGTAACACTAGCGGCACACTATATTACAGCTTGCCATAAACAGAGGGACAACCACTAAATATAAGAAAAGAGTATATATAAATTATATGAAAGTATATTTATACACTCAGGGATATATCTGTTTATACACTGTATGGCTAGATCTGTATTTTTGTGAACAAACATGAATGTTTTTCGGTGCTTTGGCAACATAAGATGTAACTTGTCATGCCAATAAAGCGATTTGAATTGAATTGAATTGATTGGAAAATTATGGCAAGCCCTTCCGCTATCTCCTCCCCCAATTCCCTTAGCAACCTGGGATGCAAGCCATCTGGACCAGGTGGCGAGTCCACTCTAAGCATACCCAGCCTGTCTATCAATTTTCACCCCTTCCATTACTTCTACCTTTTCCACTTCTACCAATATTTTGTCAGCATCCACCTCCTTAGTAAACACTGATACAAAGTACTCATTGAGTATTCTAGCCTTGCCCTGCATCTCTAAGCATATATCACCTTCTTTTTCTCTAATAGGCCCCACCCTGCCTCTTACTACCCGCTTACTGTTTACATGCCGGTAGAAGATTTTTGGGTTCCCTTTCATGTTAACCACCATTCTGCTCTCATATTTGCTCTTTGCCAATCTTATTTTCATCTTCTCAATCCCCTCTCAACTTATTGTATTTGGTTTGGTTCTCCCTTGAAGAATTCACCTGAAATGCATCATACACCCTCTTTTTTTGTTTCATCATCTTCTCTATCTCACTCGTCATCCAAGGAGCCCTTGCTTTGGTTCCCTTACCCTTCCCTCTTGTTGGAATGTACCCAGCCTGTACTTGGAACATCTCCTCCTTAAAGATCACCCATTGTTCTGTTACAGTTTTTCCTGTCAGTCTTTGGTTCCATTTTACCCTGGCTAGATCCTTTCACATCCCATTGAAGTTAGCCCTATTCCAGTTTAGAAGTTCCACTCTAGATTGTTCCTTGCTCCTCTCCATTGCTAATCTAACTCTTATGATATGATGATCACTTGTACCCAAGTGTTCTCCCACAGACACTTGGCCAACCTGGCCCACCTCATTCCCCAGCACCAGATCCAGCAATGCCTCCTTCCTAATTAGGCCAACAACATATTGGTCAAGGAAATTCTCCTGAACACATTTCAGAAATTCCTCCCCCTCCTTTCCCTTTACCTTAGCATTGCCCCAATCGATATTTGGGTAATTAAAGTCCCCCAATATCACCACTTTATAGCTCTTGCATATCTCTGCGATTTCCCTGCAGATTTGCTCCTCTACCTCCCTCTCACTATTTGGAGGCCTATAGAATACGCCCAATTGCGTGATCATACGCGTTTTGCTCCTCAACTCTAACCAAATGGATTCTGTCCTTGTCCCCTGAAGAACATCCTCCCTTTCCAACACTACAATGTCTTCCTTAATCAGCACCGTCACCCCATCTCCCTTTTTTCCTTCCCTATCTTTTCTGAACACCTTGTACCCTTGAATATTAAGTGCCCAGTCCTCACTGTTTTTAAGCCACCTTTCCGTTATTGCCACAACATCACATTGCCACACAGCTAATTGTGCTTGTAGCTTACAAAACTTATTCATCACATTTTGTGCGTTTACGTACAAGCATTCTAAACCCATTTTTGAATTTTTCGTAGTCTTTCTTAGTCTTCTCCTACCTAATATAGTACTACTTCCACCTCTAGTACTAATTTCTTCTCTAGTACTATCCAACACACTCACTCTTTTATGCACCTTATTCATCTCTTCTACTTCTATATGCCGGTGCCCATCCCCCTGCCAAGTCAGTTTATTCCTGAATATTCAACCGACCAGCGCCATTCTGAAACAATTTAAGTGGCAGTGGCAATCTCAATGGCTTTAATCCAGCAAACTCGATATTGTTTTAGATTTTAATGAAGAGGCAGGACTATGATAATTAACTGTGCAATTATTACAACGAGGGAAACGCGGTACTAAAGGCTCAAGAAATTAGAGTGGCGTAAGTAATGGTTGATGTTACGGATGCCATAATTTCCTAGGACTCTTGCTCTGTAAATCGGGCCCTGGAACATTGATGTACTACTACAATGGTGCAAATCTCTGGGAAATTCCAGGCCGTTGTTACTGCAGGTAGCATGAACACAAAGTACCTGTTCCTTATTAATTCTTGTTGTACAAACACCATAATCAGGCTGGATTGTAGTGATTTCATATGTAAAATATACAAAACCTGCTAAGGACGTCTAACGTAGAACACCATAGTAGCAATTAGCCACATTGGCTCAACAGCTACAATACCTCCTTATTCCTCAGCAGCACGAAAGCAATGATAAAAGCTGTTCAACTGTTTCAATGTAAGCAATTTGCTTTTCTCCAAAACAAAACACTTTGGTCTTGAAATTATGCTGTGGGACAATTGTGTGCAAACATTTAATGCATTCAACTGAAATTCTTCACTCCATTATATTAACAGGCAAAAATAGAAGTGACAGAAATTTACTTTATATCCTATTATATCATAGTGTAATTTCAAGGTAGGTAATTAGTTAGGAGGTAGGAGACAGAGAATAGGGATAATGGCAGGATGTGACTAATACTCCAATTGGCAGGATGTGACGAGTGGTGTCCCCCAGGGATCTGTACTGGGGCCCCAGCTGTTCACAATATTTATAAATGTTTTAGATGAAAGAATAGAGAGCCTTATATCCAAATTTGCTGATGGCACTAAGTTAGGTGGCACAGTAATTAGTGCAGATGGGTACAGAAAGTTGCAAACAACAACTTACATTTATATCACGCATTTAACATAGCAAAATGTCTCAAGGCGCAATATCAATAAAAACATTTTTGACGTTATTGACACCAAGCCACAGAAGGAGATAGCAGGACAGATGACTAAAAGCTTGATCAAAGAGGTAGGTTTTAAGGAGTATATTAAAAGAGGAGAGAGAGGTAGAGAGGTTTAGCGAGGGAATTCCAGAGCTTAGGGCCAAGGCAGCTGAAAGTACAGCCACCAATGATGGAGCGATTAAAATTGGGGATGCGCAAAAGGCCAGAACTGGAAGAGTGCAGAGGTCTTTAAGGCTTGTAGGTCTGGTGGAGACTACAGAGATAGGGAGGTGCGAGGCCATGGAAGGATTTAAAAACCAGGATCAGGATTTAGGATTTTAAAATTGAGGCGTTGTTGGACTGGGCGCCAGTGAAGGTCAGCAAGCAAGGACATTGATAGATTAAGTGGGTGGGCAAAACTGTGACAGATGGAGTTCAACATGGGGAAGTGCAAAGTCATCCACTTTGGGCCTAAGGAAGATAGATCAGAGAATGTTCTAAATGGTGAGAAGCTAGGAACTGCGGAGGACAGAGATCCATGTACAGAAATCACTAAAAGCTAGTGCACAGCTTCAAAAAATAATAAAAAAGGCTAATGGAGTATTAGCCTTCATCTCAAGGGGGCTGGAATACAAAGGGGTGGATCCTATGTTACAGTTTGTATAAAGCTCTGATTAGACTGCATCTGGAGCACTGCGTTCAGTTCTGGGCACTGCATCTCAGGAAGGATCTATTGACCTTGGAGGGGGAGCAGAATAATACTGGGGCTGAAAGAGTTAAATTATGAGTTAAGGCTGCATAGACTAGGCTAGTATTCCCTGGAGTTTAGACATTAAGAGGTGATTATAATTGAGGTGTTTAAGATGATTAAATGATTTGCTAGGGTAGATAGAGAAAAACGATTTCCTCTGGTGGGGGGTCCAGAACAAGGGGGCATAATCTTAAAATTAGAGCTTGTCCATTTGGAGGTGATGACAGGAAGCACTTCTTGATACAAAGTGTAGTGGAAATCTGGACGTCTCTCCCTCAAAAATGCTGTTGAGGCTGAGATTGATAAATTTTTGTTAGGCAAGGGTATTAAGGGATATGGGACCAAGGTGGGTAAATGGAGTTAAGATATAGATCAGCCATGATTTAATTGAATAGCGGAACAGTTTCAAGGGGCTAAATGGCCTATTCCTGTTCCTATGATGATGCAAACACAAAGATATACATTTACTAAAACAGATTGTATTCCGACTATATAGCTATCGTTTCAGAAGTTATGCGTGGTATCAATCCTGGTAGAGTAACTTACCGCTTCCCCATTGTACCAGAATCACTGCCAGCATTCTGCACGAATATCAGAGTCTCATTAAACAGATTTCTCCAGTTGATCTCCCCCTTGACACAATTAGATCCTGAAACATTACCTGTAAAGAATAAGAAAATAACTCATTTAACTTTTTGGAAAAGGAAAAAAAAAGTCACATACAAAAAGGTTTCAATTTCAGTTAAATAATGAAATTTTCTCTCATTAATTTTATAACAAACCAAACTGCTATGTCAACACCAGTCTTTTACCATAAGGTCTACATGTTGGCAAGTGCCAATTTATTTGTGAATGTGGCTATATGACCCATTCAGTTTTCATTGGTGGGCACCAGGCTGAATATGAGATCAAATCCCACTTATATCCAGTCTATTGGGCACAGGAACATTTCTCAGTATTTGAAATTTGAAGGTTGACAAAAGCAGTCATATTGTTACCTTCTACATAAACAATGCATGCAGATGCTCCAATGTATATCTGAATAATATGGAGCCACTGTAAACTAGACAAAATTGGCGTTAATGAGATAGTATGCCCTCAAAATAGGGTTGTGGACTTACTGTCCAGTTTATGCCAAGGCTCTGGCCACCGGCATTTGTAAAGGGGCCTTCCCATGGGCAGCCACCTTCCTCTTTATTATGCAAATCGGTGTCCTATGACATAGTTAGGCCCCCAATTGCAATTTTCAAGGAATGAGGCCTCAGCCTCAAAATGGTGTGGGCCTCCCGCCAGCAGGAATGGGCAGGCGACCAACCGAAAGTTAAAATTTCCCCTATGTATTTTAATATGTTCAGATTTCATGCTATCTAAACTAATTGAACTTTTGATTCCCTAACAGAAGATTGTGAGCTCAGCTCCCAGGACTGCCTGTAACTTGTAGCTAGCTGCCCCTGCTGGTTTAGCTTGACCACATTCTTCTATTCCATTGGACATTGAACCATATGGCAGTAAGGGGTTTAACTTCTAAGGATTGAAAAACAGGCACAAAAAGGTTCCAATAAAGGGTTGCACCCAAAACATTAATCCATTGATTCTTTTTCAGATGCTGTCATACTTTGTATTTCCAGAATTTTCTGTTTTCATCTTTTGCAGCCTGCACTTCCTATTGACCAGTTACAGAACTGTGTTGAGAAAGCCTGAACAACCAGTTGCCCTACACTACTCTCGTAGGAGAAAGATTGGTGATAATTTAAAGAGAAATAATGAGGAGGGGGAAAAATAGAAACTAGGTATGAAAATTTGACCATTTGCAACTGGATCTACAAGTCAACAGGCTACAATGAGTCAAATCGTCCTGGAAAAATAACGCCAAGCTCACGACACACACCATTATTAATGCGCAAATTGGCCAGCAAGTTCAAAGGAAGAAGAGATACACAGTGAGTTGCGAATCTCCATAACTTGCTGGTCAATTTACGCCGATCCAGCGTTTACCCCTCAGAACACACAGCTCGCCCCCAACCTCCCCGTTAGTTTTAAGAGCTTGCTGAATTTTCACATTAATTGCACATTAAAGTTGCCACTGAAAGCTTCTACTTAACAGCATAAGTACCCTTTTATCGACCTGATAATTGTTAATGCAATGCCAATCAACCTCTTCAGCCCAGAAAGGGATCAATTTAAACTGTTGAGTCTCATTCATGCATGTAGTAATTTTGTGTTATAAAACTGTTTTCTTACTTTTCCTTTCTATCTCTTTCTTCTCTCGTAATCCAATCTTTCGTACCCTCTTTATTTCTCTTTCTGTATCTGATTTGACTCTAATTCACCCACTCTAATTCATCCTCATTCTTCATCGTTCCTCTGTTTCTTTCTCAATCCTTAAATTTCATTGGTTAAGGAGATATACTGTTGGTCCTGTTATTCACGAAGTTCCCAGATGTCCGGTTACCTCGTCATGCCTTTATCAGCTCTTACTCCAGCAACTTACAGGGCAAATTATATTCAAGTTGAAGGGTGCAGAAAATGTCTAACTAATCGCCCCACTCCAGCAAGATTTGATACGTTATTTATTTTAGAGATGCAAAAACACATATGAACTGCTGACAGAAATACAAAGTGATCAGGCAGTAACAATATACAGTGTGAATAAATTACCTCAATTACTTTTATACACTTGCAGCATAATTGCCTCATCACGTATCATTGCTTAACTGCCTACAACTTTTAATCTCCGTTTTGCTCGTAATGATCTGCATAATACATAAACACTCTTTCCTAATTGGGAGTGTCACTGAATCCTAAAGCATGGTTTGACATTTAATCTCCTGAAATATTAAATATAGCACCTCTTTCTTATTTTAACTCAGATAGGGATTGATTATATGGGCTGGATTTTGATACTGGGGCGGGCTGGGGTTGTATAATCCGCATTTCGTGTTAGCCACCCAATTCTAAATCGATGTGGGAGAATGATGCGATTTTAGCTTAATTGGCCAATTGAGTTCCAACGTTTGGGAACCCATGGCCAATGAGTTTTTCAAGTCTGAAAGTCGCCTCCGATGACATCATCATTGCTGCATTTAAGGTCTGCAATAAGCCTTGCTTCTTCTGCAGACTGCCAAGCTTTTGCCCTTGCATGTTAGAGGCAGCTGCAGGAAGAATGGCCAGCCAGAGACCTAGGTCTGCACACCGCTTTGATGATGTTGCCCTGCAGGCTTATGTAGAGGGAGCAAGAGCAAATAAAGAGGTGCTCTTCCCTTCTTCAGGGAGGAAGAAGCCTCCCCAGCAAACCAAGGCTGTGTGGATCCAGGTGGCAGAGGAGGTCAACTCTTTGTCAATAACCCGCAGAACCTGGCTTCAGTGCAGGAAAAGGTTTCATGACCTTCTGCGCACTGGAAAAGTGAGTATGAATTTCCCATCACCCTCAATCTGATCCCCATTGCCTCTCCTCACCAGCACTCAGCTTTAGCAATCTCTTCCTCCACATCCCACTTCACACTGACATCCATGCACCCTTACCCATTCCCTCTCTCTCTATGGTCACATTCACCTAACTATTCGACTATGCAGCCCTCACACTCCCTATCACTGTGATGCAATTACAACTTACAACACACAGGGAGGGCCCTTGGTCTTGCCACCTCATTCCATCTTTGTCTCCTTCTAAGCATCTATGCTATGGATTCTCTACACTCACTCCTTCATTCTCACTCAAACTCCACTTGTCTCCCTCATTGCAGGAAAAGAGAGCTCACAATAAGAGGGAAAGAGCAAGGACAGGAGGAGGGCCACCCTCAGTAGCCCAGCTCACCACCTGGGAGGAGGCGGTCCTGGAGATCGTGGGAGTGGAGGAAGATTCCCAAGTGGGGGACGGACAGACGGGTGCATCACAGCAAGCTGGTGACAGAATAGTTTTCCATCTCTCTCAATGACATTGCATGAGTCGCTGATAATGATTCTGAAGCTCTAACAGATGGACTTATGATCATCTGCAATATGCAATGTGCATGTAACCTTGGCATCACATCTCTGACTCTTTCCTTTACTCCCCCACAGGACCATCGCAAGCACCCATCCCCACTAGCCAGGAGGAAGAGCCTGAGCATCCAGACTCCTCAGAGGAAGCTGCAACCTCTGACGGCGCAGCGTCAGCAGAATTCAGCGCACCCAGCACCAGCGCAGACACTCACACCTCGGTGGGACCATCGTGAGATAGTGTTGTCACCTGGTGTATCACAGCTCACAAGTGAGCATCAGCAGATTGTGGCGACAGGGACAGCAGTGGAGAGTCCTAGTCGGAGGGCGCAGGACTCTGCCAGCTCGGCTCAGCTGCATGTCGACCCTCTGCCTCTGGGTCCATCCATAAGATCAGCGGTGCTGGAACTCCAGGAACAGATGCAGGAGTCTCTGGCAGGTTTTGTCTCCAGGGTTGCTGCAAGTGTGGAGCGAATGAAGGAGTCCATTGCGAACATGAGCAGAGCCTTTGTGGAGTCATTGCCACATGAACGCATCACCATGGAAAGGATGGCAACCTTCATGGAGGTGATAAGTCGCCAGAGTGCAGAAAACATGGTGAGAGTTCTGAATAGAATGACATCTCTGGAGGAGCGATGGTCAGCTATTGAACAGAGAAGCCAGAGCTTCATGAAAGTCCTTCTGAGTAGGCCTACATTTCGTTGTACTGCACTTGTGCACTAACAATGACAATAAAAGTTGATTTGATTTGATTGATTTGATTTGACTGCCAGTGCAGTTACGGGTCCCCACGGCCCCCCTGATGTGCAGCAAGTTGCTCTCAAGCCACTTGCAAGCGCTGAGGGGGACCTGACCCATGAGAGGGAAGTTGGTGGCAGACATCAAGGAAGTGGGGGCTCCTCTCCAAGTGCTCACACTTCCATGCCACTGCAGAGCCCTCGGTCAGAGCCCCACCAGAGTCCACACCCATCTGAGATCGGCGTCAACCCCTGCACAGCCGCAGGAGCAGCAGACTGTTGACGAGCCCTCACAGGCTCGCAACCCCAGAGGACGCCCGCCAAAGGTGTCGAGACAGGAGCAGCAAGAAAGTGAGCAAGGGGTCTCCACATCTGCTGAAGCCACAGGGGAAGCACCACGTAGGAGCACGCGTAAGAGAAAGATAGTGCACAAATAGTCACAAGGGTAGTCACTTGGGTGAAATTTGATGTTTTATGTTAAAAAGTCATCAGATGATTACTGTAAATAAAAAATCTGATGGCTACTGCTGTAGTTGTGGCGTGTGTCATTTCACTAATGGGACGTCCACATTGAGGGCTTAGGATTACTTGGTATATGCCTCAGTTGAGGAAGTGCTTAGTGAAGGTGGCGAGAGGGGTTTCCCAGGAGGTCACACTGGAGATCGGTGTCAGGCTCCAAACTTCCACAGCTGTGGTTATGCCTTCTAAAAGTTCCCCCAGACCTGAGACAACAAAGTCCTGCCACCTGCAAATGATGGCTGATCAAATATCCTGTTTAATGGTGGAGCTGCAGCTAATAGTCAGCAATCCAACTGTGCTACCACCAGGTTTCACCGTCGTGTTTCAGAACAGGCATGCTTCATGTTGGAAAAGGGTTAAAATCACCAAGGCCTATCAAAATGGCATTATAGAGGCAATTTAGTGCTTGTTAAGGACCTTAACGGCCTATCCCGCCTCTTGGAGGCGGGACAGAGACGGGACCAGTAGACACGATTTAATGAAAATTGCTTGGAGGCGGGGTTGGGCCCACCCGCCAGTTTTTGCAATTTTAACCCCCCACACGTCTCCAATCCCGCCTCAACGGCCCGATGAAAATTGAGCCCTATGTGTCCACACCTTGTTAAATAAAATCTAATCCTCAAAAGAAGCAAAAATGTTTAACTGTAATTGAGAGGGATAACTATGAAATTTAATTTAATTCTCTACCCTCCCCACTCCAAAATAAGTCCAGAACCTTACCCACGCCTGTAAACTAAAAGTGACCCTGCATTACTGAGCCTGCTTTCTGTTTACTCACCGTATCCTGCAAGAGGGTGGTTTGAGTTTTCTATCAGCCAGCACATTCCTCTAATGTTCGTTTCTATGTATGGCCAGAAATCACTCCTCGCCAACCCAGACCCAAATGCAACGAATATATCAAAGGCCCTGGAATAAATTAAGTGGTTAGCAAAGGACAAAAAATTAAAAACTACAATTGCTGCTGTTGTCTTTACTAACAGAATAATTAAGGAATAAATAAACGTCATTTTTACTCCAGACAGAAACAGATAGGTTAACCATGTGAGGCATTAGCTACTAAACCAGTGAGCAGTCAGCTGTCAGAGTCAACCGCTGCAGGTGTGACAGCCATTGATTGAGGAGTTCACTCAGCTAAAGTTGAAAATCTATTCCACTACTGGCCAACGCATAAATGTTCTTCAACAACCAAAACACACAAATGAGCGGTTAGAGCAAAAACACAAATCTACTGACTTCTGCACTAGGTATTTAATGTTAACCACTCCACTGGAGCGATCAGTCATCCAAAATTATCAGAGAAAATTGACACAAATCTGCTAGACCAACACTAATTTTATACCCTCCTGGACCACAGGGAAAAATAGACGTATACTCAGTAATGGATTGACAAGAAAAAATAGGTGTGTGCTCACTTATGGATCCTAGGAAAAGGCTGATATGAATGGACTACTGGATTGACAGGAAAAAGTGAACATATAGGGGCCGATTTTCCCGCAGGTGTGGGGAATTGTCGGGTTCCCCGAATGTCGGGGTTCCCACACAAATGTAAATGGGTCTGCCAGATGGATGCAATTTTCCCTCAATTGGCCAATTCATTTCCAGTGTGGGGGAACCCTTGCTAATTGACTATTTCCAGTCAGAAAGCCCCACAGTACAGGAAACTCTCTTTTAACCAGCACCTAGATAACCGGAAATCTCTGTTAACCGGCAATATTCAGGAGTAGGTTCAGGTAAGTTTTACTTCATATTAGTGGCAGTTCCTGGATCTGTGGCTATGTAACTGGGGTTCGTGCACTTGTTGCTAAGCAACAGGGACACTTGGTCTGTGGCCGGAGTTCCTGCACATGTTGCTAAGCAACAGGGAAGCCTGGATTTGTTGCTGTGTACGGAGCTCTCGTACCTTTTACACTGTACCTCTCTGTAATCCGGACTTTTTGATAAACTGGCAGCACGCCAGTCCCGTTGGTGCCGGATAATAAAGAGTTTCCTGTATGATGTCATCATTCGTGGTGATTTAAAACTCTATAGCAAGCATTGCAACCTCTGCAGGCTTCCATACGAACCACACAGGATGGCAGAGGAGCCTGCAGCAGCTGTGGCCAGTGCCAGACACCAAGCTGCCTGCAAATTCGACGAGGCTTCACTGCAGGCATTATTGGATGGGGTTGGGGCCCACAGGAAGGTCCTCTTCCCTAGGTCAGGGAGGAAGAGGCCTCCCACTGAGACCAAGGCTGCATGGATGCAGGTGGCAGCAGATGTCAACTCGCTGGGAGTCACCAGAAGAACCCGGATACAGTGTCGGAAGCAATTCCATGACCTTCGCCGTACAGGAAAAGTAAGCATGAAGTTTCCATCACCCTCAAACTGATCCCCATTGCCTTTCCCCACCAGCACTCAGCTTTAGCACTCTCTTCCTCCACATCCCACTTCACAGTCACATCCATGCACCCTTACCCATTCCCTCTCTCTCTATGCTCACATTCACATAACTATTCCACCATGCAGCCCTCACATTCCCTCTCACTCTGATGCTTTGAGCACAACTGACAACACACAGGGAGGGCCCTTGGTCTTGCAGCCTCACACCATCTTTGTCTCCCTCTAAGTATCTATGCTATGCAATCTCTACACTCACTCCTTCATTCTCACTCAAACTCCACTTGTCTCCCTCATTGCAGGAAAAGAGAGCTCACAACAACAGAGAGCGAGCCAGGACTGGAGGAGGCCCACCCTCAATAGCCCACCTGACCCCCTGGGAGGAAGGAGTGCTGGAAATTGTCGGGGCTGATGTGGCTGCGGAAGCTGGGGAAGGAGAGACAGGGCAGGCCCGCAAGCTGGTGACAGAATAGTTTTCCATCTCTCATTGACATAGCATGAGTCGCTGTTATGATTCTGAAGCTACATCATTTGGACATATGAGCATCTGCAAAATCCATTGTGCATGTAACCTTGGCATCACATCTCTAACTCTTTCCTTTACTCCCCCACAGGACCATCCGAAGCCCCCGCCCCCACTGCAGAGGAGGAAGAGGCTGAGCAGCCAGACGCCTCAAAGGAAGCTCCAACTTCTGAGGGCGCAGCGTCAGCAGAATTCCGCGCACCCAGCACCAGCGCAGACACTCACACCTCGGTGGGACCTTCGCGAGATAGAGTAGTGTTGTCACCTGGTGTATCACAGCTCACAAGTGAGCATCAGCAGATGGTGGAGACAGGGACAGCAGTGGAGAGTCCTCGTTGGAGGGCGCAGGACTCTGCCAGCTCAGCTCTGCTGCATGTCGACCCTCTGCCTCTGGGTCCATCCGCAAGAGAAGAGGTGATGGATCTCCATGCACAGATGCAGGAGTCTCTGGCAGGTTTTGTCTCCAGGGTCACTGCGAGTGTGGAGCGAATGGAAGAGTCCATAGCGAACATGAGCAAAGCCTTTGTGGAGTCATTGGCGCATGAACGCATCACCACGGAAAGGATGGCAACCTCTGCGGAAAGGATGGCTACAGTAGAGGAGAGGATGGCTACAGCCATGGAGGAGCTAAGTCGCCAGAGTGTTGAAAACATGGTGAGTGTTCAGAATAGACTGACATCTCTGGAGGAGCGATGGTCAGCTATTGAGCAGTGAAACCAGACCTTCATGGAAGGCCCTCTGAGTAGGACTGCCATTGTAGAAACGGGTCCCCATGGCCCCCCTGATGTGCAGCAAGCTGCTCTCAAGCCACTTGCAGGCACTGAGGGGAACCTGACCCATGAGAGGGAGGTTGGTGGCAGACCTCAAGGAAGTGGGGGCTCCTCTCCAAGCGCTCACACTGCTATGCCACTGCACAGCCCTCGGTCAGAGCCCCGCCGGAGTCCACACCCAACGGAGATAGAGGTCTCAACCCTTGCACAGCCGCAGGTGCAGCAGACTGCTGGCGAGCCCTCACAGGCTCGCCACCCCAGAGGACGCCCGCCAAAGGTGTCGAGACAGGAGCAGCAGGAAAGTGAGCAAGGGGCCTCCACATCTGCTGAAGCCACAGAGGAACCACTACGTAGGAGCATGCGTAAGAGAAAAATAAAGCACCACTAATCACAAGGGTAGTCACTTGGGTGAAATGTTGTGTTTATTTTAAAAATGCCATCAGTTGGTTATTGTAAATAAAATTTCTGATGGCAACTTCTGCAGTTGTGGCGTGTGTCATTTCGCGAATGGGGCTGGAGGTTCTCTAATGCCAAGAGGGGAAGAAAAAAAGACCTCCCATGCTTCTGGTAGGTGCCTCAGTTGAGGAAGCGCTGAGTGAGGGTGGCGATAGGGGCTTCCCAGGAGCTCACACTGGAGAAGTGTGTGAGGCTCCAACCTTCCACAGCTGTGCCTAAGTCTTCAACAAGTTGCCCCAAGCCTGAAGCAACAAGGTCCTGCAACCTACAAATGTTGTCTGATTAAATCTCTTCTTTCCTGATTGACCTGCAGCTGAAAGTAAGCAAGCCGATATTGTTCACGCCAGGTTTCATCAGCGGGGTTCCCACCAGGCGGGTTTAACGTGGGAAAAGGCTGAAAATAGCAAGGGCCCCTTAAAATGGCATTATAGATGCCAATTATTGGTGATTAGACTCCCGACGACCAGTCCCGCCAGCTGCGGGCGGGACTGATTCGGGTCGGATTGAAACGACGGGTTGAAAGTCGGACGGGGCAGGGAACCAGGTTGGGGGGGGGGGGTCGCGACCCCCTATTTTTGCGATTTCCCCCCCCCCCACACGCCTGAAACCCCGCCTGATGGCTCCAGGAAAATCGACCCCATATTCACTACTAAACATAGGAGAAATGGACATAAACTCGTTACTAGATTGACAAGAAAGAATTGATATATATTCACTCTTTTAATTATGATTTCAACTACATTATTTACTATAAATATTGCATTTTCAATGCAAAATTTCTCAGCAAGTCAAAAGCAGAGTAAGTATTGAATTAATGACACTTTAACGAGACTCATCTCTTCATTTATTGCTGTTTTCTACATGCAGGCCCTCATAGGCCATACACCTCCTGCAATCAGAAGGATGGCCAAGCAGTACTTTCCTGATGCCACACATGACTGGTCACCAGGAAGCATATCTGAGTGGCCCAATATAGACATCGTGCCCCCCCCTGCAAACCCGATTTCCCCTGTGGAGTGATGTCTTTATTGGATTGATCTCACATGCTTCTTGGTTTGAGGAGATGTGGGACACTTGCCTCACCCTCTACCCTCCCTCTTAAATTACAGAATAATTAAGGAATAAATAAATGCCATTTTTACTCCAGACAGAAACAGATAGGTTAACCGTGTTAGTTAGTTCAGTTAGTTTATCAAGTGAGCAGTTCAATCCTAGGCTTTGTTGAGTTGGCTGATCCCAGCCAATACGTGGTATGCCCTGAGTCCCTACATTAAGATAAAGAAAATCCTAATTACTATTCAGCCATCTCTATTGTAAGTCCACATGTGTAGACATGTTGTGAAAAAAAATTGGACTCCTCTGTATCCATCAGCACTTACAATCTAGGCTCAAACATGAAGGATAGCTACTTAGGCAAGGAAACTGGAGGTGAATGGTACCCATGAAACTGTAACTCAGAGTATCAATACCATCGGGAGAGAGGAAAGGGACGGTGAATAATTGATGGAAAAAAAGAAGGAAAATTACTAAGCATCCTCTAATTAATCTGGATGAATCGCGCAGTGATCAGCACCAAAAAGAATGTTGTTCGTGAAATTCCGGAAGAGTTCTACCAACCTCCCACAATAACTCTGGTGGGAGGTTGGCTAAACCATCTCCCGCCAGATCTGCAGCAGAAGACTGGGAGAATGACGGTGGAATTCCAGGATATTGAAATGCTTGAATTGCACTTACAAGTTCCACAGGAGATGCTCCTGAAAAGTGCTAAATTGAAATCCTTTCCAAAGCTCAGAAGTAACAGTCATATTATGTGTGAGACTCCTGACGAACTCATTGTAGAAATTGTTGTTGGTGTCACATGCTGCAATTATTTCCTGCCATCCTCTGTACGCATCTGGAACTGTGACTTGAATATCCTGCTGCCCAGCAGCCACTAACTGTAAAAGATGAAGCTGTAAAGATGCAGAAATGGTTATTACCATGGTTACACTTTTGAACCATCACATTATCTTACATGGACAAATACTCAAAAATCCTGTGTACTAAGAAAGACAACAGGTCAGTTCATTGGTCCATTGAACTATAGGATGAGCACTGAAGTCACAGTTCAAATCAGTTCAGCTTAATTGAGAAAATTCTGAGCTCTGGCCTATTAAGTAGTTCAAATTCAAATGTGCTTGTCTTTTAAAAGATTAAAAAATCTATAAATATCAACAGTCAGAGGAGATAGTGATCCCTACTGATTAAACACGGCACCATTTTTGTTCACCAAAAACATTACAAGAAAAATTTGGAGTCACTGTTAATGTAGGCTTTTTTTATTTTCATACTAGTGCTTGTTTATGTTTAAGGTTTTCAACCTTCCTACTGTAATAACCTATTAGAATTTTTTATTACATTAAAATTATAATCTCTCTTCAATATGATTTACTAAAAGGAAGATCTTTACTATTTTTATTACTGGACAACAAAATGGTCGTCATTCTTCTGTTGAATTGTCATCTTCCCATTGGTTGCTTGAAGTTCCCATATATATTACTAGTGCCATTAACAGAGTGAAGATTGATATGTTTTTGCGAGCTTAACACATGCACCAATAGCAGCATCAGGCTTCATTACACAATAAAAATGCTCTACCAACACATAACCTGAAGCACATCTACAATGGTTAAGTCAATTCTAACTTATGAAATGTGCCATTGCTGCTGTTAAACCGGCCTTCACTGTCAATGGCACTGTTTGAACTGCAGGAAGGGGAACATGTTAATTTACAAAATTACTGTATTCTAAAACCTCTAATAGGCATACTTGGTATTTGTGGGTGTTTGCTGTACAAATTAGGGTTATACACATGTTAATGGAATTACAAACCACATATGATTGGCTGCTGAATTATTTCAGCTGATGGATACTGCTTATTTTCAATATTCTCCAAATAAGCTACAACTCACAGATTCAACCCATCTCTTCAAAGATGGAAAATGTTCAGTCACATTCCAGGGATCACTGGACAGTTGATGACCACAAGTAATAACTGTTAGGGCTTGATTTAAAAATGGCTCTTCTGGTAGATTGAGAATACCCTGCATCTTCAAGGCCATATCATTGCATGTCAGAGTTAAATTTTGGGTCAAGATCTGAAAAATAGTACAAGACAGAACTGTTGATATTTTCAAAAAACAAATTCTTATATTTATGCTGAACAAGTATTTTTCTCACAACCTCTGCACATGTTAAATATTTCTCCTGCTATCTCTGACACATCAATTGAGAAAGATACTTTTAAAATGTTGCATTAACAGTTTTTTTCTACTTTCTCCAATCATTTATAATTAAATGCTGAATTAATCTGAAAAATCTCTAAGGCATAAGCTCTGAAATGTGCTAAATTACAAACCAAATTGTCCCTTTGGTGGGGGTGTAGATGGAACTCTGGTTAATTAATCTTTTTACCCTTTCATACAACATTTATAGTCTAAGACACATCAAGCTCAGAATGAAATCATTAGTTCTCCTGACAAAGGTAAGTTTGATACTAAGTAAATTATCACTGCAGCTAGTAGTATTACAATGCGTTATTTTAAAATATGTCCAGTTGCATCATCTATGTAGGACACTACAAAGAATTAATAGAGCTCTGATTCAAGGGAGCTAATCTCAGCCAAAGTGGCTGTAGGCATCAGTGCCCTAGGCTTGAGAAGGGGGAGAAAATCCTCATGTTCCCACTCAATGGGTTGGATTTTCATTCAGGGGCGGGCTGGTGTCGTGAAATCCGCATTTCGTGTTATCCACACGAATATAAATCGATGTGGGAGACTGATGCTATTTTAACTTAATTGTCCAATTGAGTTCCAGCGTGTGGGAACCCTTGGCAAATGAGTTTTTCCAGTCAGAAAGTCACATCTTATGAAGTCATCATTGCTGCTGCATTTAAGGTCTGCAACAAGCCTTGCTTCTTCTGCAGGCCGTCAACCTTTTGGCATTTACTGTTAGAGAAACCTGGAGTCACAATGGCCAGCGACAGACCTAGGGCTGCTCCCAGGTTCGATGACGTTGCCCTGCAGGCTCTGGTTGAGGGAGCTAGATCTCATAAGGAGGTGCTCTTCCCTTCATCAGGGAGGAAGAAGCCTGCCCAGCAGACCAAGGCTGTGTGGCTGCAAGTGGCAGAGGAGGTCAACTCCTTAACGGTTGCCTGCAGAACCTGGCTTCAGTGCAGGAAGAGATTTCATGACCTTCAGCGCACTGGAAAAGTGAGTATGCATTTCCTCAATCTGATGCCCATTGCCTTTCCTCACCAGCACTCAGCTTTAGCAATCTCTTCCTCCACATCCCACTTGACACTGACATCCATGCACCCTTAACCATTCCCTTTCTCTCTCTGGTCACATTCACATAACTATTCGACTATGCAGCCCTCACACTCCCTATCACTGTGATACTATGAAAACTGACAACACACAGGGAGGGCCCTTGGTCTTGCCACCTCACTCCATCTTTGTCTCCTTCTAAGTATCTATGGTATGGAATCTCTGCAATCACTCCTTCATTCTCAGTCAAACTCCACTTGACTCCCTCATTGCAGGAAAAGAGAGCTCACAATAAAAGGGAAGAAGCCAGGACAGGAGGAGGGCCACCATCAGTAGCCCAGCTCACCCCCTGGGAGGAGGCGGTCCTGGAAATCGTCGGAGTGGAAGATGATGCGCAAGTGGGGGACGGACAGACAGGTGCATCACAGCAAGCTGGTGACAGAATAGTTCTACATCTCTCTCATTGACATTGCATGAGTCGCTGATAATGATTCTGAAGCTCTAACAGATGGACTTATGATCATCTGCAATATGCATGTAACCTTGACCTCACATCTCTAACTTTTTCCTTTACTCCCCCACAGGACCATCGAGAGCCCCCGTCCCCACTGTCCAGGAGGAAGAGCCTGAGCTTCCAGACTCCTCAGAGGAAGCTGCAACCTCTGAGGGCGCAGCATCAGCAGAATTCACCGCACCCAGCACCAGCGCAGACACTCACACCTTGGTGGGACCTTCGGGACATAGAGTAGTGTTGTCACCTGGTGTATCACAGCTCACAAGTGAGCATCAGCAGATTGTGGAGACAGGGACAGCAGTGGAGAGTCCTCGTCAGAGGGCGCAGGACTCTGCCAGCTCGGCTCAGCTGCATGTCGACCCTCTGCCTCTGGGTCCATCCACAAGATCAGCGGTGCTGGAACTCCAGGAACAGATACAGGAGTCTCTGGCAGGTTTTGTCTCCAGAGTCGCTGCGAGTGTGGAGCAAATGGAGGAGTCCATAGTGAACATGAGCAGAGCCTTTGTGGAGTCACTGGTGCATGAACGCATCACCATGCAAAGGATGGCAACCTCCATGGAGGTGATAAGTCGCCAGAGTGCAGAAAACATGGTGATTGCTCATAGACATAGAAACATAGAAGATAGGAGCAGGAGTAGGCCATTCGGCCCCTCGAGCCTGCTCCGCCATTCAATGCGATCATGGCTGATCATCCAAGTTCAGTACCCGGTCCATGCTTTGTCCCCATGCCCCTTGATCCCTTTAGCCTTAAGAAATATATCCAACACCTTCTTGAATATATTTAATGAATTGGCCTCTACTGCCTTCTGTGGTAGAGAATTCCACAGGTTCACCACTCTCTGGGTGAAGAAATTCCTCCTAATTTCTGTCCTAAAAGGCCTACACCTTATCCTTAGACTGTGACCCCTGGTTCTGGATTCCCCGACCATCGGGAACATCCTCCCTGCATCTAATCTGTCCAGTCCTGCCAGAATTTTATAAGTTTCAATGAGATCCCCTCTCATTCTTCTAAACTCCAGCGAGTACAAGCCCAATCGACCCAATCTCTCCTCATACGTCATTCCTGCCATCCCAGGTATCAGCCTGGTGAATCTTCGCTGAACTCCTTCCATGGCAAGAATATCCTTCCTCAGATAAGGCGACCAAAACTGCACACAATACTCAAGATGTGGTCTCACCAAGGCCCTGTACAACTGCAGCAAGACATCCTTGTTCCTGTACTCAAACCCTCTCGCTGTGAAGGCCAACATACCATTTGCCTCCTTAACCGCCTGCTGCACCTGCATGCTTACCTTCAGCGACTGGTGCACAAGGACACCCAGGTCTCATTGCACTTCCCCTTCTCCCAATCTATTGCCATTCAGATAATAATCTGCCTTCCTGTTTTTGACACCAAAGTGGATAACCTCACATTTATCCGCGTTATATTGCATCTGCCATGCATCTGCCCAATCACCCAACCTGTCCAAATCATCCTGTAGTTTCTCGGCATCCTCCTCACAGCACACACGCCCACCCAGCTTTGTGTCGTCTGCAAATTTGGAGGTATTACATCTAGTTCCCTTGTCTAGATCATTAATATATATTGTGAATAGCTGGGGTCCTAGGACCGATCCCTGCGGTACCCCACTAGTCACTGCCTGCCAATCGGAAAAAGACCCGTTTATTCCAACTCTTTGCTTTCTATCTGCCAACCAGTTCTCTATCCAAGTCAATCCCTTGCCCCCAATCCCATGTGCCTTAACTTTACACGCTAATCTCTTATGTGGGACCTTATCGAAAGCCTTCTGAAAGTCCAAATACACCACATCCACTGGTTCTCCCTTATCTATTTTAATAGTTACATCCTCAAAAAATTCCAGTAGATTAGTCAAGCACGATTTACCTTTTGTAAATCCATGTTGACTTTGTCCGATCCTGTCACTGTTTTCCAAGTGCTCTGCTATTACATCTTTGATAATGGACTCTACCATTTTCCCCGCTACCGATGTCAGGCTTACCGGTCTGTAATTCCCCGTTTTCTCTCTACCACCTTTTTTGAATAGTGGGGTAACATTAGCTACCCTCCAATCCATGGGTACTGTTCCAGATTCCATCGAATGTTGGAAGATGATCAGCAATGCATCGACTATTTCTAGGGCCACTTCCTTAATTACCCTAGGATATAGATTATCAGGCCCTGACGATTTATCAGCCTTCAATCCCATCAATTTCCCCAACATCATTTCCCTACAAATACTGATTTCTTTCAGTTCCTCCCTTTCATCAGACCCTATGTTCCCCGCCATTTCCGGGAGGTTATTTGTGTCCTCCTTTGTGAAGACAGAACCAAAATATGTATTTAGTTGGTCTGCCATTTCTTTGTTCCCCATTATAAATTCCCCTGATTCTGACTGCAAGGGACCTACGCTTGACTTCACCAATCTTTTTCTCTTCACATATCTATAAAAGCTTTTACAGTCAGCTTTTATGTTCCATGCAAGCTTACTCTCATATTCTATTTTCCCTTTCTTAATTAATCCCTTTGTCCTCCTTTGTTGAATCCTAAACTGCTCCCAATCCTCTGGATTACTGCTTTTTCTGGCCAATTTATATGTTCTCTCCTTGGATCTTATGCTATCCCTAATTTCCCTCGTTAGCCACGGTTGAGTCACCTTTTTTGTTTTATTTTTATGCCAAACTGGGATGAACAAATTCTGTAGTTCATCCATGCGGTCTTTGAATGTTTGCCATTGCCTATCCACCGTTAACCCTTTGAGTGACATTCCCCAATCAATCCTACCCAATTCGCACCTCAGACCATCGTAGTTTCATTTATTTAAATTCAGGACCCTAGTCTCTGAGCCAACTACTTCATTCTCCATCTTAATGAAGAATTCAATCATATTATGATCGCTCCGACCCAAGGGGCCTCGTACAACAAGATTGCTACAGGAAACTTTAGTTTATCCGGAGGTTAACTGTGCGGAATGCTCGAGCCACCGGCAAAAATCAGGAGCCGTTTCGTTAGGGTTTTTTTTCTTTTCGTTGCTTTTTTTTCACCAGTCAGGCTCTGCAAGGTCTCGCTGAAGCTGTTGCTAAGCTACAGAGATGCTTGCAAGGTACGGCCGACTGTTAAGAATCTGTTGCTAAGCAACAGGGTTTGTTGCCAGATACAGAGCTCAAAATCTCCGTATGTTTCAACATTAGCGCTGGTTTATCCGGCAGTTTTGATGGGACGGCAACAGCTCAGTCCCGTCGGTGCCAGATAGCACAAAGTTTCCTGTAATTAATCCTTTCTTGTTACATAATACCCAGTCTAAGATGGCCTGATCTCTGGTTGGTTCCTCGACATATTGGTCCAGGAAACCATCCCGTAAACACTCCAGGAATTCCTCCTCCACAGTATTGTTACTAATTTGGTTAGCCCAATCTATATGTAGATTAAAGTCACCCATGATGACTGCTGTGCTCTTTTTGCACGCTTCTCTAATTTCCCTTTTAATGCCATCCCCAACCTCCGCATTACTGTTTGGAGGTCTATATAACACTCCCACTGATGTTTTCTGCCCCTTGGTATTTCTCAGTTCTACCCATACAGATTCCACATCATCAGAGTTAATATCCTTCCTTACAATTGTGTTAATCCCTTCTTTAACCAGTAATGCTACCCCACCTCCCTTTCCTTTTGCCTATCTTTCCTGAATATTGAATAGAATTACATCTCTGGAGGAGCGATGGGCATCTATTGAGCAGAGAAACAAGACCTTCATGGAAGTCCTTCTGAGTAGGACTGCCAGTGCAGATGCGGGTCCCCATGGCCCCCCTGATGTGCAGCAAGGTGCTCTCAAGCCACTTGCATGCACTGAGGGGCACCTGACCCATGAGAGGGAAGTTGGTGGCAGACATCAGGGAAGTGGGGGCTCCTCTCCAAGTGCTCACACTTCCATGCCACTGCAGGGCCCTCGGTCAGAGCCCCACCAGAGTCCACGCCCAGCTGAGATCGGCGTCTCAACCCCTCACAAACTCGCAACCCCAGAGGACGTCTGCTAAAGGTGTTGAGACAGGAGCAGCAGGAAAGTGAGCAAGGAGCCTCCACATCTGCTGAAGCCACAGGGAAGCACCACGTAGGAGCACGCGTAAGAGAAAGATACTGCACAAATAGTCACAAGGGTAGTCACTTGGGTGAAATTTGATGTTTTATGTGAAAAAGCCATCAGATCAATAATGTTAATAAAAAATCTGATGGCTACTGCTGTAGTTGTGGCATGTGTCATTTCGCAAATGGGACTTTCACATTGAGGGCTTAGGATTACTTGGAATTGTCATTATGGTGGTCAAATTGCTAGGAGTCAGCTGGTTCTTGGCCATTGTCGATGCTCAGGTAAGAAGATGTGAGGCAAAAGTCCTTGAGTGGCTAGGCTAAGCAAATCTGGCAAAGATGAGTGCGTTCCTTGCATCCCGGGCAGCTATGTTCTCGCGTACTGCTGCCACTGGTTGATGGGCCTCTGCAAGATGTTCATTTTCACTCTCCTCCTCCTCCTCATCTGAGGAGGATAAGTGAGGAGCCACTTGGTCTTCAGGAATCTGCAAGCCATGACACTGTGCCATGTTGTGAAGTGCACAGCAAACCACGACGATTCTGGAGACCCTGGCTGCTGAGTACTGCAGGGCTCCACCTGATCTATCCAGGCATCTGAAGCGCATCTTCAGCAAACCGATGGTTTGCTCGATAATGGATCTGGTGGACATGTGGCTGGAGTTGTAGCGCTCCTCAGCTTCGTTGGCTGGCCTCCTCAACGGCGTCATTAGCCACGTCCTCAGGGGATACTCCTTGTCTCCAAGTAGCCATCCGTTAAGTTGGTCTGGCGGACTGAAGAGCGTAGGCACACTAGACTGGCGCAGTATGAAGGAGTCATGGCAACTGCCAGGGTACTTGGCACAAACATGCAAAATTTCCTTCTTGTGGTCACACACCAGCTGAATGTTAAGGAAGCGGAAGCCCTTGCGTTTGACAAAAATACCTGGATTGCACCCTTGGATAGCCTGCCAGATTAGCTAATCCAACCGCACGCGCTGTGACACTTGCTTGATCCTTGGTGAAATGGATGTTGATGTAAAAAGACTACTGAGTGCTTGGTTTGAGTATAAAACAAGGCTTTAATTAACTGTTTCAAAACCATGAGATTTCTAGTTACATCACTAGTTCCTGCTTACAGGAACATCCTGAGCAAGCTGGGCACACGCCCGAGTATTTATACTCCTTGGACGGCGCCACCAGCTGGCCGCCCAGTGTTACTTCATGAGTTATTTCTTCATGAATGATGAGATTCATGACAGTTGTGATTGTGCGCGATGGCAAAGAGGGCATCCGTTACCTGTGTGATGCAAGTGTGTGCGGCTGCCTGGGAAATGCCGCTGATGTCTGCTGCTGATCCCTGGAATGAGCCTGAGTCAAAAAAGTTGAGTGTGGTGGTGACTTTGACGGCCACTGGTAAGGGATGTCCACCTGGTGTTCTGGGCTGCAGGTCTTGTTGCAGCATTGCGCAGACGTCACCCACTACCTCTCGCGAAAGTCAGAGCCGCCTTTGGCACTGCTGCTCAGACATGTTGATGTAGCTGACCCTGTGTCTGTAGACCCTGTTTCGGCCGCCTTTGGCACTGCTGCTCAGACATGTTGATGTAGCTGACCCTGTGTCTGTAGACCCTGTTTCGGGGGTATCTCCTGTGCCGACGGGCTTCCATGCACTGGCCCCTTCTGACCTGTGCAGCTTCAGGTGGGTGATCAGCTGTTGGTGCTGCTGTTGTTGGTGCTGCTGTTGTTGGTGCTGCTGTTGTTGGTGCTGCTGTTGTTGGTGTTGCTGTTGCTGGTGCTGCTGTTGTTGGTGCTGCTGATGATTCTGGTTCTGCTGGTGCCGCAGCTGGTCTTCTTCCTCATCTAATGCCCAGAAGGGAAGGAAATAAATGGCTCCCATGCTTCTGGTATATGCCTCAGTTGAGGAAGCGCTGAGTGAAGGTGGTGGTAGGGGTTTCCCAGGAGGTCACACTGGAGATTGGTGTCAGGCTCCAAACTTCCACAGCTGTGGTTATGCCTTCTAAAAGTTCCCCCAGACCTAAGACAACTAAGTCCTGCCACCTGCAAATGATGGCTGATCAAATCTCCTCTTTAATGTTTGAGCTGCAGCTGATAGTCAGCAATCCAGTTGTGCTCCCGCCAGGTTTCACCGTCGTGTTTTAGGACAGGCGTGTTTCACGTGGGAAAAGGGTTAAACTCAAAAAGGCCTTTTAAAATGGCATTATAGAGCCAATTTAGTGGTTGGTAAGGGCCTTAACAGCCTATCCCACCTCTTGGAGGCGGGACGGAGATGGGACCACTCGACACGAATTATTTAAAATTGCTTCGAGGCGGGCTTGGGCCCGCCCGCCAGTTTATGCAATTTTAACCCCCCACACGCCTCTAATCCCGCCTCCACGGCCCAATGAAAATCCTGCCCATTGTTTTCTAGTGCTGGAAAGTGCAAATATTTGGACGTCAGCTGGGGACAAGATCTTGTTCACCTGCCTATTATTTACCAGCTGACACTCAGAAGATAATTGATGTAAAAAGACTACTGAGCACTTGGTTTGAGTATAAAACAAGGCTTTAATCAACTGTTTCAAAACCATGAGATTCCTAGTTACATCACTAGTTCCTGGTTACAGAAACATCCTGAGCAAGCTGGGCCCACGCCCGAGTATTTATACTACTTGGACGGCACCACCAGCTGGCCGCCCAGTGTTACTTTGTGAGTTATTTCTTCATGAATAATGAGATTCATGACAGTAATTTTAACCTAATTCACCAGGCAGGAAACCCACGGGATTGGGTGGAGCACTGATTTTACATCCTGCCCAATATTATTCTCCGTTGACTTCAATGGTGTAAAACCTGCATTGCACCTGATCCTGACAGATTCCTGACAGGTGAGTTAGGTCAAAATTGCCCCCTCATTGTCTAGGCTCACAGCTGGGGAATGGTCAACTGGGCAAAGTGCCAGAAGACAGCCAGCGGCCAAAGAACCACACCCTAGAATGAGTCATTGGGCAGGATTTTCATTGGGCCGTGGAGGCGGAATTGGAGGCGTGTGGGGGGTTAAAATCTCGAAATCGGGGGGCACGAACCCATCCCGCCCCCAACCCGCCTCCATGCCAGTTTCAAAGGAGGCAGATACCCGACCTGTGCTGGGACCCGCCTCCCCGAGGCGGGAAGGGGATTAGTGCCAATTAACTGTCTGTTAACGGGTAGTTAACAGGCAGTTTTTAGCCTAATCCCTATTTTTATTGCTGAAGTGTGGGATTCCTGATGGCTCCAAGCCATGCCAAGTTAACGAGGTGGACCGTCGGGCTGAAGGGCTTGGAGGGTTCGAGATGTCCGGTGTTCAGGTGAGTGATGGGTGCATGAGTGCAGAGGTAAGTGTGTTTGGTGTGTGTAAAGTGTTTAAAGAAGTTTAATTACCTTTACAGCCTTCCTTCTTTCAGGTCTCGGGAGTCCCTCATCTCACCGGCACAGAAAGCAGAATGGCCGCGAGCTGTCAAAAGTTGCAGCATTCAGCTTTCTATTCTGGAGAGATCTCTAAATCAGCCTGAGAGGAAGGCATTAACTTGGAGTACAGATTGTCAGTGTTTGACAGCGTCAAAGAGCTGTCAAACGCTGATACAGGAAACTTTGTGTTATCCGGAGGCTAAATGTCCGGCAAGCTCGAGCCACCGGCAAAAATCAGGAGCCGTTTTGTTATGTTTTTTTTCTTCTCGTGGCTTTTTTTTTCCAACAGTCAGGCTCTGCAAAGTCTCTGTAGCTTAGCAACAGCTTCAGAGAGACACTTCCAAGGTACGGGCCGACTGTTTAGAAGTTGTTGCTAAGCAACAGTGTTTGTTGTCAGATACGGAGATGAAAAGCTCCGTATGCTTCAACATTAACGCTGGTGTGTCCGGCAGTTTTGAGGGAACGGCAACAGCTCGGTCCCGTCGGTGCCGGATAGCACAAAGTTTCCTGTACTTCATTTGTCAAAAGCTCCTGACAGATGAAATGTCAACCTGTGACGCCACCTGTTGCCGGGTGGCCCTTAATTGGCCTGCTGAGCCCGCTGGGCGGGCTCATCAAGGCCAATCAAGTGAAAATCGCATGGGTTGGCCACAACTCGATGGAGGCGAGACTACAACCCCGAAAGTTGTAGTCCCGCCTCCTACACGCCTCCAGTATCAAAATCCAGCCCATTGAGTTCAGGAAAAACACCGGAGAAAATTGAGGAAGGACTGGAGACAAGAAAGGACAGCTGACAGCTAAAAGACAGGTCAGAGGTAAATAGGTGGACACAGGCTGAAAGATTGGAGGCAGTTCAACTATGCAGTATGCAGGAAAGATTAGAGAGAAATGGAAGCAAGAGACAAGATGAATAATTATAGGAAGAATTAATCAGGGTTTTGTTCTGCACTGGAGGCCTTCAATGGGATACTGAGCAAAGGGACAAGTTACACATTCTACTGACTGGATAGCTAACCTGCTGTGACACTTCTATTTTTAAAGAGTCCTGTCAGATCTTTAGCAGGTTCTACTATTCTCTGTCTGCAATAGGAATGCCTAGAACTGTAACTAAATACATAGAAAAATGTATTGTCCTTCATTTAGCCAACAGACAAGGGCATTAAAAAATACAAATCTTCCTGTCACTGTCTGTCCAAAGCAATACAGCTAGAATTACATCACAGCTGCACCTCACTAAGTCAGGTTTTTTTTGTGCTTTAACGCTGGTTTCATTGATTTACCATTTTCATTTCTGTCATCAGGATATCGACATCCAACATCATCCGGTCCATAGCGTTCACTCCCAAGGTGGCGTATACTTTCTCCAGAAAATCTAGAGAAGCTGAAAGGAAGTGAAAAAAATGATATAACTAACAGTGGATTAAAATACCATGGCCTTACATTACCATGGGGAATCAGCTGATCAACAAATGGAAGTATTGCCACGGACTTTATTTTTTATTTTTGCAGAATTGTAATAGTATTCATAACTTTCCACATTTCATAACAGTACTGAACCAAGTCCAATTTTAAGTGGACTATAAACCTAATGGAATGCTAACTCTGATCAAGGAATTATCTTTAACCGGAATGCATGCCTTAGCCTGATTGATATTTAGGAACTATTATGTAATGGCTGATCAAACAACACAATGATTTTTACATTATGATATACTTAGAAGAACCTTTAAAGTCAGTTTTCATTGCTGATTTTAAAACCTGACTTCGGGTGCTTTTCAGATTTTACTTTTAGCATCAAAATCAGGACATTTTTATTTTGACTATTACTAAAATGCAGTATGTAAGAGCTCCAATCTAATGTAAGTTTCCATGGCCACAAAATACTATCAAGTTATTTTAAAGATAAAATATATTTACAGTATCTGCAAATAGACAGTGCACTGAAAAGTGTTGACCTCTGAAGTCTGTGTTTAAAGTGGCTCATTGTCACCATAGCATCATGAACCACAAATATTTTAAAACTCTGACAAACATGAAATAATTAATGCTAAATTTAAATTTTGTAGTATGTGCTCTGAATGGTATTGCAATCATTGTATGCAGTGTATCCATTTTATTAGTAAATTTAATAGTAGATTTGACTGATCCAGCAACCTGGAAAAATCCAGGCATTTATTGATGAAAATCAGTAAAAGCAGGTCGTTGAGGGTAGTGTGTTTAATGTAATCTACATGGATTTTAGCAAGGCTTTTGACAAGGTGCCACATGGCAGACTGGTCAGAAAAGTAAAAGCCTATGGGATCCAAGGGAAAGTGGCAAGTTGGATCCAAAATTGGCTCAGTGGCAGGAAGCAAAGGGTAATGGTCGCCGGGTGTTTTTGTGACTAGAAGGCTGGTTCCAGTGGGATTCCACAGGGTTCAGTACTAAGTCCCTTGCTTTTTGTGGTATATATCAATGATTTAGACTTCAATGTAGGGGGCATGATTAAGAAGTTTATAGATGATACACAAATTAGCCGTGTGGTTGATAGTGAGGAAGAAAGCTGTAGACTGCAGGAAGATATCAATGGATTAGTCAGGTGGGCAGAAAAGTGGCAAATGGAATTCAATCCGGAGAAATGTGAGGTAATACATTTGGGGAGGGCTAACAAGGCAAGGGGATACACAATAAATGGTAGGATACTGAGAAGTGTAGAGGAACCATGGAGTGCATGTACACTGATACTTGAAGGTTGCAGGACAGGTAGATAAGGTGGTTAAGAAGGCATATGGGATACCTTCTTTTATTAGCCGAGGCATAGATATAGGAGCAGGGGGGTTATGCTTGAACTGTATAAAACATTAGTTAGGCCATAGCTAGAATACTGCGTACAGTTCTGGTCACCACATTACAGGAAAGAGTGATTGCACTAGAGAGGGTACAGAGGAGATTTATGAGGATGTTGCCAGGACTGGAGAATTTTAGCTATGAGGAAAGATTGGATAGGCTGGGGTTGTTTTCTTTGGAACAGAGAAGGCTGAGGGGAGACTTAATGGAAGTGTATAAAATTATGAGGGGCTGAGATAAAGTGGACAGGAAGGACCTATTTCCCCTAGCAGAGAGGTCAATAACCAGGGGGCATAGATTTAAAGTAATTGGTAGAAGAATTAGAGGGGAGTTGAGGAGAACTTTTTTCACCCAGAGGGTGGTGGGGGTCTGGAACTCACTGCCTGAAAGGATGGTAGAGGCGGAAACTGTCATTACATTTAAAAAGTAGTTGGATATGCACTTGAAGTGCCGTAACCTAAAGAGCTACGGACCAATAGCTGGAAAGTGGAATTAGGCTGGATAGCTCTTCATCGGCCAGCAGAGACATGATGGGCCGAATGGCCTCTTTCTGTGCCGTAAATTTCTATGATTCTATACTCCTGTTGCTGTTTACTAATGAAAAACATTTTGTGCAATGATAGCACTGTTTTCCTTTGGATAGTTGACTACCTGCTTTTCATTTCCATTCAAATCAATGGAATTGAGAATTGAGCAGTTTCTATATGGTCGTACGATCTCAACACCAGTTTTATGCTTGGGGAGCAAGTTGAAAATCTACTCCAATATTTTTTGGAACTTAGGATTGGGGTGCCTTGAAAGTGGTCAATATTTGAGGAGTTGGAAATTTTGAAAACAGTAATGCAGACTGGGAATTTCAGGTAACTGACTGAAGGCCCTGAGTTGACCTGGTGCAATTAGCTCCACACACATTACTTAATAGTTCTGCAGTGACCCTTCAGCCTATCATCCCAACAACATGATGCTGAACAAAAGTGTATATGCAAAAGACTAGTGTGTATCTTTTTGACCACACAAAATTCTGCAAGTGATGCATTTTTGATGGTTGCCATCATTGAGCTAAAGAAAAGATAGACTTGCATTTATATAGCGCCTTTCACAACCACGGGACATCCCAAAGCACTTTACAGCCAATGAAGTACTTTTTGAAGTGTAGTCACTGTTGTAATGTATGAAACGCGACAGCCAATTTGCACTCAGCAACTCCCACAAACAGCAATGTTTTTTCGTGACATTGATTGAGGGATAAATATTGGCCAGGACACCAGGGATAACTCCCCTGCTCTTCTTCGAAATAGTGCCATGGGATCTTTTACGTCCATCTGATAACTAGATTACATCAAAATCTCTTGTGTCATTTAAAATGGATAATAGTAGCAAATTGTTCTGGCACAGAACATGAATCAACAGGAGGTCCCTCTGGGGCAACACCATCACAAAGTGATTAATAAACAGTTCAGCTGCAGATGATCTGCATGTCACAGCTTGATGTATTTATTTTATGTGACAGTGTTAATCCCTTTCTTAACTTTTTATTAAGAGAATCATATGAATATAATGAAATTAGTTATAAATATATTAGCAGTAAAGTTAAGATGAGGGAATGAATTACAAAAAAGTACCATTATTGGATGAGTAACAGCCCTGACTATATTTGGAGAAAGGACTGAAACAAACAGACTGAATACTAGAGTTAGGCATATCTGAAGTCTTGCCAAGTAAGTTATTTCCTCACTTTTTCCGACTGGATGTTCCTGTGCAACATACCACACACAGGCAATAAGGCAGTGAGCTGCTCCCAGACTCACCAGCGGCAGCAGCGAGAGCGGCCCTGGGTGGAGACTGAGCGCAGAGACCGAGGATTTAAGGAGCGGGGACAGAGAGAACGGCGCAGACTCACCGGCGGCAGCAGCGAGAGCGGTCCTGGGTGGAGACTGAGACCAGAGACCGAGGATTTAAGGAACGGGGAGAGAGGGAGCGGCGCAGACTCGCCGGCGGCAGCAGCGAGAGCGGCCCTGGGTGGAGACTGAGCGGAGAGACCGAGGATTTAAGGAGCGGGGAGAGAGAGAAGTAAAAAGTAATCGAAGTGTGACGTCACCAGAAAGCAGGTAAGTGATTAGTTGGTGAGTATTTCTCTCTTTCTCACTTTTTTCCAAACTTAATTTTTGTGGTTATAGTTTCTAGGGTCTGTGTATGTAGCGGGGAGTGATAATAAACAAGGTCCCTTGAGTATATCATTTAATGATAGTGTAATTAATGGTATTGATTTGATTTAATTTAAGTTAATTAAAAAGGTAAGTCATGGCAGCACAGCTCAGCCCCGTGGCATGCTCCTCCTGCACTATGTGGGAAATCAGGGACACTTCCTGTGTCCCTGACGAGCATGTGTGCGGGAAGTGCATTGCGGCGCTGGAGCTGCGAATGGACACATACTGGAGCATTCGCGATGCTGAGGACATTGTGCATAGCACGTTTAGGGAGTAGGTCACACCGCAGGTAAAGGCTGCACAGGCAAGCAGGGAATGGGTGATCGCCAAGCCGAGCAGTAGGCGCAGGCAGGTAGTGCAGGGGTCCCCTGTGGCCATCCCCCTCTCAAACAGATATACCTCTTTGGATATTGTTGAGGGACATGGCTTATCGGGGGAAGGCAGCAGTAGCCAACTGCCTGGCACCATGGGTGGTTCTGCTGCACAGGACGGGAGGAAAAAGAGCGGGAGAGCTATAGTGATAGGGGATTCTATTGTAAGATAGGTGTTTCTGCAGCCGCAAATGAGACTTCAGGATGGTATGTTGCCTCCCTGGTGCAAGGGTCAAGGATATCTCGGGGTGGCTGCAGGGCATTCTGGAGGGGGAGGGTGAACAGCCAGTTGTCGTGGTGCATATAGGTATCAACAAAATAGGTAAAAAACGGGATGAGGTCCTAAAAGCTGAATATAGGGAGTTAGGAGGTAAATTTAAAAATAGGACCTCAAAGGTAGGAATCTCAGGATTGCTACCAGTGCCACGTGCTAGTCAGAGTAGAAAAAGAAGGATATTTCAGATGAATACATGGCTAGAGGAATGGTGCAAGGGGGAAGGATTCAAATTCCTAGGACATTGGAACCGGTTCTGGGGGAGGTGGGACCAGTACAAACTGGGCGGTTTGCACCTGGGCAGGACCGGGACTGATGTCCCAGGGGGAGTGTTTGCTAGTGCTGTTGGGGAGGGTTTAAACTAAAATGGCAGGGGGTTGGGAACCTGTGCAGGGAGACAGAGGAAAGGGAAGCAAGGATAGAAGCAAAAGACAGGAAGGAGAAAAGCAAAAGTGGAAGGCAGAGAAATCAAGTGGGTAAATCAAACAGGGCCACAGTAAATAATAATTCTAAAAGGACTAAGAGTGTTAAAAAAAGCAAGCCTGAAGGCTTTGTGTCTTAATGCGAGGAGCATTCGTAAAAAGGTAGATGAATTAGCTGCGCAAATAGATGTAAACGCATATGATATAATTGGGATTACGGAGACATGGCTCTAGGGTGACCAAGGCTGGGAATTCAACATCCAGTGTTATTCAATATTCAGGAAGGATAGGCAAAAAAGAAAAGGAGGTGGGGTAGCGTTGCTGGTTAAAGAGCAGATTAACACAATAGTAAGGAAGGATATTAGCTCTGATGATGTGGAATCTGTATGGGTAGAGCTGAGAAATACCAAGCAGCAGAAAACATTAGTGGGAGTTGTATACAGACCCCCAAACAGTAATGCCGAGGTTGGGAATGGCATTAAACAGGAAATTAGAGACGCGTGCAATAAGGGCACAGCAGTTATCATAGGTGACTTTAATCTACATATAGATTGGACTAACCAAATTAGTAACAATACTGTGGAGGAGGAATTCCTAGAGTGTATACGGGATGGTTTCCTGGACCAATATGTCAAGGAACCAACTAGAGATCAGGCCATCTTAGAATGGGTATTATGCAATGAGAAAGGATTGATTAGCAATCTTGTTGTGCGAAGCCCCTTGGGGAGGAGCAACCATAATATGATAAACTTCTTCATTAAGATGGAGAGTGAAGTAGTTGACCCAGAGACTAGGGTCCTGAATTTAAATAAAGGAAACTACGATGGTATGAGGCGCGAGTTGGCTAGGATGGATTCGGGAAAGTTACTTAAAGGGTTGACGGTGGATAGGCAATGGCAAACATTTAAAGATCGCATGGATGAACTACAGAATTTGTTCATCCCTATTTGGCATAAAAATAAAACAAAAATGGTGGCACAACTGTGGCTAACAAGGGAAATTAGGGATAGCATAAGATTCAAGGAGAGGACATGTAAATTGGCCAGAAAAAGCAGCAAACCTGAGGTTTGGGAGCAGTTTAGGATTCATTAAGAGGGGGAAAATAGAGTATGAGAGTAAGCGTACAGGGAACATAAAAACTGACTGTAAAAGCTTCTATAGATATGTGAAGAGAAAAAGATTGGTGAAGTCAAGCGAAGGTCCTTTGCAGTCAGAATCAGGGGAATTTATAATGGGGAACAAAGAAATGGCAGACCAATGAAATACATACTTTGGTTCTGCCTTCACAAAGGAGGACACAAATAACCTCCCAGAGATGTCAGGGAACATAGGGTCTAATGAGAGGGAGGAATTGAGTGAAATCAATATTTGTAGGGAAATGGTGTTAGGGAAATTGACGAGATTGAAGGCCGATAAATCCCCAGGGCCTGATAATCTACATCCTAGGGTACTTAAGGAAGTGGCCCTAGAAATAATAGATGCATTGCTGGTCATCTTCCAAAATTCTATAAACTCTGGCACAGTTCCCATGGATTGGAGGGTAGCTAATGTAACCCCACAATTAAAAAAGGTGGTAGAGAGAAAACGGGGAATTATAGACCGGTAAGCCTGACATCGGTACATAAGAACATAAGAACATAAGAAATAGGAGCAGGAGTAGGCCAATCGGCCCCTCGAACCCGCTCCACCATTCAATAAGGTCATGGCTGATCTGATCCTAACCTCAAATCTTCTATCACTCTCCATCCCACCCGAACCCATGTGATCTCCCGGGAGAGGCGAAAAACCAGATAAAAAACCCAATGGCCAATTTGGGAGAAAAAATCTGGGAAATTCCTCCCCGACCCATCGAGGCGATCGAAACTCTTCCAGGAGATCACTCTGTCCCTATATTTTCTGTAAAGGCGATCTCCACCCCAGCCAGGAACAGGAATAAAACCATCTCCTGAAATCTAACACAGAATTAGAACACAAGAAGTAGGAGCAGAACCAGGCTACACGGCCCCTGGGCCCGCTCCACTACCCACAGGGCCATGACCATTCAAACCTAGACTCATGTCCAATTTCCTGCCCGCTCCCCGTAACCCTTAATTCCCTTTACTTCTAGGAAACTATCGATTTCTGTTTTAAATTTATTTAATGATGTAGCTTCCACAGCTTTCTGGGGCAGCAAATTCCACAAACCTACCACCCTCTGAGTGAAGAAGTTTCTCCTCATCTCAGTTTTGAAAGAGCAGCCCCTTATTTTAAGATTATGCCCCCTAGTTCTAGTTTCACCCATCATTGGGAACATCCTCACCGCATCCACCCGATCAAGCCCCTTCACAATCTTATATGTTTCAATAAGATCTCCTCTCATTCTTCTGAACTCCAATGAGTAGTGGGGAAAATGCTAGAGTCCATTATAAAAGATGTAATAGCAGAGCACTTGGAAAACAGCGACAGGATCAGACAAAGTCAACATGGAGTTACAAAAGGTAAATCATGCTTGACTAATCTACTGGAATTTTTTGAGGATATAATTGGTAGAATAGGTAAGGGAGAACCAGTGGATGTGGTGTATTTGGACTTTCAGAAGGCTTTCGATAAGGTCCCACGTCAGAGATTAGTGTGCAAAGTTAAAGCACATGGGATTGGGGGTAAGGTACTAACTTGGATAGAGAACTGGTTGGCAGACAGGAAGCAAAGAGTTGGAATAAACGGGTCTTTTGCCAAGTGGCAGGCAGTGACGAGTGGGGTACCGCAGGGATCGGTGCTAGGACCCCAGCTATTCACAATATATATTAATGATGATCTAGACGAGGGAACCAGATGTAATATCTCCAAGTTTGCAGATGACACAAAGCTGGGTGTGTGTGTGTGCTGTGAGGAGGATGCAGAGAATCTCCAATATGATTTGGACAGGTTGGGTGATTGGGCAGATGCATAGGAGATGCAATATAATGTGGATAAATGCAAGGTTATACGCTTTGGTGGCACAAACAGGAAGGCAGATTATTATCTGAACGGCAATAGATTGGGAGAAGGGGAAGTGCAACGAGACCTGGGTGTCCTTGTGCACCAGTCGCTGAAGGTAAGCATGCAGGTGCAGCAGGCGGTTAAGAAGGCAAATGGTATGTTGGCCTTCATAGCGAGAGGATTCGAGTACAGGAGCAAGGATGTCTTGCTGCAGTTGTACAGGGCCTTGGTGAGACCACACCTTGAGTATTGTGTGCAGTTTTGTTCGCCTTATCTGAGGAAGGATGTTCTTGCCATGGAGTGCAGCGAAGATTCACCAGACCGATACCTGGGATGGCAGGAATGACGTATGAGGAGAGATTGGGTCGATTGGGCTTCTATTCGCTCGAGTTTAGAATAATGAGAGGGGATCTCATTGAAACTTATAAAATTCTAACAGGACAAGACAGACTAGATGCAGGAATCATCATACCTGGGTATGTCCTCTCCCACCGGGAGGGAGTAGCCCTGGGAGTCCTCAACATTGACTCAGGACCCCATGAGGTCTCATGGCATCAAGTCAAACATGGGCAAGGAAACCTCCTGCTAATTACCACCTACCGCCCTTCCTCAGCTGATGAATCAGTACTCCTTCATGTTGAACAACAATTGGAAGAAGCACTGAGAGTAGCAAGGGCACAAAATGTCCTCTGGGTGGGGGACTTCAATGTCCATCACCAAGAGTGGCTCAGTAGCACCACAACTGACCGAGCTGGCCGTGTCCTAAAGGACATAGCTGCCAGACTGGGTCTGCGACAGGTGGTGAGGGAACCAACAAGAGGGAAAAACCTACTTGATCTCGTCCTCACCAATCTACCTGTTGCAGATGCATCTGTCCATGACAGCATTGGTGGAAGTGACCACCACACAGTCCTTGTGGAGACGAAGTCCCATCTTCATGTTGAGGATACCTTCCACCATGTTGTGTGGCACTACCACCGTGCTAAATGGGACAGATTTCGAACAGATCTGGAAACTCAAAACTTGGCATCCATGAGGCGCTGTGGGCCAGCAGCAGCAGCAGAATTGTATTCAACCACAACCTGTAACCTCATGGCCCGGCATATCCCTCACTCTACCATTACCATCAAGCCGGGAGATCAACCCTGGTTTAACGAAGAGTGCAGGAGAGCATGCCGGGAACAGCACCAGGCATACCGAAAAATGAGGTGTCAACCTGGTGAGGCTACAACACAGGACTACTTGCATGCCAAACAACGGAAGCAACATGCGATAGACAGAGCTAAGCGATCTCACAACCATCGGATCAAATCAAAGCTCTGCAGTCCTGCCACATCCAGTCGTGAGTGGTGGTGGACAATTAAACAGTTAACAGGAGGAGGAGGCTCCAAAAATATCCCCATCCTCAATGATGGTGGAGCCCAGCACGTGAGTGCAAAAGACAAGGCTGAAGCATTTCCAACTATCTTCAGCCAGAAATGCCGAGTGGATGATCCATCTCGGCCTCCTCCTGAGGTCCCCAGCATCACAGATGCCAGTCTTCAGCCCATTCAATTCACTCCACGTGATGTCAAGAAGCGGCTGAAGACACTGGATACTGCAAAGGCTATGGGCCCTGACAACATTCCGGCAATAGTACTGAAGACTTGTGCTCCAGAACTAGCTGCGCCCCTAGCCAAGCTGTTCCAGTACAGCTACAACACTGGCATCTACCCGGCAATGTGGAAAACTGCCCAAGTATGTCCTGTCTACAAAAAGCAGGACAAATCCGACCCGGCCAATTTCCGTCCCATCAGTCTACTCTCAATCATCAGCAAAGTGATGGAAGGTGTCGTCGACAGTGCTATCAAGCAGCACTTACTCAGCAATAATCTGCTAACTGACGCCCAGTTTGGGTTCCGCCAGGGCCACTCAGCTCCTGACCGCATTACAGCCTTGGTCCAAACATGGACAAAAGAGCTGAATTCCAGAGGTGAGGTGAGAGTGACTGCCCTTGACATCAAGGCAGCATTTGATCGAGTGTGGCATCAAGGAGCCCTAGCAAAACTGAAGTCAATGGGAATCAAGGGGAAAACTCTCCATTGGTTGGAATCATACCTAGCACAAAGGAAGTTGGCTGTGGTTGTTGGAGGTCATTCATCTCAATCACATGACATCACTGCAAGAGTTCCTCAGGGCAGTGTCCTAGGCCCAACCATCTTCAGCTGTTTCATCAATGACCTTCCCTCCATCATAAGGTCAGAAGTGGGGATGTTTGCTGATGATTGCACACTGTTCAGCACCATTCGAGACTCGTCAGATACTGACGCAGTCCGTATCCATATGCAGCAAGACCTGGACAACATTCAGACTTGGGCTGACAAGTGGCAAGTAACATTCGCACCACACAAGTGCCAGGCAATGACCATCTCCAACAAGCGAGACTCTAACCATCTCCCCTTGGCATTCAATGGCATTACCATCGCTGAATCCCCCACTATCAACATCCTGGGGGTTACCATTGATCAGAAACTGAACTGGACCAGCCATATAAATACTGTGGCTACAAGAGCAGGCCAGAGGCTGGGAATTCTGCGGCGAGTGTCTCACCTCCTGACTCCCCAAAACCTTTCCACCATATACAAGGCACAAGTCAGGAGTGTGATGGAATACTCTCCACTTGCCTGGATGAGTGCAGCTCCAACAACACTCAAGAAGCTCGACACCATTCAGGATAAAGCAGCCCGCTTGATTGGCACTCCATCCACCACCTTCAACATTCACTCCCTCCGTCACCGGCGCACTGTGGCTGCAGTGTGTACCATCTACAAGATGCACTGCAGCAACTCGCCAAAGCTCCTTCAACAGCACCTTCCAAACCCGCGACCTCTACCACTTAGAAGGACAAGGGCAGCAGACGCATGGGAACATCACCACCTACAAGTTCCCCTCCAAGCCTCACACTATCCTGACTTGGACCTGTATCACCATTCCTTCAGTCGCTGGGCCAAAATCCTGGAACTCCCTTCCTAACAGCATTGTGGGTGTACCTACACTATATGGACTGCAGCAGTTCAAGAAGGCGGCTCACCCACCATCTTCTCAAGGGCAATTAGGGATGTGCACTAAATGCAGGCCTAGCCAGTGACGCCCACATCCCATCAATGATTTAAAAAAAAAGGAAGGATGTTCCCAATGGTGGGGGAGTCCAGAACCAGGGGTCACAGTCTAAAGATAAGGGGTAAGTCATTTAGGACAGAGATGAGGAGGAATTTCTTTACCCAGAGAGTGGTGAAACTGTGGAATTCTCTACCACAAAAGGCAGTTGAGGCCAATTCATTAAATATATTCAAGAAGGAGTTAGATATATTTCTTAAGGCTAAAGGGATCAAGGGATATGGGGAGAAAGCAGGGACAGAGTACTGAATTTGGATGATCAGCCATGATCTCATTAAATGGCAGAGCAGGCTCGAGGGGCCAAATGGCCTACTCCTGCTACTATCTTCTATGTTTCTATGTTTCATCTGAAACTGGCTCCAAAATGGTGGTGAGAGTGGCTCAGGGTACCTCCCCCATCCATTCTATCAGAAAATATCTGGCTTCTGTTCAAAACGTTTGCACAGTGACGCGACATAAATCTGGCATTAACTGATGAAGTACATTATGGACGCAACCACATGGCAACTTCCTGCTTTACTGCACATGTTACCGCGTTAAATTGATTGACCTATTCAACCATGCAGAAATTATTGTGAAAGAGATACACTATAATGATTGGGTCACGGGAACAGCGATTAGAATTGTCAGATTTCTGGTGGGACATTTTCCATATTTTCTTTTTTGACCTAAATTTTAAGACTCTCCAGACCACACAAATGAATGCCCGACTGTGTTAGTAAGTGACATTAAACATAAATTATCACGTCACTTGGATGTGATATCACAGTAACAAAAATGGCATGTGATTCTTCTGGCTCTCCTCCCTCCCATCCAAAACAAATTGCCAAAATATTTTTCATGAAGACAGTGTCCATTTAATAGAATCTTTATTAAAATTGCTGCCATACAGTCACATGACTCAATTTGAATCCTACAACTGTATTCTGGTCTAAAATGTGTCAGCTGATTTATATCACTGCACAATTGCTCATTGCCCAATTAGTGTGTAGTAACTGGCTTACAATATAATTTAAAACCTATTTAATTTTAATTTTACACCCAGAATTGATTTCTTTCATGTCATCTGATCTTGGTTCACTTGGGGCAAGGATTGGAATAACAAGCATCAGCATCACTTTATTAATTGCATTAATCTCTAATTTGAAAATTAACCGAATGCATGCTGTTAACAACTTTAGATCATTTCAGAGAAAATAAATGTGTATGAATTCAATCACAAGGGGTCAGACAAACACCAAGGGCTACAGTGACACTCTAGTTCTATTTTATTTTTTCCTTTATTCATTCACGATATGTGGGCGTCGCTGGCAAGGCTAACATTTATTGCCCATCCCTAATTGTCCTCGAGAAGGTGGTGGTGAGCTGCCTTCATGAACCGCTGCAGTCCGTGTGGTGAAGGTACTCCCACAGTGCTGTTAGTTAGGGAGTTCCAGGATTTTGACGATGATGAAGGAATGGCGATATATTTCCAACTCAGGATGGTGTGTGACTTGGAGGTGGTGGTGTTCCCATGCACCTGCTGCCCTTGTCCTTCTAGGTGGTACAGGTCATGGGTTTGGGAGGTGCTGCCGAAGAAGCCTTGGTAAGTTGCTGCAGTGCATCTTTTAGATGGTACACACTGCAGCCACAGCACGCCAGTGGTGGAGGGAGTGAATGTTTAAGGTGGTGGATGAGGTGCCAATCAAGCGGGCTGCTTTGTCCTGGATGGTGTCGAGCTTCTTGAGTGTTGTTGGAGCTGCACTCATCCAGACAAGTGGAGAGTATTCTGTCACACTCCTGACTTGTGCCTTGTAGATGGTGGAAAGGCTTTGGGGCGTCAGGAGGTGAGACACTCGCCGCAGAATCCCATCCGTTGACCAGCTCTTGTAGCCACAGTATTTATGTGGCTGGTCCAGTTAAGTTTCTGGTCAATGGTGACCCCCAGGATGTTGATGGTTGGGGATTTCGGTGATGGTAACACCATTGAATGTCAAGGGGTGATGGTTAGACGCTTTCTTGTTGGAGATGGTCATTGACCTGCACTTGTGTGGTGCGAATGTTACTTGCTGCTTATCAACCCAAGCCTGAATGTCATCCAGGTCTTGCTGCACGCGGGCACGGACTGCTTCATTATCTGAAAGGTGGCGAATGGAACTGAACACTGAGCAATCATCAACAAATATCCCCACTCCTGACACTATGATGCAGGGAAGGTCTTGGATGAAGCAGCTGAAAATGGTTGGGCCCAGGACACTGCCCTGAGGAACTCATGCAGCGATGTCCTGGGGCTGAGATGATTGGCCTCCAACAACCACAACCCTTTATTTATTTATATATTTTTTATTCGTTTATGGGATGTGGGCATCGCTGGCAAGGCCAGCATTTATTGCCCATCCCTAGTTGCCCTTGAGAAGGTGGTGGTGAGCCGCCTTCTTGAACTGCTGCAGTCCATGTGGTGATGGAACTCCCACAGTGCTGTTAGGTAGGGAGTTCCAGGATTTTGACCCAGCGACGATGAAGGATCGGCGATATACTTCTGAGTCAGGATGGTGTGTGACTTGGAGGGGAACTTGGAGGTGGTGGTGTTCCCATGCACCTGCTGCCCTTGACCTTCTAGGTGGAAGAGGTCGCGGGTTTGGGAGGTGCTGCCGAAGAAGTCTTGGCGAGTTGCTGCAGTGCATATTGTAGAAGGTACACACTGCAGCCACGGTACACCGGTGGTGGAGGGAGTGAATGTTTAAGGTGGTGGATAGGGTGCCAATCAAGCGGGCTGCTTTGTCCTGGCTGGTGTTGAGCTTCTTGAGTGTTGTTGGAGCTGCACTCATCCAGGCAAGTGGAGAATATTCCATTACACTCCTTACTTGTGCCTTGTAGATGGTGGAAAGGCTTTGGAGAGTCAGGAAGTGAGACACTCGCCACAGAATACCTCACCTCTGACCTGCCCTTGTTGCCACAGTATTTATCTGGCTGGTCCAGTTAGGTTTCTGGTTAATGGTGACCCCCCAGGATGTTGATAATGGGGGAATCGGTGATGGTAATGTCATTGAATGTCAAGGGGAGGTGGTTAGACTCTTGCTTGTTGGAGATAGTCATTGCCTGGCACTTCTGTGACGCGACTGTTACCTGCCACTTATCAGCCCATGCCTGAACGTCGTCCAGGTCTTGTTGCATGCGGACATGGACTGCTTCATTATCTGTTGAGTTACGAATGGCGCTGAACTCTTCTCTCTTCTTCTCTCTTAGGCAGTCCCTCGGAACCGATGATGACTTGCTTCCACATTAAAAATGAGTTTGCAGGTGACTGATGAGTCCAATGCGGGACCTACAGTCTCTGTCACAGGTGGGGAAGACGGTGGTTGAAGGGGCGGGTGGGTGGGGTGCTTGGGTTGATGTGCGCTCCTTGCGCTGCCTGCGCTTGGCTTCCGCTTGCTCCCGGCGAAAAGACTCAAGGTGTTCGGCGCCTTCCCGGATGCTTCTCCTCCACTTTGTGCGGTCTTGGGCCAGAGATTCCCAGGTGTCGGTGGGGATGTTACACTTTTTCAAGGAGGCTTTGAGGGTGTCCTTGAAGCGTTTCCTCTGCCCACTGTGCAGTCATCAGCGACCATCCCCATTTCTGACCTTATGTTGGAGGGAAGGTCATTGATAAAGCAGCTGAAGATGGTTGAGCCTAGGACACTGCCCTGAGGAACTCCTGCAGCCATGTCCTGGGGCTGTGATGATTGACCATCAACCACTACAACCATCGTCCTTTGTGCTAGGTATGACTCCAGCCAGTGGAGCGTTTTCCCCGATTCCCATTGACTTCAGTTTTACTAGGGCTCCTTGATGCCACACTCGGTCAAATGCTGCCTTGATGTCAAGGGCAGTCACTCTCACCTCACCTCTGGAATTCAGCTTTTTTGTCCATCTTTGGACCAAGGCTGTAATGAGGTCGGGAGCCAAGTGGTCTTGACGGAACCCAAACTAAGCATCAGTGAACAGGTTATTTGGTGAGTAAGTACTGCTTGATAGCACTGTCGACGACACCTTTCATCACTTTGTTGATGATTTAGAATAGACTGATGGGGCGGTAATTGTCGGATTGGATTTGTCCTGGTCTTTGTGGACAGGACATACCTGGGCAATTTTCCATATTGTCAGGTAGATTCCAGTGTTGTAGCTATACTGGAACAGCTTGGCTTGAGGCGCGGCTAGTTCTGGAGCACAAGTCTTCAGCACGATAGCCGAGATGTTGTCGGGGCCCATAGCCTTTGCTGTATCCAGTGAGCTCAGCTGTTTCTTGATATCATGTGGAGTGAATCAAATTGGCTGAAGACTGGCTTCTGTGATGGTGGGGGCCTAAAGGAGGCCAAGATGCATCATCCACTCGGCACTTCTGGCTGATGGTGGTTCCATGCCCTTCAGCCTTTAGCTTTTACACTCACATGCTGGGCTCTGCCATCATTGAGGTTGGGGATGTTCATGGAGCCTCCTCCTCCAGTTAGTTGTTTAATTGTCCACCACTAAGTGCGAGTCATCAAAGAGTGCTGTGAGTTTGGGTAAGTGTGAGAGTTCTTTCATTGTTATTTCTCTTTAAATCATTCTTGATAAGATTACTTAAGCAGTTTAAGTAAAGGGGAAAAGTTAAATATTTGGGATTCTGTTGGTTTAAGAAGAGTAAAACAAGGTTACACTGCAGTAGGAGTAAATTGGCACAGCAGGCAGTGGAAACCAGTTTTCTAACCAATCAGCAGGAGTGACTCATTTGGCTGTAAACAAACAAACAGTATAAAAAGACCAGTCCTAGTGCGAGTCATCAAAGAGTGCTGTGAGTTAGGGTAAGTGGGGTGTTAGGTGCTCTTTTCAAACTTTAACTCTGTGGGTTGTAGTTAATAAGGCCTTTCTGGTGCAGAGTGACTGTTGGGAAACCATTTAACTGGTGTAACTAGAGGGATTGTTTAATTTAAATCCAATTAATTAAAGGGGATACTAGCATCTAAAATCGGGCATAGGGTGTCCATAACTAACAACAAAAAATTTAATTAATTACATAGAATGGAGCAGGTGATGTGTTACTGTTGTGAGATGTGGGAGCTGGTGAACCCCATTGAGGCTCGCGGTGATTACGTCTGTGACAAGTGTCTGCTGCTACAGGAACTCCAGCTCCGTGTTGATGAGCTGGAGTCTGAGCTTCAGACACTGCGACACATCAGGGAGGGGGAGAAGTACCTGGACTCTGTGTATCAGGAGGTGGTCACACCTATGAAGTTAATTAATTCCGATGTAGCCCATGGTCAGGGACAGGGCGGTGTGACTACTAGTGAGGCAGGTACGGGGATCTAGGAGGTAGAGCTGGAGGAGCCGCAGCCCTTGCTCTTGTCCAACAGGTTTGAGGTTCTTACTCCCTGTGGGGACAGGAGCAGGGACTGCAGGGAGGATGAGCAACCTGGCCACCGCACCGTGGAACGGGGGGCCATTCAAGAGGGGGGAGTAAATAGAAATGTTGTAGTGGTAGGGGATAGTATTATTAGGGGGATAGATAGAGTTCTCTGCAGCCGAGAGCGAGAGTCCCGAAGGCTGTGTTGCCTACCTGGTGCCAGGGTTAAGGACATCTCTTTTGGGCTGGAAAAAAACTTGCAGTGGGAGGGGGTGGATCCAGTTGTCGTGGTCCATGTTGGTACAAACGACGTAGATAGGACTAGGAAGCCGGTTCTGTTAAAGGAGTATGAGCAGCTAGGGGTCAAATTAAAAAACAGAACCTCAAGGGTAATAATCTCTGGATTATTACCTGAGCCACGAGCGAATTTGGCTAGGACAAATAAAATTAGAGAGTTAAATGCGTGGCTCAAAGACTGGTGTGGGAGAAATGGGTTTTGCTTCCTGGGACACTGGCACCAGTACTGGGACAGGAGGGAGCTGTTCCGTTGGGATGGGCTTCACTTGGCCAGTGCTGGGACTAGAGTCCTGGCGAATCATATAACTAGGGCTGTAGAGAGGGCTTTAAACTAACGAGTGGGGGGGAGGTTCCTAGAGAGCAAATAATAAAAATGACAACAGAGAAGGTCATAGACTTAGGTAGCAGTGGGGAAATTAAAAACCAGAGCGTGTCAGGAAGGGGCAGAAGGTATGGAGTAAAAGGTAAAGTACTAAAAAGGGCAAAAGCAGGAACTAAGTGTCACAAAACATATTTGAAAGTTCTCTATCTGAATGCACGTAGCATTCGTAACAAAATAGACGAGTTAATGGTACAAATAACTATATATGGGTATGATCTTGTGGCCATTACAGAAACATGGCTGCAGGGTGACAATGCCTGGGAATTAAACATTCCAGGTTATTTAATGATCAGGAAGGACAGGCAGGAAGGAAGGGGAGGTGGGGTGGCTATGTTAATAAAGGAAGGAATCACTGTAATACAGAGAAATGATATTGGGTCAAAAGATCAGGATAATGAAACAGTTTGGGTGGAGGTAAGGAATAATAAGGGGGAAAAAACACTAGTGGGCGTAGTCTATAGGCCTCCGAACAGTTGCAACTCTGTTGGACGGAGTATCAATCAGGAAATAGTTGAGGCTTGTAATAAGGGAACATCTATAATTATGGGGGATTTTAACTATCATATTAATTGGACAAATCAAATTGGGCAGGGCTGCCTTGAGGATGAGTTCATTGAGTGTATTAGGGATGGGTTTCTTGAGCAGTATGTAACTGAACCGACCAGGGGGCAAGCAACCTTAGATCTGGTCCTGTGCAACGAGACAGGATTAATTAAAAATGTCCTAGTAAAGGATCCCCTTGGAATGAGTGACCATAACATGGTTGAATTCCATATTCAATTAGAGGGTGAGAGGTTGGATCTCAAACAAGCATGCTAAGCTTGAATAAAGGAGACTATGAAGGTATGAGAGCAGAATTGAGTAGAGTGGATTGGGAAAATAGATTAAAGGGTAAGACGATACATGATCAGTGGTGTACATTTAAGGAGTTATTTTACAACTTCCAAAAAATATATATTCCACGGAGAAGAAAAGGGTGTAAAAGAAAAGACAGCCATCCGTGGCTAAGTAAAGAAATTAAGGATAGTATTCGACTAAAAACAAGGGCATATAAGGTAGCCAAATCTAGTGGGAGGATAGAGGATTGGGAAAACTTTAAAAGACAGCAAAAAATAACAAAAAGATTAAGAAAGGGAAGATAGATTATGAAAGTAAATTAGCAAAAAATATAAAAACAGATAGTAAGAGTTTTTATAGTTATATAAAAAGAAAAAGGGTGGCTAAAGTAAATGTTGGTCCCTTAGAGGATGAAACCGAGAAATTAATGGTGGGAAATATGGAGATGGCAAAAACACTGAATGAATATTTTGTATCAGTCTTTACAGTAGAGGACACTAAGAATATCCCAACACTGGACAAACAGGAGGCTATGGGGGGGGAGGAGCTAAACATGATCAAAATCACTAAGGAAGTGGTACTCGGTAAAATAATGGGACTCAAGGCGGATAAATCACCTGGACCTGATGGCTTACATCCTAGGGTCTTGAGGGAAATGACGGTAGGGATTGTGGATGCATTGGTAAAAATTTTCCAAAACTCCCTGGACTCAGCAAAGGTCCCGGCAGACTGGAAAACTGCTAATGTAACACCCTTATTTAAAAAGGGCAGTAGACAGAAGGCTGGAAACTATAGACCGGTTAGCCTAACATCTGTGGTAGGTAAAATTTTGGAGTCCATTATTAAGGAGACAGTAACAGGACATTTGGATAATCATAATTTAATAGGACAAAGTCAGCATGGTTTTATGAAGGGGAAGTCATGTTTGACAAATTTGCTGGAGTTCTTTGAGGAAGTAACATATAGGGTGGATAAAGGGGAACCAGTGGACGTAGTGTATTTAGACTTCCAAAAGGCATTTTGACAAGGTGCCACACAAAAGATTATTGCTCAAGATAAAAAATCACGGGATTGGGGGTAATATTCTGGCATGGATGGAGGATTGGCTATCTAACAGAAGGCAGAGAGTTGGGATAAATGGTTCATTCTCAGACTGGCAATCAGTAACTAGTGGTGTTCCGCAGGGGTCAGTGCTGGGTCCCCAACTCTTTACAATCTATATTAACGATTTGGAGGAGGGGACCGAGTGTAACATATCAAAGTTGCAGATGATACTAAGATGGGAGGGAAAGTAGTGAGTGAGGAGGACATAAAAAACCTGCAAGGGGACATAGACAGGCTAAGTAAGTGGGCAGAGATTTGGCAGATGGAATACAATACTGGAAAGTGTGAGGTTATGCACTTTGGCAGGAAAAATCGTAGAGCAAGTTATTATCTTAATGGCAAGAAACTGGAAAGTACTGAAGTACAAAGGGATCTGGGGGTCCTGGTGCACGAAACTCAAAAGGTTAGTATGCAGGTGCAGCAAGTGATTAAGGTGGCCAATGGAATGTTGGCTTTCATTGCTAGGGGGATAGAATATAAAAATAGGGAGGTATTGCTTCAGTTGTACAAGGTATTGGTGAGACCGCACCTGGAATACTGCATACAGTTTTGGTGTCCATACTTAAGAAAAGACATACTTGCTCTCGAGTCAGTACAAAGAAGGTTCACTCGGTTAATCCCGGGGATGAGGGGATGGACATATGAGGAGAGGTTGAGTAGATTGGGACTCTACTCATTGGACTTCAGAAGAATGAGAGGCGATCTTATTGAAACATATGAGATTGTGAAGGGGTTGGATCGGGTGGATGCGGGGAGGATGTTCCCGATGATGGGTGAAACTAGAACTAGGGGGCACAGTCTTAGAATAAGGGCTGCTCTTTCAAAACTGAGATGAGGAGGAACGACTTTACTCAGAGGGTGGTAGGTCCATGGAATATGCTGCCCCAAAAAGCTGTAGAAGCTACATCATTAGCTTATTATCTTATTTTCGTGGCAGCACGGTGGCATAGTGGTTAGCACTGTTGCCTCACAGTGCCAGGGACCCGGGTTCGAATCCGGCCTCGGGTGACTATCTGTGTGGAGTTTGCACATTCTCCCCATGTTTGCGTGGGTTTCCTCCGGGTGCTCCGGTTTCCTCCCACAGTCCAAAGATGTGCGGGTTAGGTTGATTGGCTATGATAAATTGACCCTTAGTGTTAGGGGGATTAAATACGTGGGGTTACGGGGATAGGGTGGGATATGTGTTGGTGTAGGGGTTATGGGGATCGGGTGGATATGTGTCGGTGCAGGCTCGATGGGCCGAAATGGCCTCTATCTGCACTGTGGGGTTTCTGTGATTTCTGTGATTACAAATAGACAGTTTCCTAGAAGTAAAGGGAATTAAGGGTTACGGGGAGCGGGCAGGAATTTGGACATGAGTCTAGGTTCGGATTGGACATGGCCCTGTGGGTAGCGGAGCGGGCCCAGGGGCCGTGTAGCCTGATCCTGCTCCTATTTCGTGTGTCTAATTCTGTTAGATTCAGGAGATGGTTCTGTGATAGTAGATTAGCGGTTAGGATCAGATCAGCCATGATCTTATTGAATGGCGGAGCAGGCTCGAGGGGCCAATTGGCCTACTCCTGCTCCTATTTCTTATGTTCCTATGTTCTTATGACTGGGTGTGGCAGGATTGCAGAGCTTTGATCTGATCCATTTGTTGTGGGATCGCTTAGCTCTGTCTATAGCATACTGTTTCCGATATTTAGTATGCATGTAGTCCTGTGTTGTAGCTTCACCAGGTTAGCATCTCATTTTTAGGTTCGCCTGGTGCTGCTCCTGGCATGCTCTTCTAAACTCCTTATTGAACCAGGGTTGGTCCCCTGGCTTGATGGTAATGGTGGAGTGAGGGAAATGCGGGGTAATGAGGTTACAGATTGTGGTGGAATATAATTCTGCTGCTGCTGATGGCCCACAGCACCTCATGGATGTCGGTTCTGAGCTGCTAGATCTGTTCTGAATATATCCCATTTAGCCAGGTGGTAGTGCCACACAACACGATGGAAAGTGTCCTCGGTGTGAAGATGGGACTTCATCTCCACAAGGACTGTGCGGTGGTCACTCCTACCAATACCATCATGGACAGTGACGTAATAAAACTCACTACGCACTTGGTTTGAGCATAAAGCAAGGCTTTAATCAACTTGTTTCAGAACATGGAGGTCTAGTTGTACTTCACTAGTTCCTTGTCTTACAAAATGTCCCTGGAAAGCTGGGCCCACGCCCGAGTATTTATACTCCTTGGACGGCGCCACCAGCTGGCCGTCCAGCATTATTTCATGGGTAGTTTCTTGAAGATGGAGATTTATAACAGACAGATGCATCTGCGACAGGTAGATTGGTGAGAGCGAGGTCAAGTAGATTTTTGCCTCATGTTGGTTCTCTCACCATCTGCCGCAGGCGCAGTCTGGCAGCTATGTCCTTCTAGGACTCAGCCTGCAGTAGTGCTACCAAGCCACCTTTGGTGATGGACATTGAAGTCCCCCACCCAGAGTACATCCTGTGCCCTCAGTGCTTCTCCCAAGTGGTGTTTAACATGGAGGAGTACTGATTCATCAGCTGACGGAGTGCAGCAGGTGATAATCAGCAGGAGGTTCCTGTCACTTTAATTCTCTGCTCCACTCCCACTCAGACCTCACCATCCTCGGCCTCTTACACTGTTCCAATGAAGTTCAACGTAAGCTTGAGGGACAGCACCTCATCTTTCGATTAGGCACTTTACAGCCTTCTGGACTCAACATAGAGTTGAACAATTTCAGACCATAACCTCTGCCCCTATTCTCTTTTTCCCCATTTATTTTATTTTTTTCTCTCTCCCACATGGCAGCTGTCTTTCATTCTGCCAGTGCCATTTACACTTCATCTAGAGCCATCTTTTGATTCTTAACTTGTTCCATTACCATCTCCTTTTGCCGTGCACCATCTCTTAATGTCTCTTAATCTCTCCTGCCTTCCATCCTATCACAGACCTTCCCTTTTGTTCTTTCCTCCCCTCCCCCCTTTCCCTGCCCCTGCACTTGCTTAAATACCTGTTCGTCAGAACTGGAAAAAGCTGGAGATCGAAGGGTCATCGACCTGAAACGTTAACTCTGTTTCTCTCTCCACAGATGCTGCCTGACCTGCTGAGTATTTCCAGCATTTTCTGTTTTTATTTTAGGAGGTTTCTTTGCCCATGTTTGACCTGATGACATGAGACTTCATGGGATCCGGAGTCAATGTTGAGGACTCCCATGGCCAATCCCTCCCGACTGTATACCACTGTGCCGCCACCTGCTGGTGGGTCAGGACATACCCAGGGATGGTGATGGAGGAGTTTGGGACATTGGCTGAAAGGTATGATTCTGTGAGTATGACTATGTCAGGCTGTTGCTTGACTAGTCTGTGGGACAGCTCTCCAATTTTGGCACAAGTCCCCAGATGTTAGTGAGGAGGACTTTGCAGGGTTGACTGTGTCTTTGTTGTGTCTAAATCAGATGTCTAGGTCAATGCCAGGTGGTCCGTCTGGCTTTATTCTTCTTATACTTTCTTATAGCGGTTTGTTACAACTAGGCCATTTCAGAGTCAATCACATTGCTGTGGGTCTGGAACCAGACCACACGAGGACGGCAGGTTTCTTTCTCTAAAAGGACATTAGTAAACCAGTTGGGTTTTTACGACAAACCGATAGCTTCATGGTCACCGTTACTGATAACTAGCTTTTTATTCCAGATTTATTTAATTAACTGAATTCAAATTCACAAACTGCCATGCTGGGATTTGAAATCACGTTTCTGGATTATTAGTCAAGGTCTCTGGATTACTAGTCCAGCAACATAGCCGCTATTCTACCGTACCCTAGTTCTGGTAAATTTCCACTCAATGTAATTGATCTTCTCTCTATATCCTAATGGAAAAGCATTACCAAGGAATAGTACGGCAGCATACGAATAAGACATGTTTTACAACCAGTCATATGCTCAGTTCTATGGTTGGCTGCTATTAGTATTGTCTGATTTCCAGTCACTAAAGAGATAGATCTCTTACTGATAAGAACTACCGCTTCAGATTTAAACCCTGCAATTCAGGATCCAGGCCACTCATGCATTTGCTAGCCATGATTTTAGTGGACCAGATTTTGTTGTCAAAATAATGGTGAGGCTAATGGCATTGTTACTTATGCACAAATGGTACTGCAACTTCAGGCGAAGGGCAGATGCGCGGTTAAATGAGACTATCCAAAGGCTGCTGTCCGAATTGAGTCGCCCCACTGTCTCACATTGGCATGCATTGAATGCCATGAAGTTACTGTATTTGTGTGGTAAACCACTAATCTGCCTGTACAGAACATGTCTGGGCATGCCTCAGCTGGCTCCGCCCCTGGCTCCACCCCTAAGCCCAGGTATAAAGGTGATTGACCTCCAGTCCCCCTGGCTTTAAGGATCGGTCTACCAGCAGAGGCATGCTCGTATTCTTTTGTTAATAAAAGCCTATTTGTTATAAGTTTAACTCTTAGTCTTCTGGAGTTATTGATGGCGCATCAATTTTATTAACAAAAGGTTTTGAAATGGAGCAAATCCTGAAACCGGAACGCCTGGAACTGGACCCTCAAACGGCGGATGCATCAAATAACTTCGAGCACTGGCTGAGCTACTTCGAAGCATTCCTGCCGTCAGGACCGAAGCCGACAAACTGCTAGTACTGAACTCACGGGTGAGCCACCAAGTATATTCGATTATCCGAGACGCTGTATCCTACACGGCCGCTATCACGATACTAAAAGAACAATATACTAAGCCAGTCAATGAGGTCTACGCTAGACACCTCCTGGCTACCCGCAAACAGCAACCCGGGGAATCGGGTGACGAATACCTACGGGCACTGAGAGTCCTCGGCCGGGACTGCAAGTGCAAATCGGTGACGGCCGCGGAAAATACTGATGACCTAATCAGAGACGCCTACGTCGCCGGCATCAGGTCCAGCTACACTCGACAGAGACTGCTAGAGCAAAGTGGGCTCAACCTGCAGAAGGCTGTGGCCCTTGCTAACTCACTGGACGTGGCCCTCCGAAACATGGATGCCTACCCCCCCGACCATACGGCCCTCCCCGCCCCGTGGATGTCGCAGGGGTCGCTATCTTGGGACATGGTAAGGCCACAGGCCTGCGCCACGCCACCACCGCCACGGCCCACCTGCAGCCCAACTACAGCTGCGATGTCCAGAGGCTCAAAGTGCTATTTCTGTGGCCAGGCCAAGCACCCCAGACAACACTGCCCGGCGAAGGACGCGATCTGCTCCAAATGCGGAAAGAAGGGGCACTATGCCAAAGTGTGCAGGGCGAAACCGACCAACTCCAGCAGCGCCGCGTGTGAGCCGTGCAGGTCGCCATCTTGGACACCACCAGCCGCGTGTGAGCCGTGCGGGCCGCCATCTTGGACATCACCAGCCGCGTGTGAGCGGTGCGGGCCGCCATCTTGGACGTCACTTTGGGACCAGGCCCCTGACTCCCCCACTGCCTCGCGCGAGTACAACAGGTCCACGATGGACATCAAGGTAAAGGTCACGCAACAAACTGCCTATTTGACTGCGGGAGCACGGAGAGCTTTATCCACCCCGACACGGTGCGGCGCTACTCCCTATCAGTCATGCCCACGCACCATCGGGTCTCTATGGCCTCCAAGTCCCATACGGTGGACGTCGGCGGCTACTGTGTAGCGACCCTGACAGTAATGGGCACAGAGTACAAAGACTTTAAACTCCTTGTCCTGCCACAGCTCTGCGCTGCTGTGCTACTGGGACTGGATTTCCAGTGCCACCTAGAGAGTGTCACGATGGCGTACGGCAGGCCCCTGCCCCCACTTACAGTCTGCAGCCAGCAAAATTTAAAACAACCGCCGCGCACAATATGCAGCCTATCCACCCTGAAAGTCAGCCCCCCCCCCGTTATTTGCTAATCTCGCCCACGACTGCAAGCCCATCGCAACAAAATGCAGGCGGTACAGTGCCGGGGATAGAAGCTTCATTAAAATAGAAGTAGAGAGACTCCTGCGGGAGGGGATTATCGAGGGCAGCACCAGCCCATGGCGAGCCCAAGTAGTGGTCGTGAAGACCGGCGAGAAACAGCGCCTGGTCATTGACTACAGTCAAACAATCAATAGGTATACCCAATTAGACGCATACCCCCTTCCCCGCATATCTGATATGGTCAATCAGATTGCACAGTACCGGGTATTCTCTACCATTGACCTGAAGTCGGCATACCACCAACTCCCTATCAAACCTGAAGACCGCCAGTATACTGCCTTCGAGGCAAACGGCCGCCTCTACCACTTCCTCAGAGTCCCCTTTGGCGTCACCAACGGGGTCTCAGTCTTCCAAAGGGAGATGGACCGGATGGTTGACCAGAACGCGCTGCAGGCCACTTTTCCCTACCTGGACAATGTCACCATCTGCGGCCATGACCAGCAGGGCCATGACGCCAATCTAGAAAAATTCCTCCGAACAGCCCAGCACTTAAATTTGACATACAACAAAGTAAAGTGTATGTTTCGCACCACCCGCCTCGCTATCCTTGGCTGTGTAGTGGAAAACGGAGTCATCGGCCCCGACCCCGACCGAATGCGCCCCCTTCTGGAACTACCCCTGCCTCACTGCCTCAAAGCCCTGAAGAGATGTCTGGGGTTTTTCTCTTATTACGCCCAATGGGTGCCCAATTACGCGGACAAAGCCCGGCCCCTTATCAAGTCAACCTCCTTCCCCCTGGCGGCAGAGGCCCGTGCAGCCTTCACCCGCATAAAAGAGGACATTGCAAAGGCTACAATGCACGCCGTGGACGAGTCCATCCCTTTCCAAGTGGAGAGCGATGCGTCTGACTTCGCCCTGGCCGCAACCCTTAACCAGGCGGGGAGACCCGTGGCCTTCTTTTCACGAACCCTCCAGGGCCCCGAAATTAGACACTCCTCAGTCGAAAAGGAGGCCCAGGCTATAGTGGAGGCTGTACGGCATTGGAGGCATTACCTGGCCGGTAAACGCTTCACCCTGCTCACTGACCAACGATCAGTAGCATTTATGTTCAATAACAAGCAGAGGGGCAAAATCAAAAACGACAAGATATTGCGGTGGAGGATCGAATTATCCACCTACAATTATGATATCTTATACCGGCCCGGGAAACTTAATGAGCCCCCGGACGCCCTATCCCGTGGAACATGTGCCAACACACAGGTCGATAGGCTACGGGCCCTCCACAACGATCTCTGCCACCCGGGGGTCACCAGGTTTTTCCACTTCATAAGGCCCGCAACCTGCCTTACTCCACCGAGGAGGTCAGGACCATGACCAGGAACTGCCAAGTCTGTGCCGAATGCAAACCGCACTTTTATAGGCCAGACAGGGCGCACCTGATAAAAGCCACCCGCCCCTTCGAGTGCCTAAGCGTAGATTTTAAAGGGCCCCTCCCCTCCTCTGACCGCAACACGTACTTCCTCAACATCATTGACGAGTACTCCCGTTTCCCGTTCGCTATCCCCTGCCCGGACATGACCAGCGCCACAGTCATCAAATGTCTCAATGACCTCTTCGCCATATTCGGTTTTCCCAGCTACATCCATAGTGACAGGGGCTCGTCGTTCACGAGCGACGAGCTGCGCCAGTACCTGCTCGAAAAAGGGATAGCCACGAGCAGGACCACCAGCTACAACCCCCGGGGTAACGGACAAATTGAAAGGGAGAACGTGACAGTGTGGAAAACCGCCATGCTAGCCTTAAAGTCCAGAGGCCTCCCAACCTCCTGCTGGCAAGAAGTCCTCCCCGATGCGCTTCACTCCATACGGTCACTACTCTGTACCGCCACGAACGCCACCCCTCACGAGAAAATGTTCGTCTTCCCTAGGAAATCCACCTCGGGGACATCGCTACCGCCATGGCTGACGTCTCCAGGGCCCGTCTTGCTCAGGAAGCACGTGAGGAGCCATAAAACAGACCCCCTGGTCGAAAGGGTCCACCTCCTCCACGCCAACCCACAATATGCATACGTGGCGTATCCTGACGGGCGGGAGGACACGGTCTCCATACGAGACCTCGCACCCTCAGGTGCCACCGAAAGCACCATTACCCACTACCCATTACCATTACCCACGACACACCCCTAGAAGGGAATCCACATCTAACCCAAGTAGACGGCACGCCAGGGCCCTGTGACCCACCCTTATACACCCACCGACCCCGCACCCACAAAGACGACACGCCTACACGGGAAACGGCCGCGGGAAAAGAACCGCCGCAGCCGGCACCACGACGATCACTACGGCAGACAAGACCCCCGGAGAGACTTGCCCATACGAACTTCTGAGACACTTCACCCCGCCGGACTCATTTTAAACAAGGGGTGAATGTGGTAAACCACTAATCTGCCTGTACAGAACATGTCTGGGCATGCCTCAGCTGGCTCCGCCCCTGGTTCCACCCCTAAGCCCAGGTATAAAGGTGATTGACCTGCAGTCCCCCTGGCTTTAAGGATCGGTCTACCAGCAGAGGCATGCTCGTATTCTTTTGTTAATAAAAGCCTATTTGTTATAAGTTTAACTCTTAGTCTTCTGGAGTTATTGATGGCGCATCAATATTTGCACGGTAGATATTTAGGGCTAGTAATTGCAAGCGCAAGTACCCTTTTCACAATGTGATAATTGTTAATGACTGTCTCTCTGGTCCTCTCTGGCACTGAAAATTAACTATTGCAAGTGTGGAGTCTCATTCCATCAGGTTTTGAATTTTTCAGGGAGATTTAAAAATATATATATTTTCCTTTCTGTCACTTTTTTCTCTCTCTTAATCCAATCTTTCATTCCCTCTCATTACCTGATTTGACACTGAATTCATCCTTTAATTCACCCTCCTTCTCAGTCCCTCTGCTGTTTATTTCTCAATCCTTAAATCTCATTTGTTAAAGAGATACCCTGTTGCTTGTCCTGTTCACTCAGCTCCCAGATGCCCTGCTTCCCTCGTTACACCGTTATCAGCTCGCACTTTCAGCAACTTTGTGGGCAAAATTTTTTTGAAGTGAAGGATGCAGGGGCAAGTCTAACTAACATCAGACACCATTAGATGCCCTCCTATAGCAAAATCTGACCCAGTATGTTTTACATCAGTTCCTGTCCTGGTTAGTTAATAAAGCGCCTTCCAACGTTGAGCCTTTGACCACAGAGAAAAATCAAAAGGACTGAGTCGCACAAACATTGCAGAGACGATCATAACCTGAACCATCCCAACTTCCATCACTTTGGCCCCAATATTTATTCAGGACCAGGAAGAGAGTGGAGGGGGGGTGGCGGAGGCGTGGATTTTCAGATGGGAAACCCGGGAGTATAGTAAATTAACTGAAGGATGTCTTTTAAATCTTTTCTACAGGTTTCGTGCCCGACAGCCAGCCAGGTTGACGGGGGATGGGGAGGAATCGGACATCGTGGGGAGGTGGGGGCTGAACAGGACATCGCGGTGGGGGCTGGGTGTCGCGTGGAGGCGGGGGGGGAAATCAGACATCGCAGGGGTGGGGAGCGAATCAGACATGACGTGGGGTTGGAAATCACAGGGGGTGAGGAGTGGTTGGATAACATGGGGGGGGGGAAATTGGCCATCACGGGGGGGGGGAAATTGGCCATCACGGGGGAGGCGGGGGTGGGGGGGGGTAGAAAAAATTGGCCATCACGGGGGGGGGGGCGGGGAGGTGGGGGGGTTGGGGAGGGGGGGGGCGGGGAGGTGGGGGGGGCGGTGAGTGAAGGGGGGGCGGGGAGGTGCGGGGGGGCGGGGAGTGGGGGGGCTGGTGGGGGGATGGCGGGGAGGTGGGGGCGGGGGGGGTGGTGGCGGGGAGGTGGGGGGGTGGCGGGGAGGTGGGGGGGTGGCGGGGAGGTGGGGGCGGGGGGGGTGGTGGCGGGGAGGTGGGGGGGCGGGGAGGTGGGGGCGGGGGGGGTGGTGGCGGGGAGGTGGGGGGGCGGGGAGGTGGGGGGGTTGGGGAGGGGTGTGCGGGGAGGTGGGGGGGGTGGGGGGATGGCGGGGAGGTGGGGGGGTGGCGGGGAGGTGGGGGCGGGGGGGGTGGTGGCGGGGAGGTGGGGGGGCGGGGAGGTGGGGGGGGCGGGGAGGGTGGTTGGACATTGTGAGGACTTGGCTGATGGCGGGGTCTGATTGCATGGAGATGAGTTTGTTGGGCCTAGGAGAAACACTCCTGCTCCTCCTGGCCCACTAGCAGTGCAATAAAGGCACTTACCTCATAGATTCAGCCCTTCTCATCTCATTTTACCTGCCTGGATTCCCGAGGTCCAGGAATCCCTCATGTTAAAAATAAAAATTCAGTTAAAATGGAGAGCGGATTGGTCGACCCCCCGCACCCCCTCGCCCCCCGATAAGTCTCCGTTAAAACCGGAAGTGGGTGGGTTGAAGGTGGGTTGGGGTCAGGTTTGAGAATTTTTAAACTTTTACCATCCCACCCACCCCCAACCCACCCATCCTTGGGGGTTAAAATTTCCCCGTTTGTGTTTAAAAATGTTAAGACTAGAAATAAAATTGTACAAGCAAAGTATTTTATGATTTAGGAAAACTAATTCCCAACTATTATAAGCTTTTCTGACACTGAACCAAACTATATGATGGTTTAACCATTTGTTATGAGGCCAGGTACTGTTAATCTACATCAAAATAATCTTCACTTTTATGCTAAAATCTCTTATTTATAGGAATCTTTCAAATTACAAATGTATAATTAATTTGCAGTGAGATGTTACATTCTGAAAAATATTCTCAAATATTTCTTGTCTTAAAGGGCAAATTGCTTTTAGCTTTTGTCAAGTCACTAAGTTACCCTTCATATTTTATCAGCAAAGTCCAGAGAAAGATTACTTTTCTGTAGGCTGCTGGGTTGATTTTATATTCAACTAAAATATTTACAACTCCGTTACCTTTTATATTTGTCAAGATCAGTAGCACTTTTGACTCATTATACAAAAGCCTACTACATTATAGTTGAGAATGCTAATTTCATAGAAAAGGATTGCATGGCATTATATGTCATTTCTAGTACAGGTCCTCTTTCAAAAGCAGCTCTGTACTTCCATGATTTTTGCTGTTTCGCTAATGAAACTGCAGACTGCATTGTTTACAGACTTTTTTTACCAGGAGAAAGGAGCTGGGTAAAAGCAGTAACCAAAAATCATGGCTGCCAACAACCTGAATATACAAAGCCCCTGTGGATCATAAAAGCAGTTTAACTCTAAAATTATCAACAAAAAATAACTATGCATCTGCAGACATGTTGTGTGAATACGCACAAGGAGATCAGCTGGAATACAGAAGACAGGTTAATGCAACATTTTTTCTTTCTTTTTTGTGTGCTTGTCAAAGTAAAGAATACTAGCTCTGTCTCTCTCTCTGCGGATGCTGCCTGGCCTGCTGAGTGTTTCCAGCATTTTCTGTTGTTATTTCAGATTTTCAGCATCCACAGTATTTTGCTATTGTAAAGAATACTAGCGTTGGGGAATGGCACCTAGCATCAGCATCAAGCAGACTCAGGTCAGGTATCGCACAGTTAGATATAGGGTAAAGCTCCCCCCTACTATGTTTCAACAATGCACCTCATCCTTAACCTCAGAAGGCCACCCCTACTGAACCACTGTGGCATCTTTTCATATTTCTTACACCAACCATTCTTCTGAGTGGCAGTGCTAATTGGTGCTGAATTGAGAGTAGCTTTGTGCTGCAGGTCCATGTGAACTGGATTGATTATCCCCAAACTAATTTAACTTAGGGCCCTCACAGCCAGCAGGTATTTAATCAGTCATCAGTCTGAGTTGGATTTGAACAGATCCCAGAGGTGAAAGGCCAGTGTCTAGCCCACTGCACCACCCAATTCCTTTAGGTTCTTTTTATTAGGATGTGCTAGTAAGATGCCAAATCTAATAATCTTATCACATCTTGAACTCATTTCTAGAAGCTCAGTAAAAAATGAATTTCAATTTCACAGAAATCACAGAAATCACAGAAACCCCACAGTGCAGATAGAGGCCATTTCGGCCCATCGAGCCTGCACCGACACATATCCCACCCGATCCCCGTAACCCCTACACCAACACATATCCCACCCTATCCCCGCAACCCCACGTATTTAATCCCCCTAACACTAAGGGTCAATTTATCATAGCCAATCAACCTAACCCGCACAATTTATGGTACCAAGCTATAAAAATCATGGAGCTGTGTTCCACAAAATATCATTAAAATAAAAAAGTAGCCATATGATTAACCATGAATTTTTATGCTGTACACTGCACACCATCTGAAATATCACTGACATACTGCCATCTTCTGGATTTCCAAAGGCACTGCTGTGGGTAAGGACTGTAAGGCTTTTGAGCAAAACAGAATCTATTCAGTCATAAAGATAAATTGCAGCAACTGCCCAGAATCAATGAATTTACTTCAGAATCATTACTGGATACGAACATACTAATCATACATCTTGTTCATGAAGAATAAACCATACATCTTGTTCACGAAGAATAAACCGAAATATATTTAAACTAACTTGCCACCTATCACACTTAAAACAATCTCATATATATCATATAAATAAATACCTTGGAGTAAGTTACATCGCCAACATTGGTTAAATGGGAGAGCATGGGACAAAACTCTCTCAGATTATGTCATAAACCACGAAAATGAAGTCATGAACCATGAAAATGAAGCCCAATAAAGACTGGATTGCAGCTTTTCGCTAACCTCTAGATTGGTACTATTTGTGAGGGATTTAGGCCTTCCTTCTGTGAGCTACTTTTAAAAAATAAAAGCGAGTTGCTGCAGTGTGTACCCTCTTCAAGATGCTCTGCAGCAACTCGCCAAGGCTTCTTTGACAGCACCTCCCAAACCCGCAATCTCTACCACCTAGAACAACAAGGGTAGCAGGCACATGGGAAGACCATCACCTCCAAGTTCCCCTCCAAGTCACACACCATCCTGACTTGGAAATATATCGCCGTTCCTTCATCATCGCTGGGTCAAAATCCTGGAATTCGCTCCCTAACAGCACTGTGGGAGTACCTTCAGCACAAGGACTACAGCGGTTCAAGAAGGTGGCTCACCACCACCTTCTCAATGGCAATTAGGGATGGGCAATAAATGCTGGCCTTGCCAGCGACACCCACATCCCAGGAACGAATAAAAAAAATGGGAGATTCTGATGGAGAGGGGACTGTTGGCTTCTTCTGCCCATCCCCTCCCCAGGTCCTAATTTCAATTTAGATGGGGTTCTGGGGGGGGGTGGTATTTTGCTATGTTCCGTGGTCCCCTAAGAATCCAGCCAGATTTGCCACTGTAAGGCCCAGCGTTATATATACCTGCAGAAAGCAGGCACAGATGCTATTCTGGGATGCAAGTGAGCGGCATTAGAAAGAAATCGAACCACAATCAATCCCAGAGGTATTGATTGCAATTGGATTCTAGGACTACTATCAATGGAGTGTCCAATATGATGTGCCAATCTTTTCCCCTTCATGTCAACCAGCTTGCGACTGTCCCTCTCAGAGCAGCTCTGAAATTCTGCCCACTCCCCTACATGGGAGTCCCTGTTTTACCACTACTGGTACAGCCGCCCGCCCATATTATGATATTGATCCTATCCCCTGGATTTGGGATACAGCCATTGCAGAACCAAAGCGGCAAGGAGAGGTTCCATCCTGCTGCACTACCAGGTTTTATTTTGATTTTGTTTTATTAAATATAGGTATTTTAGTAGTAGTATTAGATTACCACAATAATAAATCTACTCCTAACATCTCAGCAAAATTATTACTGTAACATGGGAGGGAGATTTAGTGTCATTGTGTGCAAGCTAATATCTCAAAAGATAGGCAATTCAGGCATAGAATTCCATGAAGTTCCAGGCAATTAGAGTCTGTTGCATAAACTTAACTGTGAAGTACACAAGTACTAATAGCAAACAGAAGAGAATAATTCAAAGTTATAATCTAATCTCAGGATTCTGGTACTAGTTGTAAAACACTCTCACTGGTTGTGATATCATTTGAACCTGTCCATTAAATTGCTGATTTTGTAAGTGCTCACTACTTCCCGTTGTATTCTATATAATGATGTGCCATCTGATTAGTTTCGTCACCAGCCAATTGCAATCTCAGAAGTATTTATGAAAGCCACCTGTTTCATGTCTCAGAATGACATCAATCCTCCTACCTATCATGGAATCCATTGTCTGAATAATGACATTCCTGAGTGACTTGTCCATCATGAGGAAGTGCTTGATCTGAGGCCACTGTGGCAAAGACTGCAGATTTTCCTGAAACTTTTCCAGGTACTTTTGTGTTCTGCAAATATAAATACAGCATTAAACTTTTCTCACATGGGACATACATCATCAATGTGGGTGCAGCTGTACAATTTATGTGCTACATTTTACATTGGTAAAGAAAGTTTAGCGAAAACATCTTTTACACAGTCTATTGCACATGTTGTGCTAAGGTTTAAATATGGATTCAGTGAGTGTTGAGAAGAGAACATAGAGTATCCATTTATTTAAAAAGAAATAATCCTTGTCCATGAAGTGTCTGAGATGTTATTAAATTGTGCAGCGGATAATTGGTACCAAGTGTTTAATTAACAGTTCTGACCATCAATCAGCTAAGAAATGTCAGAAAGCCCCACATAATGGGAAAGGGGACAGGTGATAACAATTATAATTGTGGCTACAAAAGGAAATTTGTACCTACTATGAAAGTCTGAACCCCAAGGAAGTTTTGGCTTCAGCCACATAACAATTCTACCACACAGTATCCCACACCTTGCTGTTTCTGGATTCATAGAAACATAGAAGATAGGAGCAGGAGTAGGCCATTTGGCCCCTTGAGCCTGCTCCGCCATTCAATGCGATCATGGCTGATCATCCAAATTCAGTACCCGGTCCCTGCTTTCTCCCCATACCCCTTGATCGCTTTAGCCTTGAGAAATATATCCAACTCATTCTTGAATATATTTAATGAATTGGCCTCTACTGCCTTCTGTGGTACAGAATTCCACAGGTTCACCACTCTCTGGGTGAAGAAATTCCTCCTCATTTCTGTCCTAAATGGCTTACCCCTTATCCTTAGCCTGTGGCCCCTGGTTCTGGACTCCCCGACCATCGGGAACATCCTTCCAGCATCTAGTCTGTCTAGTCCTGTTAGAATTTTATAAGTTTCGATGAGATCCCCTCTCATTCTTCTAAACTCCAGCGCGTACATGCCCAATCGATCCAATCTCTTCTCATACGTCATTCCTGCCATCCCATGTATCAGCCTGGTGAATCTTCGCTGAACTCCTTCCATGGCAAGAACATCCTTCCTCAGATAAGGCGACCAAAACTGCACACAATACTCAAGGTGTGGTCTCACCAAGGCCCTGTACAACTGCAGCAAGACATCCTTGTTCCTGTACTCAAACCCTCTCGCTATGAAGGCCAACATACCATTTGCCTTCTTAACCGCCTGCTGCACCTGCATGCTTACCTTCAGCGACTGGTGCACAAGGACACCCAGGTCTCGTTGCACTTCCCCTTCTCCCAATCTATTGCCATTCAGATAATAATCTGCCTTCCTGTTTTTGCTACCAAAGTGGATAACCTCACATTTATCCACGTTATATTGCATCTGCCATGCTTCTGCCCAATCACCCAGCCTGTCCAAATCATCCTGGAGTTTCTTGGCATCCTCCTCACAGCACACACGCTCACCCAGCTTTGTGTCGTCTGCAAACTTGGAGATATTACATCTAGTTCCCTTGTCTAGATCATTAATATATATTGTGAATAGCTGGGGTCCAAGGACCGATCCCTGCGGTACCCCACTAGTCACTGCCTGCCACTCGGAAAAAGACCCGTTTATTCCAACTCTTTGCTTTCTGTCTGCCAACCAGTTCTCTATCCAAGTTAGTACCTTGCCCCCAATCCCATGTGGCTTAACTTTACACGCTTATCTCTTATGTGGGACTTTATCGCTAGCCTTCTGAAAGTCCAAATACACCACATCCACTGGTTCTCCCTTATCTATTTTACCAGTTACATCCTCAAAAAATTCCAGTAGATTAATCAAGCACGGTTCACCCCGTTTGAACTTGTCTGCTTCAATTGACAAGAAACCAGCCCTGCTCGAATTCTCTCTCAGCTCTTCCAACTGCTCCATCCTTGATCTTATATTTCACTCACCAAGGCATGTTGCCACTTTAACAATACAGTCTCCCTAGATTGTTTGCACTAAAGTCTTGCTACCACCCTGCTGAGACATCAGTGCTTCCCTGTTTAGCCCTCATGCTGACCGCTCCACTCTTGCTGGGTGTCTGCTGCCTTCCCACTCAGCTTCACTCTCCACACTCTCTCTTTCCTAGGCACACAAACCCAACCTACCCTCCACGTCAGCCTCAGGCCTTGCTATCTCCCCATTTCTTTCTAGGTGCCACTGCCACACTTCCTCCAGCCTCTTCTTTGCGTCCTCCACCCCCTTGCTACAAATCCCAGCCTCAGGGCCCATTCTTCCCCATTCCGATATCCCCTCTGATTTTCTCCTCTTCCTCTTCTCCTGAAATCATGCTACAATACAGTTCCATGGGCAGCACCTGCTCTCCAGTAACTTGCTCAAGTGGCTATTCTTAATGTGCGAGTCTGAACAAGTGTGTGCTGGTAGGATTTTCAACTGTGGAAACATCAAAACCAAGTTCCCAATCCCATTTCTTTCCTAAGCTCATTCAAGCAAACCTCCAGCAGGCATCCCTGGTTAGTAATCAAGGAAAACCTGGCCAATTTTTCCCTTTCTGAACCCAGGTCACTGAGGCCAATTGTGGTGCTTCTCACTGCCTGGCTAAAATTTAGCTAACTCAGATCAAACCAGGGGCCATCCTTGGTCATATGACTCAGTACCACACAATCTGAGAGACTTAAGCATTGAGACATTAAGGGTGCTACATAAATATTTCTAATACAAAATACCAAATTTAGCCTTTATCAGTGTTTTACAGAGCAATAGATTCGCAAAGCTGCTATATATTTTTCTACATATAAGTAAACTAACAAGTTCATGATAGTATAGACATATACACTATTAATTTCCGCAGAGATTCACCCGATCATCCACTGTTACTTTAGTATAACATTTATGCCACTTCACCATGGTTTCCGTGGATCTTTCGTCGAAGTTATGGTGGACGATCAGGAGAATCCCGCAGAAATTCTACCTCATACTTTCTGCAGAAATAGGTCTAATTACGATAAGTTACACATATTAAAACAGACTCCCAGTGAAAAGAATTGATGCTGAGTAGATTGATTTCTTCAAAAGGACCTCAATAAATTTCCAAATGGAATTAAAATGGGAGGTTGGAATTTCTGCAGGTCCTCTGTTTTCCCCAAACAAGATGAAGCATGCAGGAGGGAGTCAGGTCCAAAGTCAGGAGCTTCCACAAGCTCGGCCTATCACATCCAAGTGGATCATATGCAGCTAAAATGACAAGTGAGACCAGATGTAGTAGCCCCTTTAGTGGTGAAAGTGGGGTCAATGTGGGGGTCCAGGCCTGGGTCATGGTCTTGAACCCTGAAGAGAAGTGCAAATCTTTAGGCCCAAGGTGACAAGTATTACTTCTTTCTGGGAGGGGGGCTGGCTGCATCAGGATTCCCAGCCTCTTTAGGCAGGTGGGCATCCCATATGTGTTCCTGTGGATGTGGGTGCCTGCCTGTCATATTTAAATTAAATGGCCCGGAAAAGTTTGGCAGGGTCAGCACCAGTGGTCCTTGGCAGGCACCTCCTAGCCTCTATGCCAGGATGTAGTCGTCATGGATTTTCAGACCCAATGACTCCTGTGCAGCTGGAAGCAAAGGAACTGATGCTATCTGTGGAGAGCAGCAAACCAGAGTTAGATAGCGGGGTTGTGGGGATAGATGAATATTCTGAACTTTACATAAATTTCAGGGATCGTAGATTTCTGCAGAAAATTCCCTCAGATGATTAAATAGCTGTGGACGGCTCTCTGATGGCTTGTGGACTGCAGGAAGATATCAATAAATTGGTCAGGTGGCCAGAACAGTGGCAAATGGAATTCAATCCGGAGAAGTGTGAGGTAATGCATTTGGGGAGGGCTAACAAGGAAAGGGAATATACATTAAATGGTAGGACACTGAGTAGTGTAGAGGAACAAAGGGACCTTGGAGTGCATGTCCACAGTGTGAAGGAATACACCATATGAACAGAATTCTGATATTTATTAATACATGATATACTGGGTTTAAAAATCTAAAGCCTCGGAGACACAGGCTGCAAACATAAATACAGGCTTCTGAGATAAAGATCAGTTGTTTAACAAAGTTGTAAAAACCAAACAAGCTTTGAAATGGGAATTAGTTAAATATACTAAAACAATTACCCTATTGAAATGGCAGTTTGGCACTTCCGAAAGGTCTAGAGTTTGGAGGGAACACAATGAAAATGCCCAGTTTAAAGTGTTAAGAGCTAACACATTGAACAGAAATACAAACATTAAAAGAGGCATGTGCCTTTGAAAAGATGATATTGATATACCTATCAATTCCTCCAATAAAAGGCGAAGAGTTACGAAGGTGACTAAAGGTTTTTATTGACTAAATAACAGAGCCCACTCTCGTGGGTGATCCGATCCAAGCAGGAGGAATACCAGCCAGTCGCTCACCTTTATACCTGGCCTGGTGGGTGGAGCCAAGGCGGAGTCGGCAGTGGTCATCCCAGGTATAGCAGTGTGGCAAGAGGCGACCTCGTACCGTGATACAATAGTGGTCAGTGATACAGTTATAACGAACAGTGGTGAACAGTGCTAACTAACAATGATACGATAGTGAACGTGGTTTACCACATTCACCCCTTGTTTAGAATTAAGTCCGGCGGGGTGAAGTGTACTACCAATTCTGGTAGGTCAGTCTGTCCGGAGGCTTCGTAAGCCTCTCCGATCGCCGCAGCGGTGGTGTTGCCTTATCCGGTGCTGGTGCCTTATCCGGTGTTGATGCTGGTGTTTGCGTGGTCGGCGAGGGCTCGTGGGGTTCCGGCATGCCGTCTACCTGGGCTGGGGTTGGGGGGGGTGGTGGCGGTGTTTCCGGATCGGCTGAGGGTGCGAGGTCTCGTAGGGAGACAGTGTCCTCCCGCCCGTCTGGGTACGCCACGTAGGCGTACTGGGGGTTGGCGTGCAGGAGATTCACCCTCTCGACCAGGGGGTCCGTTTTATGGGCCCTCACGTGTTTCCGCAGCCAGACCGGCCCCGGGGCGGTCAGCCAGGTTGGTAGAGTGGTTCCCGTAGTCGACTTCCTGGGGAAAACGAACATTCGTTCATGGGGGGTGGTGTTAGTGGCCGTGCAAAGTAATGACCGGATGGAGTGCAGCGCTGTCGGGAGGACTTCTTGCCAGCGGGAGGTTGGGAGGCCCTTAGACTTTAAGGCTAAGAGGACGGCCTTCCATACCGTCGCGTTCTCTCTTTCCACCTGACCGTTACCTCTGGGGTTGTAGCTGGTGGTCCTGCTTGCTGCAATACCTCTCTCTAGGAGGAATTGCCGGAGTTCCTCGCTCATGAAGGAGGAGCCCCGGTCGCTGTGTATATAGTTCGGGAACCCGAACAAGGCGAAGAGGGCATTCAGGCACTTAATGACCGTGCTACTGGTCATGTCGGGGCAGGGGAAGGCAAAGGGGAAACGGGAGTACTCATCAACGATGTTGAGGAAGTACACATTACGGTCAGAGGACGGGAGGGGCCCCTTAAAGTCGATGCTCAGGCGCTCGAAGGGGCGGGTGGCCTTGATCAGGCTTGCTCGGTCCGGCCTATAGAAGTGCGGTTTGCACTCCGCACAGGTCTGGCAGTTCCTGGTCATGGTCCTGACCTCCTCGATGGAGTAGGTCAGGTTGCGGGCCTTAATGAAATGGTAGAGTCTGGTGACTCCGGGGTGGCAGAGCTGGTCGTGGAGGGTCTGAAGCCTATCGATATGCGCGCTGGCGCATGTCATTCGTGAAAGGGCATCAGGGGATTCGTTCAGCTTGCCTGGCCGGTACAAGATCTCATAATCGTAGGTGGAGAGCTCGATTCTCCATCTCAAAATCTTGTCATTCTTGATTTTGCCCTTCAGCTTGTTATTAAACATGAAAGCCACCGAACGCTGGTCGGTGAGGAGGGTAAATCGTTTGCCTGCCAGGTAGTGCCTCCAGCGCCGTACTGCCTCCACGATCGCCTGGGCCTCTTTCTCGACCGACGAATGTCGGATCTCGGGGCCCTGTAGGGTCCTTGAGAAGAAGGCCACTGGCCTCCCCTCCTGGTTTAGGGTGGCGGCTAAGGCGAAGTCGGATGCGTCGCTCTCCACCTGGAAGGGGATGGACTCGTCCACTGCGTGCATCGTGGCCTTGGCTATGTCTCCCTTAATGAGGGAGAAGGCCGCGCACGCCTCCTCCGTGAGGGGGAAGGAAGTGGCTTTCAGGAGGGGTCTGGCTTTGTCCGCGTAATTGGGTACCCATTGGGCATAGTAGGCGAAAAGCCCCAGGGTTCTCCTAAGTGCTTTAGGGCAGTGGGGGAGGGGTAGCTCCATGAGGGGGCGCATTCTTTCTGGGTCGGGGCCGATGACTCCGTTCTCCACTACGCAGCCGAGGATGGCAAGGCGCGTGGTGTTAAACACGCATTTCTCCTTATTGTAGGTGAGGTTCAGCCGTTGGGCCGTACGGAGGAATTTCTCCAGATTCGCGTCATGTTCCTGCCGGTCGCGGCCGCAGATAGTGACGTTATCTAGGTAGGGGAATGTAGCCTGCAGTTCGTTCTGGTCAACCATCTGGTCCATCTCCCTTTGGAAGACCGAGACCCCATTAGTGACACCGAAGGGGACCCTAAGGAAGTGGTATAGGCGCCCATTCGCCTCGAAGGCGGTATACTGGCGGTCCTCAGGGTGGATAGGGAGTTGGTGGTAGGCCGACTTCAGGTCGATGGTCGAGAATACTTTATACTGTGCAATCTGATTGACCATGTCAGATATGCGGGGGAGGGGGTATGCGTCCAGCTGGGTATATCTGTTTATGGTCTGGCTGTAGTCGATGACCAGGCGGTTTTTATCGCCGGTCTTTACGACCACGACCTGGGCACGCCAGGGGCTGCTGCTCCCCTCGATAATGCCCTCTTTCAGGAGGCGCCGCACCTCAGAGCTAATGAAGGCTCTGTCCCCGGCGCTATACCGCCTGCTCTTGGTAGCGACGGGTTTGCAGTCAGGGGTAAGGTTAGCAAACAGAGAGGGTGGCGGGACCTTGAGGGTGGAGAGGCTGCAGGTGTTACGCGGTGGGCGGTTTAACGTTTGCTGGTTGTCGACTGTGAGTGGGGGGAGGGGTCCACCGTATGCTAGGGTTACGCTTTGGAGGTGGGATTGGAAGTCCAGCCCTAGTAGGACGGCAGCGCAGAGATGGGGGAGGACGAGGAGTTTAAAGTTTTTATACTCCGTGCCCTTAACCGACAGGGTCACGACACAGTAGCCGCTGATGTCCGTGGCGTGGGACCTCGATGCCATCGAGATTCGGCTGCGTGTTGGTAGGACAGAGAGGGAGTAGTGGCTCACCGTGTCTGGGTGGATGAAGCTCTCCGTGCTTCCGCTGTCGAACAGGCAGGTCGTGGCGTGGCCGTTCACTTTGATGTCCATCATTGACTTGGACAGATGGTGCGGGCGGGCTTGGTCCAGGGTGACGGAAGCTAGTGTGTAGCTGAGCGAGTCGTTGTCATCTGCGGGCGAGGCGGTCGGGCGTGGTGAGTAAAATGGCGTCTCCCACGAGGTAGGGCAAAATGACGGAGAAGATGGCTGCCCCCGTAGCTCACATGAGGCACTATTGGGGTCGGTTGCCTTAATCAAAGATGGCCGCCCCCACGACTCATGTGTGGGGATGCTGGCCTCAGTTGCCCTAAACGAAGATGGCCGCCCCCATAGTTCGCATGCGGCACTGCTGGCCTCTGAGGATCCGCTCCTGCAGGCCTTGGAGAAGTGGCCTTTCTTCAGGCAGGTTTTGCATATGGAGTTCTTGGCTGGGCAGCGCGACCTCGGGTGCTTCTCCTGGCCACAAAAAAAACAGCCGGCGGCCCGATCGCGGATGCCCGATGTCGGGGCCGGTGCCGGGGCCGGTCGGGTCCGGGACGCCGACGCAGAGGTAGGTCCCGGGGGCGGCGCTGGGAAGGGTGCTGTGGTAGGGGTCGGGCCCGAGTCCCAGGGTCGCGAGCAGTACCTGGTGAATGCTTCCTGATCTTGGTGGGCCACTTCCAGGGAGATAGCGAGGGCTTCAGCTTTTTCCATGCTGAGGTCTTTAGCTTCCAGCAGTCTTTGCCGTGAGTACTCGGACCGTAGGCCTTTCAGGAATGCGTCGCGGATATTATCTTCAGTATTTTCGGCTGCCGACACCGATTTAAAGTCACAGTTCCTGGCGAGTGCATATAGCGCCTGTGAGAATTCGGCTACTGATTCTCCTGGCTGTTGCGGCCGTGATCTTAGGAGGTGCCTAGCGTACATGTAGTTTACCGGGGTCCGGTACTTCTGTTTCAGCAGGTTGATGGCGGTCTCGTAGGTAGTCATGTCCTCGATGAGAGTGTATACTCTCGGGCTCAGTTGTGCCTGCAGGACACTTAGTTTGGATGCCTGAGGGACGCTGGATTCTCTCAGGTATGATTCGAAGCAGACCAGCCAGTGTTTAAAGTCTGCGGCTGAGTTTGCTGCTCGTGGGTTCAGGTCCAGGTACGGCGGTCTGAGGGCTCGCAGCCAAGCTGGCTGGTGTGGCTGTGCTCCTGGGAGCTGTGCTGGTGGCTCCTCCGCCGGTTGTGACTCGTTGTCGGACATCATTAAATTTAGTCAATAAAATTGATATACCTATCAATTCCTCCAATAAAAGGCGAAGAGTTACGAAGGTGACTAAAGGTTTTTATTGACTAAATAACAGAGCCCACTCTCGTGGGTGATCCGATCCAAGCAGGAGGAATACCAGCCAGTCGCTCACCTTTATACCTGGCCTGGTGGGTGGAGCCAAGGCGGAGTCGGCAGTGGTCATCCCAGGTATAGCAGTGTGGCAAGAGGCGACCTCGTACCGTGATACAATAGTGGTCAGTGATACAGTTATAACGAACAGTGGTGAACAGTGCTAACTACTAACAGTGATACGATAGTGAACGTGGTTTACCACAGATATCAAGTAAAAGAAACACCTGCTGGTCAAATAGTTTTTATGTTAAACTTGGAAGACAGGAAACACAATTAAATATGCAACCAATTGAGATAGCTAGAAATGCATGAAACACTCTGGTCAAAGTGTCTTTAATATATACATAGTAAATATGATACCAACAAGAACACTTTGAAGATATGACTATAATAGATACAACAAGCAATTACATTGTTTTTGTATTGAACTTGGAACACCACGGAGTCACAATGTCTGCTAAAAACCAGTAAAGCCAATATTAAGAATTGAATGAAAGAGTTTGTAAGAATGGCATCAAACAGAAACCGTAGCTGTCATATTGTTTTTATGATGGTTTTTGGAACACCTAAAGGTAGAGACATAATTATGCATGCACCAGTTGAATTGACAGTAAGATAGAAAGCATTCCAAAGAGGGAAATAATAAGACAATTAGCTGACATCAGCAGAGAACTTCAAAGAATAAACCACTGCAAAAAGGGTATAAAAATAAGAGCTTTTCAAACAGAAAGTCAGAACTCGCTGAACGGGCCAAGCGTTTCTCAACTTCACAGGCATGCTCTGTAAGATTTTAACTTTGAGTCTCGGGTAATCAAAGTAATTGATTTTGGTGGATGTTTTGGATTTAGAAATAAGTAAGAAATGTAGAAATGTAACGAAGTAAAGATTTGAAAATAAGGATCTCCGAGAAATAAGAAAAGTAATGTTGCGACTGATTCAACAGCTGTTAACTGAATGTCAGCTCTTAAATAAAACTATATATTTATAGAATTGTCTCAAAGAGTATAAACTCGCGAACCCAATTTCCGTACACCCTTTTGTAAGGAGTTGCAGAATTTTGGGGGGTATTCCGGACCCTCATAATATCCGGAAGGTTACAGTCTAGTTAAACTTATTAAAAATGCTATCTGGAGGACGGTAACACCTTCAGTCATTCTTTTCCTTTAGGGAGAGATAGCCTGAACCTTTAGATCCATTTAAGCGGTGGCATTGAGTGGAGCGAGAGTTTGGTAAGTGGGAGAAAAGTCATTTAAGTGTATTTAGTGAATTTGTGAGTTAAAAAGTTAATTATTTGAAGTGAGTTTAATTTTTTAGTGTAAATTAAGCTGCTGGGGAGTTTAAACCAGAAGTAGAATCCGGGTATAAAAAGGGGCGGGACTAGTGCGGCAGCACCGAGTGCGGTGGCATTGAGTGGAGCGAGAGTTTGGTAAGTGGGAGAAACGGCATTTAAGTGTATTTAGTGAATTTTAGTGAGTTAAAAAGTTAATTATTTGAAGTGAGTTTAATTTTTTAGTGTAAATTAAGCTGCTGGGGAGTTTAAACTGGAAGTAGAATCAGAGTATAAAAAGGGGTGGGACTAGTGCAGCAGCGCTGAGTGCGGTGGCATTGAGTGGAGCGAGCGTTTGGTAAGTGGGAGAGTTCGGGCAAGTGGGAGGTGAGGGGCTGTTTTTGCACTGTTTTGTTCCCTACTCCTAGGCTTAGACAGCACTGCGGAAGCGGAGCAGCGAGACGAATCAACCTAACAGGCCCCACAGACAGCATTCTAAAGGGAGGTTGGTGATCAGCTGGTTGGTAGGTTCTCTTCCTTCTCTTTTATACCTTTAAGTTGGTAAGTCCTATTAAATAGTGGTGTGATATTATCATCTATATCCGGGCAGAGGGTTTCATAACTAATAATAAGAAATGTAATCAATTACATAGAGTGGAGCAGGTGATGTGTTACTGTTGCGAGATGTGGGAGCCAGTAGACCCCATTGAGGCTCACGGTGATTACATTTGAGACAAGTGTTTGCTGCTAGAGGAACTCCGGCTCCGTACTGAGGTGCTTGAGACCGAGCTTCAGACACTGCGATACATCAGGGAGGGGGAGAAGTACCTGGACTCTATGTTTCAGGAGGTAGTCACACCTATGAAATTAATTAATTCAGATGTAGTCCACGGTCAGGGACAGGACGGTGTGACTATGAGTGAGGCAGGTACAGGGATCCAGGAGGTAGTGTTGAAGGAGCCGCAGCCCTTGCTCTTGTCAAACAAGTTCGAGATTCTTACTCCCTGTGAGGGCGGGAGTGGGGACTGCAGGGAGGATGAGCAACCTGGCCACAGCACCGTGGAACAGGGGGCCATTCAAGTGGGGGGAGTAAAAAGAAATGTTGTAGTGGTAGGGGATAGTATCATTAGGGGGATAGATAGGGTCCTCTGCAGTCGAGAGCGGGAGTCCCGAAGGCTGTGTTGCCTGCCCGGTGCCAGGGTTAAGGACATCTCTTCTGGGCTGGAAAGAAACTTGGAGTGGGAGGGGGAGGATCCAGTTGTCGTGGTCCATGTTGGTACAAACGACGTAGATAGGACAAGGAAGAAGGTTCTGTTAAAGGAGTATGAATATCTAGGGGTCAAATTAAAAAACAGAACCTCAAGGGTAATAATCGAGCCACGAGCGAATTTGGCTAGGATAAATAAAACTAGAGAGTTAAATGCGTGGCTCCAAGACTGGTGTGGGAAAAATGGGTTTTGCTTCTTGGGACACTGGCACCAGTACTGGGACAGGAGGGAGCTGTTCCGTTGGGACGGACTTCACTTGGCCAGTGCTGGGACTAGAATCCTGGCGAATCATATAACTAGGGCTGTAGAGAGGGCTTTAAACTAATTAATGGGGGGGAGGTTTCTAGAGAGCAAATAATAAAAATGACAACGGAGAAGGTCACAGACTTAGGTAGCAGTGGGGGAATTAAAAAACAGAACATGTCAGGAAGGGACAGCAGGTATGGAGTAAAAAGTAAAGTAGTAAAAGGGGAAAAAGCAGGAACTAAGTGTCACAAAACATATTTGAAAGTTCTTTATCTGAATGCACGTAGCATTCATAACAAAATGGACGAGTTAATGGCACAAATAACTACATATGGGTATGATCTTGTGGCCATTACAGAAACATGGCTGCAGGGTGACCATGACTGGGAATTAAACATACCAGGTTATTTAACAATCAGGAAGGACAGGCAGGAAGGAAGGGGAGGTGGGGTGGCTATGTTAATAAAGGAAGGAATCACTGTAATACAGAGAAATGATATTGGGTCAAAGGAGCAGGATAGTGAAACAGTTTGGGTGGAGATAAGGAATAATAAGGGGAAAAAAACACTAGTGGGCGTAGTCTATAGGCCTCCGAACAGTTGCAACTCTGTTGGACGGAGTATTAATCAGGAAATAGTTGAGGCTTGTAATAAGGGAACAGCTATAATTATGGGGGATTTTAACTATCATATTAACTGGACAAATCAAATTGGGCAGGGCAGCCTTGAGGATGAGTTCATTGAGTGTATTAGGGATGGGTTTCTTGAGCAGTATGTAACTGAACCGACCAGGGGGGCAAGTAACCTTAGATTTGGTCCTGTGTAATGAGACAGGATTAATTTAAAATGTCCTAGTAAAGGATCCCCTTGGAATGAGTGACCATAACATAGTTGAATTCCATATTCAATTAGAGGATGAGAAGGTTGGATCTCAAACAAGCGTGCTGAGCTTGAATAAAGGAGACTATGAAGGTATGAGAGCGGAATTGATTAGAGTGGACTGGGAACATAGATTAAAGGGTAAGACGGTACATGATCAGTGGTGTATATTTAAGGAGTTATTTTAGAACTTCCAAAAAATATATATTCCACTGAGGAAAAAAGGGTGTAAAAGAAAAGATAGCCATCCGTGGCTAAGTAAAGTAATTAAGGATAGTATCCGACTAAAAACAAGGGCATATAAGGTAGCCAAATCTAGTGGGAGGATAGAAGATTGGGAAGTCTTTGAAAGCCAGTAAAAAATAACTAAAAGATTGATTAAGAAAGGGAAGATAGATTATGAAAGTAAATTAGTAAAAAATATAAAAACAGATAGTAAAAGTTTCCATAGTTATATAAAAAGAAAAAAAGGGTGGCTAAAGTAAATGTTGGTCCCTTAGAGGATGAGACCGGGAATTTAATGGTGGGAAACATGGAGATGGCAAAAACGCTGTATAAATATTTTGTATCAGTCTTTACGGTAGAGGACACGAAGAATATCCCAACACTGGACAAACAGGGGGCTCTAGAGGGGGAGGAACTAAATACGATTAAAATCACTAAGGAAGTGGTACTTGGTAAAATAATGAGACTCAAGGTGGATAAATCCCCTGGACCTGATGGCTTACATCCTAGGGTCTTGAGAGAAGTGGCGGTAGGGATTGTGGATGCATTGGTAATAATTTTCCAAAACTCCCTGGACTCAGCAAAGGTCCCGGCAGATTGGAAAACTGCTAATGTAACACCCTTATTTAAAAAGGGCAGTAGGCAGAAGGCTGGAAACTATAGACCTGTTAGCCTAACATCTGTGGTTGGTAAAATTTTAGAGTCCATTATTAAGGAGACAGTAACGGGACATTTGGATAAACATAATTTAATAGGACAAAGTCAGCATGGTTTTATGAAGGGGAAGTCATGTTTGACAAATTTGCTGCAGTTCTTTGAGGAAGTAACATACAGGGTGGATAAAGGGGAACAAGTGAACGTAGTTATTTAGACTTCCAAAAGGCATTTGACAAGGTGCCACACAAAAGATTATTGCTCAATATAAAAAATCACGCGATTGGGGGTAATATTCTGGCATGGGTGGAGGATTGGCTATCTAACAGAAAGCAGAGAGTTGGGATAAATGGTTCATTCTCAGACTGGCAATCAGTAACTAGTGGTGTTCCGCAGGGGTCAGTGCTGGGTCCCCAACTCTTTACAATCTATATTAACGATTTGGAGGAGGGGACCGAGTGTAACATATCAAAGTTTGCAGATGATACAAAGATGGGAGGGAAAGTGGTGAGTGAGGAGGACATAAAAAACCTGCAAAGGGACATAGACAGGCTAAGTAAGTGGGCAGAGATTTGGCAGATGGAATACAATACTGGAAAGTGTGAGGTTATGCACTTTGGCAGGAAAAATCATAGAGCAAGTTATTATCTTAATGGCAAGAAACTGGAAAGTACTGTAGTACAAAGGGATCTGGGGGTCCTGGTGCACGAAACTCAAAAAGTTAGTATGCAGGTGCAGCAAGTGATCAAGAAGGCCAATGGAATGTTGGCTTTTATTGCCAGGGGGATAGAATATAAAAACAGGGAGGTATTGTTGCAGTTGTACAAGGTATTGGTGAGACCGCACCTGGAATACTGCATACAGTTTTGGTGTCCATACTTAAGAAAAGACATACTTGCTCTCGAGTCAGTACAAAGAAGGTTCACTCGGTTAATCCCAGGGATGAGGGGGTGGACATATGAGGAGAGGTTGAGTAGATTGGGACTCTACTCATTGGAGTTCAGAAGAATGAGAGGCGATCTTATTGAAACATATAAGATTGTGAAGGGGCTTGATCGGGTGGATGCGGTGAGGATGTTCCCAATGATGGGTGAAACTAGAACTAGGGGGTATAATCTTAGAATAAGGGGCTGCTCTTTCAAAACTGAGATGAGGAAAAACTTCTTCACTCAGAGGGTGGTAGGTCTGTGGAATTTGCTGCCTCAGAAAGCTGTGGAAGCTACATCATTAAATAAATTTAAAACAGAAATAGACAGTTTCCGAGAAGTAAAGGGCATTAGGGGTTACGGGGAGCGGGCAGGAAATTGGACATGAGTCTAGGTTCGGAACAGTCATGGCCCTGTGGGTAGCGGAGCGGGCCCAGGGGCCGTGTAGCCTGGTTCTGCTCCTACTTCTTGTGTTCTAATTCTGTGTTAGATTTCAGGAGATGGTTCTATTCCTGTTCCTGGCTGGGGTGGAGATCACCTTTTACAGAAGGCAAGTACTGTGAAAATATAGGGACAGAGTGATCTCCTGGACGAGTTTCGATCGCCTAGATGGGTCGGAGAGGAATTTCCCAGATTTTTTTCTCCCAAATTGGCCATTGGGTTTTTATCTGTTTTTTTCGCCTCTCCCAGGAGATTACATGGGTTCGGGTGGGATGTAGAGTGATAGTAGATTTGAGGTTAGGATCAGATCAGCCATGATCTTATTGAATGGTGGAGCAGGCTCGAGGGGCCGATTGACCTACTCCTGCTCCTATTTCTTATGTTCTTATGTTCTTATGGAATTCGGCTATCTCTAACTTAAGTTGAGGGTGAACGTCTGGGGAATACGCCTGATCTGGGGTAGCCTGAAAGGGCTAGGACTTGTAATTATCCCTTTAAAAGATCCCTGAAGATAGCAGGCCAAGTAGATAAGGTGGTTAAGGAGGCATACGGAATGCTTGTCTTTATTAGCCGTGGCATAGAATACAAGAGCAGGGGGTTATGCTTCAACTGTATAAAACACTAGTTAGGCCTCAGCTAGAGTACTGTGTGCAGTCCTGGTCACCACATTACAGGAAAGATGTGATTGCACTAGAGAGGGTACGGAGGAGATTTACAAGGATGTTGCTGGGAGTAGAGAATCTTAGCTATGAGGAAAGACTGGATAGGCTGGGTCTGTTTTCCTTGGAACAGAGGCTGAGGGGAGACCTTATTAAGGTGTATAAAATTATGAGGGGCCTAGATAAAGTGGATAGAAAGGATCTATTTCCCTTAGCAGAGGGGACAAAAACCAGGGGGCACAGATTTAAAGTAATTGGGGGAAGGTTTAGAGGGGATTTGAGGGGAAATTTCTTCACCCAGAGGGTTGTGGGGGTCTGGAACTCACTGCCTGAAAGGGTGGTAGAGGCAGGAACCCTAACCACATTTTAAAAGTTCTTGGATGTGCACTTGGGATGCTGTAACCTGCAGGGCTACGGACCAAGAGCTGGGAAGTGGGATTAGGCTGGATAGCTCTTTGTTGGCCGGCGCGGACACGGTGGACCGAAATGGCCTCCTTCCGTGCTGTAACTTTCTATGATTCTATGTTCCTAGTCTGTGGAAAAAGGCAGACTTCATAGGTTGAATGGTGTTTTCTTGTTACATACAATGCAATCTTACCTTTATTCAACAAATCTCTTCTACCAGTACATATGTGCGATCTACAAAAACATTTTCTCTTTTTATTCTATTGTTTATTTTTCCATTCCGGTGTCTATTTACTTTCTCTTCTCTCTATGTCCTCCTACACAATGCACCATGCCCTGGGTGTAGTGTATGTACCTTTAAGGGGAGAACTACTTTTTACAGCTCCTGTATACTGTAGTACCGGTAGTGACCACACCGGTATATAAACCCTGAGTAGGGATCTTTACTTTAGTTTTTGAGTAACCTGCATCCAGTAAACACCTGTTAATTGTTCCTCTGCAGTCTCTGTCGATTTATTGAAGGATCCCATACATTAACATTCACAGATTCAACAGTGGCGACGAGTTGATTCGAACCTACCTGCAATTCTGTAAAAGAAGGCCGATTCCACCAGTGCGGGCGTTGACCATCCGGAGAGGACTTGAACATCGCAGAGGAGGCTGTGGAGAGCTGGGCTTGGTTCCCCAGTCGAGACGATCCAGTACAGCGGGCTGGCAGCAGGTACGGCGCAGACCCTTCCCAGACGGCAGCGGCTGGAGCCGATCGACGGCACACAAAAAGGCCGAGCAGCGTCGACGGGGTAAGAGAGAGGGTGAAGTGCACAGGGCGCAGCCGGGGATGAAGACCGAGCGGCGTCAACGAGAGAAGGGAAAATGCGCAGAGCGCGGCCGGGGTTTCAAGGGCTGAGCAGCGTCCACAGGGGAGGAAAGAAGCGCGGGAGACGCCATTTTGAGCCGGCGGAGAAGGGAGAGCGCGGGAGACGCCATTTTTAGCCAGTCTAACCACACCCAAGGATGCAGAAGAGTGGCAGTGTCACAGCGTTCGACAATGAAGTCGAAGATTGGGCAACATATATAGAATGTATAGAAGTGTACTGCAAGGCGAATGAAGTGCCAGATGCCAGGAAAGCACTGGTATTGTTGAATTCCATGGGTGCAAAAACGTACAGCTTACTGCGAAACCTAATAACCCCAGAAAAGCCAGTGGAAAAGGATTTTGAAAGCATAGTGGCAATCCTACAGGACCACTTAAACCCCACACCGCTGCTGATAGCCGAAAGATTCAAGTTTCACAAAAGGAACCAGCATAAAGACGAAAGTAATGCTGAGTATTTAACGGAACTGCGCAAACTATCGAAACACTGCCAGTTTGGAACGGGACTAGCAGATACTTTAAGGGACAAGTTTGTATGTGGGCTTCAAAGTGAAGGAACCCAGAAACGGCTTCTATCAGAAAAGGATCTTACGTTGGACAAGGCTTTCAGCATGGCAGTATCACACGAAGCAGCCGCACGGGGCGCTGCAGAGATACAACGGAGATCGCAAGAATATGGCACAAATGAAATGTCATATGGAGCAGTGAAGTGTTATTGCTGCGGCAAAACAACACACGACCACAAGGACTGTTGGTTCAAGGACCAAGTGTGCAGACAGTGTGGAAAAGTAGGACACAGAGCAAGTGTCTGCAGGTCGGGAAAGAAAACCAGCAGCAAGAAATCTCCACAGGAGAAGTACAAAAAGGTACATAAGGTGACGGAGAGTAGTTCAGATGAACAGAAAAGTGATACAGACTCCGGAAGCAAGGAGCTTGGTTATCTGAAACTACATCATGTAATCAAAATGGAGGATCACCAAACTATCTAGGTCACGCTCAAGATAGACGGAGTCCAAGTGAAAATGGAATTGGACACAGGATCAGCCCTAACAGTCATAAACCAAAGGGACTACAAGCGGCTATTCTCACATATACCCTTGAGAGATACAGAGATTGTCTTGAAGACGTACACGGGGCAAAAAGTCTACCCCAAAGGAAAAATAAGGGTGAACGTGATATACAACGGCAAGGAAACACCAAAAATGGACATATATGTATTGCCAGATGGAGGACTGCCACTACTAGGGCGTGAATGGATCCGGAAGATACAGCTAGATTGGCATTCCATACAAGCACTGACTGTAGATGCCAAAAAGGATGACGATGTCACACCGGGACTGTGATAAAAATAATAACTTCCGGGAAGTTATGTCATCACTTCCTGTGAACTGTGAACTATGAACTATGAACTGTGTACATACCTCACTTCCTGTCATGTGTCACTTCCTGTTGGACTGGTATAAATACTGGTCTGTTCAGTATTGTAAGAGGCTTCTACCAGAGGCATGGTAAAGACCTCTCTTGTATATAGTGTGTTTATAAGTTACTTAAAGCTTACTTTAAAGTTACTTGATGGTAAGCCTCCTTTTTCTTACATCAATTTAAGTAACTTAGTATTTACACTCACAAATACTAGACCTTCGGACAAACTCGGAATTAAGGATCCAGGGAACCACCCATCATGGAGAAAATCCTTAGACCTATTCATCTGGACTTGGACCCGAATGCACCAGCAGCTGGCAGGGTATGGAAGCATTGGTACCGTACTTTTGAGAATTTTCTGGATGAATGTGAAGCGGATGCTCCTGCTAGATTGAAGATACTTATCAATTATGTGACCCCAAAAGTGTTCGAATATGTTGATGAATGGGATAATTACGATGAGGTGATTCGGGCACTTAAGAAACTGTATGCCAAGACCCCAAATGAGGTCTATGCTAGACATCTACTGGCCACAGCCCGACAAGGGCCAGGGGAATCAATTGACGAATTCCTGCAAGAACTTCGCAGGCTCAGCGTAGATTGTAACTTTCAGGCAGCCTCAGCTGAGCTGTACCGCCAAGAAATGATTCGTGATGCTTTCATCTGCGGGATTGCCTCTCCATTTATACGCCAGCGTCTACTAGAAAGTAAAACACTTGAGCTACAAAAAGCTTTTGACCTAGCTTGTTTACTGGATTTGGCAAAGAGAAATGCAGACCTCTATCAGCTGCCCAGATCTCGATCTGCTGCTGTAGCTGCAACCAGACAATTCAAGCGGTCTCAGGTGAACCCTATCATGGGGGAATCTAATTCTGATAATTCTGATGAAGAAGAGGACAACGACCCCACTTTAGCAGCCTCTTGGCAATCTAGGAAGGAATGCTTCTTTTGTGGAGATGCTTTTCACCCTAGGAAAACCTGCCCTGCTCGCAATGCAATCTGCAGTTATTGCGGGAAAAAAGGACACTTTGCTAAAGTTTGCCTATCAAGGGCCTCTACGAGGGCCAATCCAGCTAAGGCCTACCGAACTGCCCCAATTAGGGCCTATCAAGATGCTCCAGCTAGGACCTATCAAGCTTCCTCTCGAGCTCTCTCCCAAAGAAGCACACCAAGAGTTTTAGCCACTCTCTGTGCAACGACACCAATTACAGCTGCTTGCCCACAGAACCTGTCTCATGCAGCCACAAAAATTTCAATTAAAGGGCATACCTTAGATGCCTTAATTGACTCAGGAAGTACTGATAGTTTCATTAAGGAACAGATTGTTGCGAAATTGAAACTACATGTCTTCCCATCGGACCAGGCAATTGCGATGGCCCAGTCATCACTTAATACCAGAATCTCCGGCTTTTGTGTTGTTGATATGACACTTCATGGTCGTATGTATCCCTCCACCCGACTTTCGGTGCTCAAGGACTTATGTAGTGATCTCCTCTTAGGACTGGACTTCCAAAAACAGCATAAGAAACTCACCATTGAGTTTGGTGGATCCAAACCCGGACTTACTATTTCTAATATACCGTCTAAATTACCATTTTGTGCATTATCAGCAGCTTCACTTGATGAACCCTCATTATTTGCCAGTATTCCGCCTCAATGCCAACCGATAATAACGAAATCGCAGCGCTTTAATCAGGAAGACCAATCTTTTATTGCGGCTGAAATCTCTCGACTTCTAGCAGAGGATATAATTGAACCATGTTCGTCGCCCTGGCGGGCTCAAGTCGTCATTGTCAAGAACCCTCTAAAACCTCACAAACAGCGACTATGCATCGATTATTCGCAAACCATCAATCAATATACCGACTTGGACGCCTACCCATTGCCACGCATTGATGATATGGTTAATAAACTGGCCGAATACAAAGTGTTCTCAACTTACGATTTAAAAAGTGCCTATCATCAGTTACCCTTGAAGGTCTCAGATAAGCAGTACACAGCCTTTGAGGCTAATGGACGGCTGTACCAATTTCGTCGCCTCCCATTCGGGGTTACTAATGGAGTGGCTGTCTTTCAACGGGCAATGGATGGCCTGGTTAAGCAGGAAAACCTAAGGGACACTTTTCCCTATCTTGATAACATTACCATTGCAGGTCACGATCAACAGGAACACGACTCCAACCTCCAAAAATTTCGGGATGCCCTCCATCGCCGTAATTTGACCCTGAATGAATCCAAATCTGTTGAGTCGCAACCGACCATCAACATCCTTGGCTACTGCGTAGGCAATGGTATCATTAAGCCAGACCCAGAAAGACTTCGCCCGCTCCAAGAGCTCCCGTCACCTAAGAATCCGGCTTCTTTACGTCGGGCTCTCGGTCTGTTTGCATACTACGCTAAATGGATTCCTCATTTTTCGGACAAAATCCAACCCTTGCTGCATGCTAGATCATTTCCACTGGGAACAGCGGCTGTTGCAGCCTTTAACCTTCTCAAAAAACAGTTGGAGAAAGCGGCTCTTCACTCCATTGATGAGAATCTCCCTTTCGTGGTTGAATGTGATGCCTCGGAGGTGGCGATCTCGGCTACTCTGAATCAGGAAGGTCGTCCTGTAGCATTTATGTCCAGGACCTTACAAGGTGCTGAGCTACATTATCCTCCGGTTGAGAAAGAAGCCACAGCCATCATAGAGGCAGTACGGAAGTGGAACCATTTTCTAGCTCGCCAGCACTTTACATTGATCATGGACCAACGATCAGTCGCCTTCATGCTCGATAATCGAAAACGAACCAAAATTAAGAATAATAAAATACAACTTTGGAGGATGGAACTGGCCTCTTTTGGTTATACCATTCTCTATCGGCCTGGCAAGGAGAATGTGGCCCCGGACACCCTCACACGGGCATTCTGCTCCACTATGTCATCCTCCACCCTCATGGATGTCCACAATGGTTTGTGTCATCCTGGCGTTACGCGCATGCTACATTTCGTACGATCACGGAATCTCCCTTTTTCCACTGGAGATGTAAAGAAAATATGCTCAGAATGCCGGCTTTGTGCGGAATTAAAACCTCAGTTCTTCCGCCCCTCAGATGGTATACTCATACATGCAACCCAACCGATGCAACGACTTAGCATCGATTTTAAGGGCCCAGTGCCCTCTTCAACTCGGAACACATATTTGCTCACCATGATCGACGAATATTCACGTTTTCCGTTTGCCTTCCCCTGCTCCAATATGCTGGCGTCCACAGTAATCTGCTGCCTTGAGCAGGTATTTTCTCTCTGTGGCATGCCGGCTTATATTCACTCAGATCGGGGTCCATCCTTTATGTCGAGGGAACTCAAGGACTACCTCTCAGAACGGGGAATTGCTACAAGCAAAACAACACCATACCATCCCATCGGAAATGGGCAGGTAGAGAGGTATAACGGTATCATCTGGAATTCCGTACGTCTCGCTTTAAGATCTCGGGGCCTACCAGACCAGCAATGGGAAACAGTGCTTCCGGATGCATTGCACTCTATACGGTCCCTGCTTTCTACAGCCACAAATACTACACCTCATGAGCGGTTCTTTGGATTCCAACGTCGCTCATCTCATGGGACATCACTCCCGTCATGGCTAACTACTCCTGGACCTGTATTACTCCGAAGATACGTTCGGACGTCTAAAAATGACCCTCTTGTAGACGAGGTCGAACTAACCGATGCCAACCCCACCTATGCAAACATACGATATTCCGACGGCGAGAATCTACCGTATCATTACGGGATCTGGCTCCCTGCCCACCAGGACCTAGTGGGACATCGGGTGATGGCATTTCACCAGGAAACTCTTGGGACCTATCGGGTACCCCTCTCCAGGATCCTGATCGGACACCAACTAGCTTGGTGCCGGTAGAACCCCGTGCTCAAGGTTGCGACCCTCCCAGTACCACGCATGAAAGTACTGGTCCGCCACAGACCAGCTCTGCACCTCCCTCTGAACAGAGGCAGTCTGACTTTGAACCTATTGGGGCTCGTACTCGAAGCCATGATCTCCCCGACCCTTCACAGGGCAATCCAGGCCACACGGACTCTGGCCAATGGCCAACCGCATGTAAGCGGACCAGCGACCCTCTACGACGGGAATCCAAACGGGTGCGACTCTTCCTTGTTCGGCGGCTGCGGACCAAAAGGTAGACCACAGCCTCCTAAACCTGCAGGAGGGAAGAATGTGATAAAAATAATAACTTCCGGGAAGTTATGTCATCACTTCCTGTGAACTGTGAACTGTGAACTATGAACTGTGTACATACCTCACTTCCTGTCATGTGTCACTTCCTGTTGGACTGGTATAAATACTGGTCTGTTCAGTATTGTAAGAGGCTTCTACCAGAGGCATGGTAAAGACCTCTCTTGTATATAGTGTGTTTATAAGTTACTTAAAGCTTACTTTAAAGTTACTTGATGGTAAGCCTCCTTTTTCTTACATCAGGGACGACTGTCAAAAATGCTAACTGATGCACAAGAAGTGTTCCAGGAGGGACTCGGAACACTGAAAGGCATAACAGCAACGATCAAAATAGAGGAAAATGCAAGCCCAAAGTTTTTTAAGGCCAGACCGGTACCTTATGTGATCCGCCCAGCCGTCGAAGCAGAGCTGGAAGATTTGGAACGTTCAGGAGTGCTATCCAAAGTGGACTGGAGCGAGTCGGCCACACCCATCGTTCCTGTAATGAAGAGGTCGTTGAGTAATACGCCTGGGGAACCAAAGAAGGTTCACATCTGTGGGGACTTTAAGGTGACAGTGAACTCAGTCCTTCACACTGTACAATATCCGCTTCCGCGGATTGAAGATATTTTCGCCTCGCTATCTGGAGGGAAACGCTTCACTAAGATTGATCTGGCCCAGGCGTACCTGCAAATGGAGGTAGAAGAAGCCTCAAAACAGTACTTCACGATCAACACTCATAAAGGTCTCTACCAATACAACCGGCTGGCGTTCGGGGTACAATCAGCTCCGGCTATTTGGCAAAGGGCAATGGATCAAGTCCTGCAAGGGATTCCAGGGACCCAGTGTTATTTGGACGACATCCTGGTCACGGGCGAAAATGACAGTGATCACCTCGCCAACCTGGAGCAGGTGCTCACTAGATTGAAGGATTATGGGCTCCGAGCTAATCGCCACAAATGCGAGTTATTCCAGAAGCAGATCTTGTATTGTGGCCACGTTATTGATGAAGAGGGGTTCCATAAGTCCCCTGAAAAGATTGAGGCAGTAGTCAAGGCTCTAGCACCGGAAAATGTGTCACAACTGAGGTCGTTCCTCGGGTTGGTGAACTACTACCATAAGTTCTTGCCGAATTTGTCTCCAGTTCTACACCCACTGAACACCCTACTGCAAACGGGGGTACCATGGAAGTGGAATGACGAATGTAAACGAGCTTTCCAGAAGTGCAAAGAATTGATCACATCAAAAGAGGTGTTGGCTCATTTCAACCCGGCACTACCAATTCGGCTGGCGTGTGATGCATCACCCTATGGCATTGGAGCGGTGCTGTCGCACAAACTCCCGGACGGCTCGGAGAGGCCAGTAGCCTTTGCGTCTCGGTCACTAACCTCAGCCGAGCGTAACTACGCCCAGATTGACAGGGAGGCCCTCAGCCTGGTGTGGGAAGTGAAAAAGTTCAACCACTATCTGCACGGGCAGAAGTTCACCTTGCTGACTGACCACCAACCACTTGTCTCCATCTTTAACCCAAAGAAGGGCATTCCGGTGATGACTGCGCAACGGCTACAAAGATGGTCCCTTTTTCTAGGGGCGCACCAATATGATATCGAGTATAAGGGTACAAAACAGCATGGAAACGCTGATGGGCTATCACGCCTGCCACTACCTGCTGCGGAGGAAGCACCAGCAGTGGATCCTGTCGAAATATTTCATTCGACGATAATTGAATGCTTGCCAGTAACTAACGCTGGTATAGAGAAGGAGACCCGAAATGACCCGACACTATCTCGGGTATATGATTTGACGGTGAAGGGATGGCCAGCACATGGCGACTCACTGTTGCCAGCATTCTCATCCAGAAGAGAACAGCTGTCAGTATGCCAGGGGACCTTGATGTGTGGATCCCGAGTGGTAATTCCACCCAAGTTAAGGGAGAGAGTGCTCAATGAGCTTCACGAAGGTCATCTGGGAGGGGTGAAAATGAAAAGCCTTGCTAGGGCTTATGTGTGGTGGCCGGGGATCGATCAACAAATTGAGGACCTGACAAAGAGCTGCTCAGGATGCCAGAAGGCCCAAAATGCACCACCACATGCCCCTCTACACCCATGGGAGTGGCCCTCATCTCCATGGCAATGGGTGCATATTGATTTTGCTGGTCCATTCATGGACTCAATGTTTTTAATAGCCGTGGATGCGCACTCGAAATGGCCTGAGGTGATCAAAATGTCCTCCACCACCACGGAGAAAACTATTGCAGTCCTACGGACCATCTTTGCCAGGAACGGCTTGCCAGAGCAGATTTGCTCTGATAACGGACCACAGTTTGTGTCCGAAGAGTTTCGAAGATTTATGAAAAGGAATGGGGTAAGGCATTACACCTCCGCTCCGTATCATCCAGCCACCAATGAATTGGCTGAGAGGTTTGTACAAACCTTTAAAAAAGCAGTAAGGGCCATATGCGATGACGACATTCCACTGCAGCATAAGGTGGACAATTTCCTGTTAGCCTATAGAAATGCGACACATACAATCACCAACCAGACCCCGGCCATGATGTTCTTTAACCGAAGGTTGAGATCTCGTCTGGATATGCTCAAACCAAATGTACGAAGAGATGTTGAGAATAAGCAATTCCAGCACATCAATGAGAAGCCGACAAGGAGCTTCAATGTAGGGCAACCAGTCTTGGCTCGCGACTACCGAACAGAGAAATGGCAACCAGGAACGATATGCACACGGCAGGGGCCACTAATGTACACCGTGGATGTTGGGGAGAACATTGTGAGACGCCATGTCGACCAGATCCTAGAGTCACAGGAAAGAGTCCACCCCAGGTCTCGCGTACCTGGTGATGAACCCGACATACCGGTCGCATCTACCCCAGAAACAGTAGCATCAGAAGCTGATGAACCAACCGATGACAGGGGGCCAGAATCGCCTCCGCACCAAGAGCAAGACACTCAGGAAAGGCGCTATCCAGAAAGGATCAGGAAGCCACCCCAAAGACTGAATTTATAAATGGACTATTTGCCGTTAATGTTACATGTTAAAAGTGTTAATTGTTAAATGAATGTTATGGTACTGTTAATCTAAAAGGGGAGGAATTGTAGTGTATGTACCTTTAAGGGGAGAACTACTTTTTACAGCTCTCCAACAACGATGAGTCAGCCTACAGGGAGGAGGTCCAGCATCTCGTGAAGTGGTGCGCCGATAACAACCTGGCCCTTAACATCAAGAAAACCAAGGAAATCATTGTGGACTTCAGGAAGTCTAAAGGCGGAAGTCACACCCCCATCCACATCAATGGGGCTGTGGTGGAAAGGGTGGACAGCTTTAAGTTCCTCGGAGTCCACATCACGGAAGACCTCTCCTGGTCCCTCAATACCTCCTCTTTGGTGAAGAAGGCCCAGTAGCGCCTATACTTCCTCAGGAGGCTGAAGGGATGTAACCTGTCACTCCTGATCCTCTCTAACTTTTATCGCTGCACAATAGAGAGCATCCTGACGCACTGTATCACAGTATGGTATGGCAGCTGTAGCTCCTATGACCGGAAAGCCCTGCAGCGGGTAGTCAAAACTGCCCAACGCATTACCGGCACCCGGCTACCAACCATAGAGAACATCTATCAGAAACGCTGTTTACGGAGGTCACTGACCATCATCAAAGACCCTACCCAACCCAGCCACAGTCTGTTCGCCCCCCTGCCATCTGGGAGACGCTACAGATGCATTCGCACCTGAACAACCAGATTTAGGAACAGCTTCTTTCCCAGGGCTGTCATCCTACTGAACTCCACAAATAAACACTAAAGCCTGCACATCTGCCAATGCACTTTATAATGTTTATGTTAATGTATTACAAGCCAAATGAATGTTGAATGTTTAAATGTCTTAATCTAAATGTACACTCTCGGGAGCCGCAAGCCTACATTTCGTTGTACTGCACTTGTGCACTAACAATGACAATAAAGTTGATTATGATTATGATTATACTGTAGTACCGGTAGTGACCACACCGGTATATAAACCCTGAGTAGGGATCTGTACTTTAGTTTTTGAGTAACCTGCATCGAGTAAACACCTGTTAATTGTTCCTCTGCAGTCTCTGTCGATTTATTGAAGAATCCCATACATTAACATTCACGGATTCAACACTGGGTTGGTCTGGCAACCTGTTTCCAGCCCCTTTGAAAGTGCTGCTCTGTAACCAGTTGCTTCCAGTTGCTCAAAAGTATCCTGGGGTAGGCTTCACTTCCAACTTTGGTGGTCTGGTTTAGGCAAAAGATAGATGAGAATCCAGATCTTACCACTCCACAGAGCAACATGTTGATACTGAGGATGCAAAATTATAATCTTCAGGATTCAACTTCAAAGGTCAAAGGTCCAATCCCAGTGATTGATGCATGAGTTCCCTGACACCAACAGGCCCCACACATTCTCTAACTCTGCTCATTAGAAAAACAGATACATATTCACCGCAATACAGTAAGGGATCAGATACAGACTCCTTTGCCCCGCCCCAACCTCCTAGATCAATCAATCCTTGTACACCACAAGGGAAAATAATCACATTCTTGCCAACAGACCCGCGTGTTGTATAAAACGAATAAAACATGTGACTCACTCCTCTGATGATGTATTGCTTATAAGCTGCACAGTGAGGTGAATCGAATCCCTGAGCAGATAAAGAATCTGTTGTGCTGAAGAAGCTGTGTGCAAGTCCTGGTTGCTTGTTGAAAGTCTCATTAAAGCTGACATTTGGTCAAACGTTGTCAACAGATAGTCAGACAATCCACTGCTGTGCCACAGATTAAAGACCTTAAAATGTTACATGAAAAAGACAAAATAACAGAGCGAGTCAAAACAGGCAGTAGAGCTGTTTCACTAACCCTCAAGAATACACCCTCATTACTATCATATCAACTTGAGGATTATTTTTAATATTTATTTACCTATACATGTTTTAACTTGAAGCCCAAGGAGATTCTGCATCTTAATTACATAGAGTTCCGAGGTGAAGTTGGGTACTGAGAAGGTTCTTTTAGAATATTGACTATAAAATTGTGGGTTTTTTGTATTTTTAATATGATTAGTGTTGTAGATTCTTGATCATCATTGGCATAGATAGAACAAATCTCATTTTAACAACTCTTCTGAAGGTTTAACATCGAGACCATTTGCAAGGTTACACTGTAACACTAACACAGACACTGGTGTAAAAACAACAAACCGAGAAAGAATGCCTCAGTGGAAATAATGTGTTCATTGTTAATAGGCTGAATAGTGAGTATTTCCAGGACTGTTATGAATGGATATGTCCCAGTCCCAGTAAATTATGGGGAATAGTACCCATGCTATAGCGCAGAGCATTCAGTACCCCATTTACCAGTTGTAACTATATTATATGAATATAAGCCATAACAAACTGATAATGAAAAGCAGTTAATTTGGGATCATGAAGAAATTTAAAAAAATATAGCATGCAATATAAATGATAGAATACTAAAAATTCATCACTTTCACCCAATAGGAAATACTTTTTCCTTTATTCCTTTTTTTTAAAAATGGGATGTGGGCGTCGCTGGCAAGGCCAGCATTTATTGCCCATCCCTAATTGCCCTTGAGAAGGTGGTGCTGAGCCACCTTCTTGAACCGCTGCAGTTCGTGTGGTGAAGGCACTCCCACAGTGCTGTTAGGTAGGGAGTTCCAGGATTTTGACCCAGCGAGGATGAAGGAACGGCGATATAGTTCCAAGTCAGGATGATGTGTAACTTGGAGGGGAACTTGAGGTGGTGGTGTTCCCATGCGCCTGCTGCCCTTGTCCTTCTAGGTGGAAGAGGTCACGGATTTGGGAGGTGTTGCCGAAGCCTTGGTGAGTTGCTGCAGTGCAACTTAAATAAAGGAAACTACAGGAAACTTTGTGTTATCCGGAGGCTAAATGTCCGGCAAGCTCGAGCCACCGGCAAAAATCAGGAGCCGTTTTGTTAGGTTTTTTTTCTTCTCGTGGTTTTTTTTCTTCTCGTGGCTTTTTTTTCTTCTCGTGGCTTTTTTTTCCAACAGTCAGGCTCTGCAAAGTCTCTCTGAAGCTGTTGCTAAGCGACAGAGACGCTTCCAAGGTACAGCCGACTGTTTAGAATCTGTTGCTAAGCAACAGTGTTTGTTGCCAGATACAGAGCTGAAAAGCTCCGTATGCTTCAACATTAACGCTGGTTTGTCCGGCAGTTTTGAGGGAACGGCAACAGCTCGGTCCCGTCGGTGCCGGATAGCACAAAGTTTCCTGTACGATGGTCTGAGGCGCGAGTTGGGTAGGATTGATTGGGGAATGTCACTCAAAGGGTTGACGGTGGATAGGCAATGGCAAACATTCAAAGACCGCATGGATGAACTACAGAATTTGTTCATCCCAGTTTGGCATAAAAATAAAACAAAAAAGGTGACTCAACCGTGGCTAACAAGGGAAATTAGGGATAGCATAAGATCCAAGGAGAGGACATATAAATTGGCCAGAAAAAGCAGTAAACCTGAGGATTGCGAGCAATTTAGGATTCAACAAAGGAGGACAAAGGGATTAAATAAGAAGGGGAAAATTGAATATGAGAGTAAGCTTGCAGGGAACATAAAAACTGACTGTAAAAGCTTTTATAGATATGTGAAGAGAAAAAGATTGGTGAAGTCAAGCATAGGTCCCTTGCAGTCAGAATCAGGGAAATTTATAATGGGGAACAAAGAAATGGCTGACCAATTAAATACATACTTTGGTTCTGTCTTCACAAAGGAGGACACAAATAACCTCCCAGAGATGTCGGGGAACATAGGGTCTGATGAAAGGGAGGAACTGAAAGAAATCAGTATTTGTAGGGAAATGGTGTTAGGGAAATTGATGGGATTGAAGGCCGATAAATCCCCAGGGCCTGATAATCTACATTCTAGGGTACTTAAGGAAGTGGCCCTAGAAATAGTAGATGCAATGCTGATCATCTTCCAACATTCGATGGAATCTGGAACAGTACCCATGGATTGGAGGGTAGCTAATGTAACCCCACTGTTTAAAAACGGTGGTAGAGAGAAAACGGGGAATTACAGACCGGTAAGCCTGACATCGGTAGTGGGGAAAATGCTAGAGTCCATTATAAAAGATGTAATAGCAGAGCACTTGGAAAACAGTGACAGGGTTGGACAAAGTCAACATGGATTTACAAAAGGTAAATCGTGCTTGACTAATCTACTGGAATTTTTTGAGGATGTAACTGGTAAACTAGATAAGGGAGAACCAGTGGATGTGGTGTATTTAGACTTTCAGAAGGCTTTTGATAAGGTCCCGCATAAGAGATTAGCATGTAAAGTTAAGGCACATGGGATTGGAGGCAAGGTATTGACTTGGATAGAGAACTGGTTGGCTGACAGAAAGCAAAGAGTTGGAATAAACGGGTCTTTTTCCGAGTGGCAGGCAGTGACTAGTGGGGTACCGCAGGGATTGGTCCTTGGACCCCAGCTATTCACAATATATATTAATGATCTAGACAGGGGAACTAGATGTAATATCTCCAAATTTGCAGACGACACAAAGCTGGGTGGGCGTGTGTGCTGTGAGGAGGATGCCGAGAAACTCCAGGATGATTTGGACAGGTTGGGTGACTGGGCAAAAGCATGGCAGATGCAATATAACGTGGATAAGTGTGAGGTTATCCACTTTGGTGGCAAAAACAGGAAGGCAGATTATCTGAATGGCAATAGATTGGGAGAAGGGGAAGTGCAACGAGACCTGGGTATCCTTGTGCACCAGTCGCTGAAGGTAAGCATGCAGGTGCAGCAGGCGGTTAAGAAGGCAAATGGTATGTTGGCCTTTGTAGCGAGAGGGTTTGAGTACAGGAACAAGGATGTCTTGCTACAGTTGTACAGGGCCTTGGTGAGACCACATCTTGAGTATTGTGTGCAGTTTTGGTCGCCTTATCTGAGGAAGGATGTTCTTGCCATGGAAGGAGTTCAGCAAAGATTCACCAGGCTGCACTCATCCAGGCAAGTGGAGAGTATTCCATCACACTCCTTACTTGTGCCTGGTAGATGGTGGAAAGGCTTTGGGGAGTCAGGAGGTGAGACACTCGCTGCAGAATACCTAGCCTCTGATCTGCTCTTGTTGGCACAGTATTTATGTGGTTGGCCCAGTTAAGTTTCTGGTCAATGGTGACCCCCCCAGGATGTTGATGGTGGGGGATTCAGTGATGGTAATGCCATTGAATTTCAAGGGGCGGTGTTTAGACTCTCGCTTGTTGGAGATAGTCATTGCCTGGCACATCTGTGGCGCAAATGTTACCTGCCAATTATCAGCCCAAGCCTGAACGTCGTCCAGGTCTTGCTACATGCAGGCATGGACTGCTTCATTATCTGAGGAGTTGTGAATGGCACTGAACACTGTGCAGTCATCAGCGAACATCCCCATTTCTGACCTTATGTTGGAAGGAAGGTCATTGATGAAGCAGCAGAAGATGGTTAGGGCTAGGACACTGCCCTGAGGAACTCCTGCAGCGATGTCCTGGGGCTGTGATGATTGACCTTCAATCACCACACCCATTTTCCTTTGTGCTAGGTATGACTCCAGCCAGTGGAGAGTTTTCCCCCCAATTCCCATTGACTTCAGTTTTACTAGGGCTCCTTCATGCTACACTCGGTCAAATGCTGCCGTGATGTCAAGGGCAGTCACTCTCACCTCACCTCTGGAATTCAGCTCCTTTGTCCATGTCTGGACCAAGGCTGCAATGAGGTTGGCAGCCAAGTGGTCTTGGCGGAACCCAAACTGAGCATCAGTGAGGAGGTTATTGGTGAGTAGTGCCGCTTGATAGCACTGTTGATGACACCTTCCATCACTTTGCTGATGATTGAGAGTAGACTGATGGGGCGGTAATTGGCCGGATTGGATTTGTCCTGCTTTTTGTGGACAGGATACACCTGGGCAGTTTTCCACATTGTCGGATAGATGCCAGTATTGTAGCTGTACTGGAACAGCTTGGCTAGAAACACAGCTAGTTCTGGAGCACAAGTCTTCAGCACGATAGCCGGGATGTTGTCGGGGCCCATAGCCTTTGCTGTATCCAGTGCGCTGAGCCGTTTCTTGATATCACGTGGAGTGCATCGAATTGGCTGAAGACTGGCTTCTGTGATGTTGGGGACCGCAGGAGGATGCCGATATGGGTCATCCACTCGGCACTTCTGGCTGAAGATGGTTGCAAATGCTTCAGCCTTGTCTTTTGCACTCACGTGCTGGGCTCCACCATCATTGAGGACCATGCAAATATATATTACTTTAGGATATAAAATCCACTACTGAATGCTCTACTGTGCTTCACAATGAATGTAGCTATAAAATGCTGTTTTACACATTACATTTCAATTTTAGTGCAATATGCTTGTGCAACACGGTCAATCAAACATATAGCTCGTACGGTTCACAGTCTGCAATGTTGCATTTTGTTCGAATTATAGTCCATTTTCATTGAATGTCATTTGTGAAATAATCAAAGAGATTTATCAGACTGAGCTTCAACTTCATAATTTCTCCACACTAATTACTAAGTCATTTAGTTGCAGCAGTTTTAGTTGATTTCACATTTCATTGCTTTGATCTTCTTAAAATAAATGCTTGCTCACTGTCTAAAGTAGCCTTTGTGTACAATTGAAGAAGTTCAGGTATAACATCAGTCTCGTCAGCAGAGTCTGCCTTCTGTTAAACTTGATCTGTATTTCACAGATTAGACAATGTCTTGGTCAATTATTGTGTAGAACAGTGCTTCTGAGTCATATGTTTGCCACCATTCAGCAGTGTAATTGGCAAGTATATAATGCCTTCAGTTTCAAATGATCTAACTGCATCTATCACCTATGATGTCAAATTGTGTCTGTGTTTTCATTAATCTGCTCATTAGTTTCCTATTTCATTATCAAACATTCAATCTTGTCCTTTCATCCACCATTTCTCCTCTAATTATCCCCTTACCTGACCTCAAAAAATTCCAGCTTTGCAAAGCATATCCTTTAAAGTGCACCCTCAAAATATAGTTGTTAGGGAATGTTAATGTGCTACTCAAATTTTTAACCAATTCCTACCCCAACAGCGTGAGTTTAAAGCAGAAATGATGGCTCTGTATTACATTTTATTGGTTTGGTTCCTGTGGAGATAAATTCACACTTCCCCTTTCACAACATGGATGGAGAGCAGAACATTAATTTGGTAGAAGAAGTGCTTTTTTTTCCAAATGTTGTTCCCACAGACAATAACAAACTTCAAGAACAAATGGTTTGTGAAAGCAAATACTGTATTGTTTGGCCCAGCATTCTTTGAACTGATGTAGAGCTGTGTAGTTGGAAGACATCATGCTTACTTGATTTCACCCCCACACAGTGCGTTATGGTCCCCTTTTAAATAGAACCGTAGGCCCATACAAGTTTACAGCACAACAGAAGGCCTTTGGGTCCATTGTGTCTGTGCCAGCTTTCTGCTAGAGCAATAGTAACTAAGCCCACTGCCCTGCTTTCTGTCCATAGCCTTGTATCTTTCTCTGCTTCAAATATTTATCCAATTTTCCCTTAAAAGAAGGAATTGTCTGTGCCTCAACCATTCCCTGTGGCAAAGCATTACATGCTGCAACAATCCTCTCTCCTAGCTCGCAATTATCATTTTAAATTGATGACCCCTTGTGACTGACTCCCCAATCAGAAGAAATAATCTTTCCCTCCTCACTCTATCAAGACTCGCCAGTCAGCTGGCGTTTCCGCTGGAAACAACCAGGCAGCTGATGGGCGAGATTGAAATGAGGCCCAGTAGTTAAAATCTGGCGGATCTCGGACTCTCACTCCCACATGGGATTGCCTCCCATTCTCATCGGCTTCCCGCCATGAGTTAAAATTGGCCCTATAGAGTGTGCTCTTTTGCTTTCTGATTTTCTCTGAATCCACTGATTCAACAATTAATAATAATTCTTCATATAAAGAGTCTGTACTTTCCATTGTTGCAAATAAAATCTTTTCTCTCCACTTTTCATCCCACCTTCTAGATTTTGTAATGAGAGTAACAAAGGAATGTTTAAGAATTGGGAAAGGCTATTAGACCCAATGGGCAGGATTTTCATTGGGCCGTGGAGGCGGATTGGAGGCGTGTGGGGGGTTAAAATTGCGAAATCGGGGGGGCACGAATCGATCCCGTCCACAACCCGCCTCCATGCCAGTTTCAAAGGAGGCGGATACCCAACCTGTGCTGGGACCCGCCTCCCCGAGGCGGGAAGGGGATTAGTGCCAATTAACTGCCTGTTAACAGGTAGTTAACAGGCAGTTTTGAGCCTTAATCCCTATTATTATTGTTGAAGTGTGGGATTCCCGACGGCTCTAAACCACGCCAAGTTAGCGAGGCGGGCCGTCGGGCTGAAGGGCTTGGAGGGTTCGAGATGTCCGGTGCTGTGTGTAAAGTGTTTAAAGAAGTTTTACTTACATTTACTTACCTTTACAGCCTTCCTTCCTTCAGGTCTCGGGAGTCCCTCATCTCACCGGCACAGAAAGCAGAATGGCCGCGAGCCGTCAAAAGTTGCAGCATTCCGCTTTCTGTTCTGGAGAGATCTCTAAATCAGCCTGAGAGGAAGGAATTAACTTGGAGTACAGATTGTCAGTGTTTGACAGCTTCAAACAGCTGTCAAACACTGATATTTCATCTGTCAAAAGCTTTTGACAGATGAAATGTCAATCTGTGATGTCACCTGTTGCCGGGTGGCCCTTAATTGGCCTGCTGAGCCCGCTGGGCGGGCTCAACAAGGTCAATCAAGTGAAAATCGCGTGGGTTGGCACAACTCGATGGAGGCGGGACTACAACCCCAAAAGTTGTAGTCCCGCCCCCTACACGCCTCCTCAATGAAATCCAGCCCAATAAGTCCATTTATTTACACTGGTGAACTCACCTACTCACCTTATCCCTCAATCCTGTCTCTGTAAACACTCAATGAATTGTCCACTAAACTCATTTATACTGTCTGATGATCTTATGGCTTCCTCTAACTTATTCCACAACTCTACTACCCCTTTGAAGAATAAAAAAAACATTTGGCCCATTGAACCTAAAGCACTGGTACATCAAGATGGAAGAGTTAAGACACGAAGAGGGAAGAGCTTCAGTGGGCCTAATGATCTGTTCTCATCCTTAACCTTTCTTATGTTCTAACTTTCTAATTTTTAACTTATGTTAAGAATATTGGGATTAATTTGTTTAAACTGTGGCTAATGTTGTTGTCTCCTATTTAACATTATATCACATTTCAGTAAAATGCATCTGATTTGATCCAGATAAGTAAAATAAAACAATTTCTTGGAGTTCTCGTGGAAATCAAACAGTTCAGAGGAGTTGACGAGTCTCAATGTACAAAGGAAATGTTAATAACTAGCATCCAGCTGGGTTCAGTACTTAGTGAAATGTAAAAAATAATAATTTTAATATTCCCCAAATCCCTCTGGCATCTGCTCAGTAACCAAAAGGATTTTCCTGATTTCATAATCTATATTTCAACATGGCTGTTTACAGCAGTAGGACTGTAATGAGTTATATATTCATTGTGCTCCCATCTGCCAGACAGGGTCCATGTTTTAAACAATCACACAGGGAAATTTGTTTACATTATTCATGCTTGTTTGAAAGTAATTACTGTACAGCTGTAGCAAAATTGTTATAACTGCAGAGTGGTTAATTATGCCCACAGTAGTTTAAAAACAATAGCTTTTAGACTTCCTCATTAAACATATGTTCTTTGAATAGAACTAACAGGTTGTTTGATACTATAGGTTAGAATGTATTGCTGGCAATATTAGTGGATGAACATTTATGCCCCAGTTTTGCAGGAATAGCAAAACTAAGGTTGTGCTGGTCCGTGCTCCTGCACCGCTAACTCAAGGGCAGTGCCAAATTTTGTAATGGGGTTCCTCCTTGATCTGTTGATAGGATACTTGCACAGGAAAGGTTTGCCCAGACAACTTAGCCAGCAGCACACTTGGCTGCGAAGTGCAACATTTAGCGAGGCAGCGGCCTTTAAAGAGCTACCAATCATCATTTAAAGGGTTTAAAGGAGAAGTTGTGATGGTGGCAGCAAAATGGATTCATTGTTCACAATGGCACAGCGGGTAAGGATCCACCTCCTGCGCCCTCGAGCCTATTCCCACCAAACTGCTGACAACCCAACTTTTTTTCCTGGTCCCCATGTTAGTTGATATTATTAACGTTTTCCTCTCCTCAGGTTCTCCTCCTTCAAATCGGTCGTCTTCACCCCTCGCCCCCAAAAAACACCCTTGACCCCTCCATCCTTGCAAACTATCGCCCCATCACCAACCTCCTTTTCCTCTCCAAAGTCCTTGAATTAATGAGCATCCCAAATCCGTGCCCATCTTTCCCGCAACTCCATGTTTGAATCCCTCCGATCGGATTTCCGCCCCTGCCATAGTACTGAAATGGCTCTTATCATAGTCACAAATGACATCCTATGTGACTGTGACCATGGTACACTAGCCCTCCTCATTCTTTTCAACCTGTCTGCAGCCCTTGACATGGTTGACCAAACCATCCTCCTCCAATGCCTCTCCTCTGTCATCCAGCTGAGTAGGACAGCCCTCGCCAGGTTCCATTCTTATCTATCAAGTCATAGCTAGAGAATCACCTGCAATGGCTTCTCTTCCTGCTCCTACACCGTTAGCTCTGGTGTCCCCCAAGGATCTATCCTTGGCCCCCTCCTATTTCTCATCTACATGCTGCCCCTCGATGACATCATCCGAAAACACGTCAGGTTCCACAGGTACGCTGACGACAACCAGCTCTACCTTACCACCACCTCTCTCGACCCCTCCACTGCTTGTTTGACATTCAGTACTGGATGAGCAGAAATTTTTTCCAGCGAAATATTGGGAAGACCGAAGCCATTGTCTTCAGTCCCCGCCACCAACTCTGTTCCCTAGCCACCAACTCCATCCCTCTCCCTAGCAACTTTCACTGAGTGGCAGGGTTTCTTTGAGTGCAAAATGGTACCAATGTGGTCATTATGACTCACGGGCTAGATTTTTCTCTTGAAATCTGCCGGTTTTTAGGTGATCACAGAGTGATGTTCAGAGGAAAATGGGGCAGAGAATGTCACCAACGCATCCGTGTGAGTCAGAATTATTTTCCTTTACCTCAACACCAGTTGTCCACCCACTATTTGCCCTGCTGCAAGTAAATGATGGTGAAGCTTTGAACTCCTGCTGATTTCCCTCTTCTCTTGCCTTTTTAACACTGGTGGAAGAGAAGACGGGACAGAACGAGGCGTTAGGGGAACTGTGGCAGTGGGAGGCAGGTGGTATATTTTAGTGGGTGAAAGGTGGGTGATCTGCCAACTTTTCCCTCTCCTAACCAGCCAATGCTAGCTTTTCTGCTGCTGGGCTCATTCAGAGCCAATTTAGAATATAGAAATGCACATTCTGGTAGCTTTTTCCTCTTTTCTACATTAAACAGTGACTACGTTTCAAAAAATACTTCATTAGCTGTAAAGCCCTTTGGGGCGTCCTGAGGTCACAAAAGGTGCTATATAAATGCAAATATTTCTTTTTTTCCCCAAGAAGAGACACTCAAAGACAATCCTCTGTCACATTGTTATGTACACTATAAATGCACCCTGAAAATGTAGCTCCTGCTTAGAAAAAGGACACAATCAGAAACAGAGACGAACAACATTTGCATTAACTTCCTAGATAGGAACAACTTTGAAATGAGCAGGGCATTAACTATCAACACTGTGTCTAATATTACTGAGCCCTGAAGAACGCTGAAAAATACCATTACCAGCCTATGGAGAATCCGCTTTCAAGATACAGTGCACACAGCTTGAACATGGCAATTAATGGTTGTTAAATATTAAACACTTTTCAGTGACCCCCAGGAGCTCCGACTAATTGCATACTTTAGCAGTCATATCATTATGGCTGATTTTGATTTACTCATTACAGAAAACAATTATGTGCGGCTTTAACTTTTAACAAAGTGACAGCTTTTAAAGATGAAGAAATAATCCAAGGTTAACATTCAGAGCAACATCAAGGTGCTTGGAATAACAACAGAAAATGCTGGAAATACTCAGCAGGCCAGGCAGCATCCGTGGAGAGAGAAACAGAGTTAACGTTTCAGGTCTGGGACCCTTCATCAGAACTGGAAAAAGCTGGAGATGTAACAGATATTAAGCAGGTGCAGAGACAGGGGGGGTTAGGAGGGGAGGAAGAAATAGAAAGAACATCCTGTACTTTTGTAAGAGGCAGGAAAGATAAAATGTTGCAAATGGGAATGGCAAAAATCATACTGCATGAAAAATTTCAAATTTCAGATAATTATCCCTGCCCCCATTTTTCATGGTCACAAAAATAATACTGTCTGTCTCATACATACTAAACTAGTTTAGAGGGTTATTTGGAGGGGATGGTTACGTTAGATATGAGGAGAAGATGAAATAACTGGACAGTAAAACTTAAGTTTTCCTGAAGTAAGACAGACATTTTAGGACAGTAGTCGGTTGTATATTTTTCTTACCTGTTTCACTATCCTTATCTTGTCAATATTGTAGAACAGATAAGTAGACGTGTAGTTCCAAGCACTACAAGATTTGTTTACAAACTGACGCATCTCTGTGCACAGATACTTCTGAAATTCTTGCTTATTCAGTAGGATGGGAAACTGAAATGAAAAACAATGAGCAGATTTTGTGTGAGAAAGGGAGTTACATTTTCACGGGTATCATGTTCTCACAGGGAATAGTATATACTATCTTCAGGCAGTAACTAGGTCCTGGTTACAGCTCTCAACTAGAAATTGCATCTATATTTTTTCAATAAATATTCACTCTTTAGAAATGAAATCTATTGTTGTGTGCCTGGTTTCAATCATACTTTTCACTTGGTATCCAAATGTAGTGCTCAAAAATACCAACACTCACTGGGAGCCTGCAGGAGAAATGCCCTAAAAGAATTGCCTTATATGTGTCTTGTAAACAAATAACCTGGCATGTGTAGGAGCGGGTGCTACATTGATTGGGAGATCATAGGGGTATCAACAGGGCTATGTAAAGTGGGGTATCAACAGGGCTATGTAAAGTGGGGTATCAACAGGGCTATGTAAAGTGGGGTATCAACAGGGCTATGTAAAGTGATTAACACCAAAAGTACTGAACTCTTTTAAAGTGTATGTGACTCAGATTTATCAATGGAACTGTGGTGATTTTGGGGGGAAATTAAGAATATACAAGATAGTGTTTCTGACAATAAAACATAGGGGGCGATTTGCCCAGCCCTGGGGAGGCAGGTTTGGAGGCGGGACTGCCGGGAAAATGGCAGAATCTGGGGGCGGGTGCCCATTCTGCCCCCAACCTGCCTCCGTGCTATCTTCCCAGGAGGGGGGTACCCTCTACATAAAGACATTTCTCTGAACCTATCCCCTCATTTTTTTAGTGACAATTTTCATCCCAGAGGAAATAGTCTTTCCCTCTTCACCCTATTAGAACCATTCATAATTTGAAAAACCTCTATTAAATCTCTTAGTCTTCTCTGCTCTAGTGAAAATATTCCCAGTATCTCATCCATACCAATGATAGGATTAGTAAAAGATTTTTTTAAGTTTTGAAAATATATGCAAATTTTGTGCTCATGATGTACTGTTATATAGATTTTCTTTCAGTAAAATGTGTTAGAAATAAATTCTGGTGATGCAGGAAAATCCTTTTTTGTCTCTGACAGTCAGGTTAAACAGTAAACAATCATCTCAAAAACCATGAATAAACTGTGTTTAAAGTCAACAGCTGCAGTGGGTTTTGCATTTGCTGAATGTAATGAAATCTGTTTGTCTTGCCTGTATTCGTTTTGCACTCATGTATATTACCCTCCCCCACACGGTGTATAGTTTCACTTCCTCTTTCCTGACTAACCTGGAAGGTTCCAGGTCTTGGCTCTTGGCTCCGCCCCTGACTTCTCTTACTTAAAGATCCCAGGATCTGTATGACTCATTCCTGTGAGCCAGTCGGTGTTGAGATGTTAGCTCTGATCTTAGTGATTAAAAGCCAACTTGTTAAAGTCTATAACTTCTAGTTTTGTGGTTATTGAAGGCACATCAATTTTAATCACTAAAGAATACTAGGATGGATCGACTCCTAAAACCAGAGCGTCTGGACTTGGATCCACATTCTGCTGAAGTATCAAATCAATTTGGACACTGGCTCAAATGCTTCGAACTCTTCGCGAGGGCCTCATCCGCTAGCGAGGTAGATAAACTGAGTCTACTGACTACTCGCGTTAGTCACGGATTTATTCGTTCATCCGGGACGCCACCTCTTACACGGAGGCCATCACTATCCTGAAGGCCCAATACCAGAGGCCAGTAAACGAAGTGTACGCCAGACATCTGCTGGCTACACACAGGCAGCGACCTGAGGAATCAATGGACGATTTCTTACAGGGCCTAAAGGACTTGGTCCGGGACTGTAACTGCAAGGCCGTGACGGCCAACGTGTACTCTGACAAATTGGTCCGCGATTCCTTCATCACGGGCCTCAAATCGAATTATATCTGGCAGAGACTGCTGGAGAAGGAGGTCCTGGACTTAAAAAAGGCAGTGGCCACTGCACGATCGCTGGACGTGGCCCAGAAAAACTCTGACTCTTATTCTTCCGGCCATGCGGCCCTCACCGCCTCGTGCGCGCCGAGCGGGCCGCCATCTTGGAATCAGCCATCTGCCCCATCCAGGTCTCAGACCAGCTCTACACCGCCGGAGTCCCCACACAGAAGTTCACCCAGGAGTCCTACTACAGCGGCAATGTCTCGAGGCCCGAAATGCTACTTCTGCGGCCAGACCAAGCACCCCAGACAACGATGCCCAGCGAAGGACGCTACATGCTTCAAATGTAAGAAAAAGGGGCATTTTAGCAAAGTCTGCAGGGGGAATCCGATTTCCAACTCCGTCACCACCTCGTGCGTGCCGTGCAGGCCGCCATCTTGGGATCCGCCATCTTTTCCCGACTCAACGGCCGCCCAGGGCCCAACAGTGGCTTCGATCATGGTGGATCAATCCAGGCCACACCCGTTGACAAAATCCATGATGGACATACAGGTAAACGGGAATTTAACGAAATGTTTAATTGACTGTGGGAGTACCGAGAGTTTTATCCACCCTAGCCTGGTACGGCGGCACTCATTAATGGTAACCCCTACACGGAGCAGAATTGCTATGGCTGCTAAGCCCCACACTTTGGACATTTTGGGCTACTGTGTGGTAACACTGACTGTAAAAGGCACAGACTACAAGGATTTTAAACTCCTCGTGATGCCAGAACTCTGTGTTAATGTAATCTTGGGCCTGGACTTCCAGTGCCACCACGAAAGTGTCACGCTAGCATATGGTGGGTCCCAGCCGCCACTCACAGTCTGTGGCCTATCAACCTTAAAAATCAGCCCGCCCTCTTTATTCGCTAATCTCGCTCCGAACTGTAGACCCATAGCGACCAAAAGTAGACGGTACAGTCTGGAAGACAGACAATTTATCAAGGCGGAAGTGGACAGACTCCTGCGGGAAGGCATTATTGAATGCAGTACCAGTCCGTGGCGTGCCCAAGTAGTCATAGTTAAAAATAGCGAAAAGAAACGGATGGTAATTGACTACAGCCAGACTGTTAATATTTATACCCAGCTGGACGCCTACCCTTTACCCCGCATATCAGAAATGGTCAACCAGATTGCGCAATACCGAATCTTCTCGACTATCGACCTCAAATCCGCGTATCACCAGCTCCCCATTAGAACGGAGGACCGCCCATACATCGCCTTTGAGGCGAACAGACGCCTCTACCATTTTCTCAGAGTGCCCTTCGGGGTAACAAATGGGGTCTCGGTCTTCCAACGTGAGATGGACCGCATGGTTGACGAGAATAAACTACAAGCTACCTACCCCTATCTGGACAATGTCACTATCTGCGGGCACAACCAGCAAGACCACGATCTAAATCTTGCGAGATTTTTAAAAACTGCCCTAAAGCTGAATCTAACCTACAACGAAGACAAATGTGTCTTCAACACAACCCGTCTCTGTATCCTCGGCTGTGTGGTGGAAGATGGGGTAATTGGATCAGACCCTGACCGATTACGCCCCCTAAAGGAACTGCCCCTGCCACAAAATCCCAAAGCTTTAAAAAGGTGCCTGGGATTTTTTTCGTATTATGCCCAATGGGTGCCCAATTACTCTGATAAGGCCCGACCCCTCATTAAATCGACGTCCTTCCCACTATCAGCTGAAGCTCGGGAGGCTTTCACCAGTATCAAACAGGACATTGAAAGGGCTGCACTGTGTGCAGTGGACGAATGCATTCCCTTTCAAGTCGAAAGTGATGCGTCAGACTTTGCCTTAGCTGCGACCCTCAATCAGGCTGGGAGACCTGTGGCCTTCGTCTCCCGAACCCTTCAGGGACCTGAAATCAGGCACTCTTCTGTCGAGAAGGAGGCACAGGCTATAGTGGAGGCAGTGCGGCACTGGAGACACTACCTAGCCGGCAAACGTTTCACCCTGCTCACCGACCAACGGTCGGTGGCTTTCATGTTTAATAACAAACAAAGGGAGAAAATCAAGAATGACAAAATACTCAGGTGGAGGATCGAACTATCCACGTTCGACTATGATATTATGTACAGGCCGGGAGCCCTTAATGAACCCCCAGACGCCCTATCGCGGGGAATGTGTGCCAGCATTCATACGGACAAATTACAGGGTCTCCACAACGACCTCTGTCACCCAGGGGTCACCCGACTATACCATTTTATAAAGTCCCGCAATCTGCCCCACTCCATCGAGGAGGTCAGGGCAATGACCAGAGCCTGCCGCATCTGTGCGGAATGCAAGCCTCGTTTCTACAGGCCTGACCGTGCACACCTTATCAAAGCCACACGGCCATTCGAGCGCCTAAGTCTGGACTTCAAGGGACCCCTTCCCTCTGCCGACCGTAACGTATACTTCCTCAATATCATCGATGAATATTCCCGCTTCCCCTTCGCCATTCCCTGCCCAGACATGACCAGTGCCACGGTCATCAAGTGTCTCTGTAATCTATTCTGCATGTTTGGCATGCCGAACTACATACACAGCGATAGGGCGACGTCATTTATGAGTGACGAACTGCGCCAGTTCTTGCTCTCAAAGGGGATAGCCACTAGCAGAACCACTAGCTACAACCCCCGGGGTAATGGGCAAGTGGAAAGGGAGAATGCTACTGTTTGGAAGGCTGTCACGTTAGCCTTAAAGTCAAAAGGCCTTCCGACCTCCCGCTGGCAGGAAGTCCTCCCAGACGTGCTCCACTCCATAAGGTCTCTGTTATGTACAGCCACTAACGCTACCCCTCACGAAAAGATGTTTGTTTTCCCCCGGAAATCCACCTCGGGCATATCTCTACCCGCGTGGCTGACGTCTCCGGGGACAGTACTATTGCGGAAGCACGTGAGAGGCCATAAAACGGACCCCCTTGTGGAAAAGGTACAGCTCCTCCATGCAAACCCTCAGTACGCCTATATCGAATACTCTGACGGGCGAGAGGACACTGTTTCCATAAAAGACCTCGCTCCCTCGGGGAGCGGAGAGAACGATGAGAGACTACCCAAGGAAGACCTACACCAAAAAGAGACAGGACGCCCAGAGGTATCAATACCCAACTTTAACCTGGAGGACACTGCAGATAACCTGGAAGACACTGCGGAGGCCCGGACAGCGGAGGAACCAGAATCCACTCCCCTAGAGGCACCCCAACTGGCTTTGCGCCGATCACTGAGAACCGCAAAACCTCCTGAAAGACTCACTTATACCAACTTTTAAGAAACATCACCCCGATGGACTAAATCTATAGAAGGGGTGAATGTAATGAAATCTGTTTGTCTTGCCTGTATTCATTTTGCACTCATGTATATTACCCTCCCCCACTGTGTATAGTTTCACTTCCTCTTTCCTGACTAACCTGGAAGGTTCCAGGTCTTGGCTCTTGGCTCCGCCCCTGACTTCTCTTACTTAAATATCCCAGGATCTGTATGACTCATTCCTGTGAGCCAGTCGGTGTTGAGATGTTAGCTCTGATCTTAGTGATTAAAAGCCAACTTGTTAAAGTCTATAACTTCTAGTTTTGTGGTTATTGAAGGCACATCACTGAGTCACCTAGGTTTGACATTGTGCATTGTAATTGTTTTAAAGAATTCCTTTTAAGTTGGACAGTCAAATACCAGACCACAGCAAGTGTCTTATACATGTAGAGGCCTTCAGGAAACTTCCAAATTATTGCACAGTTCTGATTCCTGGTTTAAGAGCACAAACAATTTTACAAAACTTAAAAGGTACTTGATATAAATATTGTGAATTTTAATTGGGTCATTGTGTGCCTGTTTATTCATAGAGCTGGAGTTTTACTGGAACTCAGTACTTGACAGTTTTGGTGACAAGGACATGATCTTCATGCATCATGGAGTGAAGACCTGATTAACAGAATAAAGAGAAAGAAATGAGAATAGAGTGTGGCAGTACTTGTACTTTTACTGCTGGGGTGAAAGAAGAAAGAATTTACATAGCACTTTTCACATCCCAAAGTGCTTCACAGCCACTATGAGTAATTTTGAAGTGTAGTCATTGTCATAATGTAGGGAATATCCACTTGAGATAAACTTGAGCTCATCCAAAACTCTGCTGCCCGTATCTTAACTCGTACCAAGTCCTGTTCACCCATCACCCCTATGCTCACTGACCTACAATGGCTCCTGGTCCGGCAATGCCTCAATTTTAAAATTCTTATCCTTGTTTTCAAGGAAATAGTGGATGAATTGGTTGCCATCTTCCAAAATTCTATAGATTATGGAACAGTTCCTGCAGATTGGAGAGTGGCAAATGTAACCCCACTACAGGAAACTTTCGTTTAACCGGAGGTTAAAAGTCTGGAAAGTTCTATCTACCGGCAAAATTCAGGAGCCGTTTCCTATAAGTTTTTTTTACTTCTCGTTGCTTTTTTTTCCCCAGTCAGGCTCTGCAAGGTCTGTAGCTAAGCAACAGCTTCAGCTAGAGACGCTTGCAGCTGCAGCCGACTGTTTTGAAGCTGTTGCTAAGCAACAGGGTTTGTTGATTCACACGGAGCTGAAAAGCTCTATGTTTTAACATTAGGGCTGGTTTATACGGCAGTTTTGATGGGACGGCACCAACTCGGTCCCGTCAGTGCCGGATACCAGAAAGTTTCCTGTATTTAAAAAAGGGAGAGAAAACAGGTAACTACAGACAGTAGCCTAACATCAGTAGAAGGGAAAATGCTAGAGTCTATTATAAAGGATGTGATAATAGAACACTTAGAAAATATCAATGGGATTAGACAAAGTCAACATGGATTTGACAAACCTACTGGAGTTTTTTGAGGATGTAACTGGTAGAATAGATAAGGGAGAGCTAGTGGATGTGGTGTATTTGGATTTTCAGAAGGCCTTTGATAAAGTTCCACATAAGAGGTTAGTGTGCAAAATTAAAGCACATGCGATTGGGGGTAATATATTGGCATGGATTGAAAATTGGTTAACAGGCAGGAAACAGAGAGTAGGAATAAATGGATCTTTTTTGGGGTGGCAGGTGGTGACTAGTGGGGTACCGCAGGGATCAGTACTACTTGCGCCCCGAAAAAGTCAGCGCCCCAAGAGGGAGGAGGGGCGCTACTGGAAGCACCCCGCCTCCCTCTTGGGGCGCTGCGAGTGAATATCACGGCGCTGCAGCATGTCGCGCCGTGGTACTGCAGGCCTCCTCCCCTTATTAAAGGGGAGGGGCCTAGCGCAGCGTGACCTGGGGCCCAGCTGGGCCACCAGTGATCGGAGTGCCGGCAAAAGAGCCCGGCACTCAAGAGAAGTGCTGGGCTCACGAAGCGCAGCTGGCACTCCGCGGGGAGGGGGGGGGGGGCGGCTGCACAGAAGGCCGGGGACGGCAAAGTGGGCAGGTGCTGGCAGGCAGCCAGCACCAAAAATGGCTGCCCGGCACCTTTCCTTTAATTTGCGCCACCCTGGCAGCAGGTAGGCCCCCCTGACCCTATCGGACATAACGTCCGGCGGTAAGTCAGGGGATGCTACTGAAGATCGCAGCCAGGGTGTGAGCGGGGCACTGCGCACGGCGATGACGTCAGCGCCGGCGGCGCAGTGCGCTAACGTTTACCACTGCCACTAACCTCCTGCTGAGTTTCACGGGAGGTGTTAGCGGCACCGCGCCAGGCGCTAATTGCTTTGCGCCCTGTTAGCACCCTCTTACAGCGCTAACGGGAGGCACAAATCAACCAAATTTTTACCCGAGGAGTCCATCTCTAACATGAGCAGCACCATGTCGCAGGCGATGGCGGCGATGTGCACTTCCATGGAAAGGATGGTCACCTGCATGTAGCAGCAAATACGCCACTCACATGAGCACATGCTAGCTGTGGGCAACAGATAGCAGGCGCTCATAGACCTCCTCTCAAGGACGGATGTAAATGTTGACTTGGGCCTTCATCGCCCCACTGCTGTGCAGCAAGATGCTCGCCAGCTCCTTGCTAGCAGAGAAGTGCGGGTGGCCCATGAGAGGGATGACAGTGAGAGGGGACATGGAAGTGGGGGCTCTTAAAGCGCTCACACTTCTCCCCCCATTGCCTCCCCCTCAGTCAGAGCCCCACATGCTTCCTCGGATCCCGATGGCCAAGTCTGCCCCTACATAGTCACAGGAGGAGCAGACTTTGCTGGGGCCATCATAGGCTCCAAAACCCCAGGGGACGTCCGCCAAAAGTGTCTACGCAGTCACAGCAGGCAAGTGAGCAGCCTGCCTCTACCACTGCTGAAGCCACAGGGGTTGCACCTCGTAGAAGTGTGCGCGTACGCCGCAGATGCCCTTTTGGAACCAAAACTGTACCCGTAGCACCCAAACAATGGGCGAATATTGCAGCCCATGACCTTTACGAGCTGTCCGCAGTGTACGAAACATTTTCCTTTTACCACAAGGATCTTGTTTGGAAAGTCTCAAACTGCTTTAATCTGACAAAAATTTGCACTATTTTTGGAAATCTGGCTAATATGGCTAAGTCCTTTATTTAGACACAATTGTTGGATTTGTAAAGAGCATCACAGTTTTTTGCAAAATGAAAATAATATGAGGAATAGAGGGAGAGTTTGCTAATATTAAAACACACCAGCAGGAAGATTGGGTTTACATGATACTGATGTGTTTGACACCATCTCCTCTAGAGGGTGCTGCTTTCAGTTTTGTCAACAACAATTCTGAAGGTTAGCTGCTAGGGCAAATCCAGTCTTCCTGCCAATCTGTCAGTTCTTGTTAAATCTGATTTTATCTTACATGCAGCTTATTTTATATGATATTTTGCATTTTGTCCTGTACTCTTTTTCTTTAGGTCTTCTTGGACTGCATATGCTTGCAAGGTGAGGTGTCTCACCTGGCTCTTCTTTCTTCATTCCCTCTGGGGAAGCAGCAATCCTCAGCACCGACTCACCATGCTGGGAAATCTCACAAACACACACATACTGCCTCAAGCTTATCAAACTGCTTCTTGTCAGTGAATCTCTTTCTGTTGTACCTTACTGTACTTTCATCATCAGACACTTGCAGGAAGTTATTACATTAAATATTGAAGAAAAATTCTATATAATAAAAGCTGAAAATGTCTCTCATTTTTCACAGGGTTAAAATGTGTCTATTTTAAGTACTATAACATTAGACGAACTGTCACACTCACTGCTCTTTTACCTCTGGGACCTCAGTTCAATTCAGTCCAAATCATTTCCTCTCCCTAATGCCTGTAAGAAGCCTGTAAAATGTTCAGGCAGGTTTGATCTAAATCTTCATGGTGAAAAAATAACCACAATTCAGCAGAAATCAGACAGGAAAGACCATTCGTATGACAGGTGTAGGAAAATAAATATTGTGCTAATGGAGTAAGGTGTGCTCTTCTGAAGTTGGGATTGGGGGAAAACACACAGCGTTTTACTCTGCACCTGGCATGCCCTGAAAGTGCTACACCTAGCCTGAAAGTGCTTGATAGTGGAGAGGAATTCCATTATCCATCATTCATCTTCATGGGTACAAAACAAACCACTACTTCATTAGTTTATTTTGCATTAGTAAATATTTAAGAAATCAATATTTATACAAAGCTAAATAAAATAAAGCATAAAGCCACTTCCTGATCACACTTGCAGTGTTTGTTCTGAATGTTTGTCTACAACTTATGTTTTTCTTGGACTTCATTTCCAGCAGTGTACACAGATTGAATACACAGCGTTTGTATTGGCCCATAAATTCGGGTCTCCACGGGTGAGTACGCACGGGGTACTCACCCGTAGGCCCAATGGAAGTGCCCGTTTCCTGCATGCACTGCGCATGCGCGGGAAACCGGCACTTCCGTTCCCCTGAACGAAGGGGTTCAGAGGTCGAACGCGTGCGCAGGAGAGGCTGCGCGTGCGCATCGAACTTCGGTCTTTTTTACAGGTTTTCCCGGGAACGTAAGCCTGCAGGATTTAGAAATGTAAAAAGCAGGCGTAAAGCCTGCTTTTTACAAGGTAAGTGGTGAATTAATTAAAATTAAAACATTTTTTCCACAGGTTTATTATTTTTAAATACTTTAAAGCAAGGTAAGTTTATTTTTAGCCCCGTTAGAAAATAAAATTCTTTTTTTCAAAAATTTAAATTATTGTTTAAAATAGTTATTTCATGTAATTTATAGTTTATTTTAAAAATGTGATTAAAAAAAAAATTATTTGAAGATTTAGTGCTATTTTGGGGCCGTAGTATTTATAAGTCTTGACAGCTCTTCCTGTCAGACTTATGAATGGAGCATTCCCTGCTCCGATTGGCTCCCCATGGCCCACGTGATCCCAGGGGACGCTTCGAACTAACTGCGCCCCTGGGATACGCAAACACTGCGCGCCGGCAGCTGGACCAGGCCCCGGATCGGAATTCCACGGGGGCCCACAGCTCAACAGCTGGCACGCAAGGTAAGTGCAGGTCGGGGGAAGCCCCCGACCCGAATTTCTGGGCCATTATATAATTCAGCGCTGCATCAAAGTTTTTACCATGCTGATGATCCAGATATGAAACATATATATACACTATATTAAAAACGCACTGTAATAATAAATATAAAATGCATTCCAACGTGAATTCTTTTGCCAATTACCTTAAATCTGTGCCCTTTGGTTACCGACCCTTCTGCCACTGCAAACAGTTTCTCCTTATATACGCTACCAAAACCTCTCATGATTTTGAACACCTCTATTAAATCTTCCCTTAACCTTCTCTGTTCTAAGGAGAACATAAGAAATAAGAGCAGGAATAGGCCATACGGCCTCTTGAGCCTTCTCCGCCATTCAATAAGATCATGGCAGAACAACCCAAGCTTCTCTAGTCTCTCCATGTAACTGAAGTCACGCATCCCTTGTATCATTCTAGTAAATCTCCTCTGCACCATCTCTAAGGCCTGGACACCCTTTCTATAGTGTGGTGACCAGAACTGGGCACAATGGCCCCGATATTGACTGGGGCGGGTTGCGTAAGCTGGGGGGAGGAGTTTTGGTGGTCGGGGGAGGGTCCAATGGCAGGGATGGAGGTAAGCTTAGGGGGCTGGGAGGAAGCACTGCTACTCCTCCTGGCCCACAAGCAGTGCTGTAAAGTCATATACCTTTTCCATGAAGCAGTCCTCACTTCCCTTTATCTGCCGGGTTTCCCAAGGCCTGGGAAACTCAGCTGGCCAGAGTTAAAGCTGGAAGACAGATTAAATATGGGGCACGCAGCCTCATTATAATATTTTAATAGACACTCCGGCTCCTGGGAGTGGGTTGGCCGCCTGCCCCTCCATCCCACCTGCGTTAAATCGGAAGTGGGTAGGCTGGGGTCGGGTTTGTGATTTTAAAATGTTTACATCTCACCGGACCGCAACCTACCCCCAATACGCCAACTGGACCTAACCAGTGATTTGTAAATATTTAGCATAATCTCCTTGCTTTTGTACTCTACGACTCTACGGCCCCGATACTTACCGGGAGGCAGGGAGGGAGCGGGGTGAGGGGAGCAATATAGCCGTCAGGAAACCAAGAAGAACAGGTTTCCCTCAGGTCCTGCCGAATTTAACGGCAGGACCTGATTACCATTTTTGAAATCCGTTTCCTGGCCACAACAAGCCAGATTGAGAGGCTGGCTGGCTTTCGGGCGGGTAGGCCTGTGGTACCAAGCCACAGCTACAAAGCGTAGAGAAGGGAGGGAGAGATCAGGGATCAAGGCAGACATCGATGGAGGGGGGGTGGGGGAGAGAAATGGGGGAGGAGAGGAGAAGATCACAGGGGGCCGTGGAAAACATGGTGGCCGGGGGGGTCGGGAAGGAGATCGCAGGCCTGGGAGGACACTGGATCATGGGAAGGTTAACAAGGTTAATATCCTCCTCACTGTTTACTACATTTCTGAATTTCATGTCATCTGCAAACTTTGAAATGATGCCCTGTATACCCAAGTCCAGGTCATTAATATATATCAAAAAGGGCAGTCGTCCTAATACCAGTGGACCCCTGGGGAACACCACTGCACACTTCCTTCCAATCTGAAAAACAAACCTTCACCAATATTCTCTGCTTGGAAAAGCTTGGAATGAATTTTCAACTTAGAACTGTTTGATGTTGAGTTTGTTACATAATTCGCCAAGACCTTTTGAATACCTTTCAAGACCTTTCCATTAAAAAAACTTCACCTGGCCACTTAAATTGTTGATATTGGTAAATATGTGTAAGGGGACAAAAAAGACTTCTTAGAATTAAAATTAGAAGAAACTATAACTTCTTAGAATTAAAATTAGTGGAAACTTGAAGGCTGATAAGTTTGTCTCCTATCCCTGTTATAGGAATGTATGACCTAGATAAGACAGGAACTGTAGGCTAATGAGCTGGTCTTTTGTCCTTGCTTAAGATAAGGCAGGACATACAGATGGGATGAAGTAAGCACTCCTGTCCAGAGAAGGAACAGATAATTTAGCCCGCGAATGCTGTAAAGATGGGTTTCTGCGAACCATTTAGCAACCTCCCTGATAAGGGGCAACGAATGGACATAGCCCTTCGCCTATTCTGTAGACCAATCAATGATTGTAGAAGGGGGGTGCACGAGGGGTGCACGCCTAAAGTTAGGGTATAATTGCTGTACGTATTTGATACTCGGTGGAAGAATCCTTTCTCTGGGATGAGACTGAGATTTTCCCCCTGCATATGCTTGAATAAAGATCGTGAAACTTATCCAAGGTGTCCGTCTGGTGAATTCGTGGTTGTTACAGGGCAAGTGTCGACCCCTTATCTCAGGGGGTCCGCTTGAGAGGAGGGAAGACATCTCTTTTACCCAAACAATATGGAATTTTCGAGGAATGCTCTCTGCTAGTGTCATATAGCATGCTCTGTAAGACACTCTCTACTGTATGTGTAAGACTAACTGATGTATAATTTCCAAAATTATGTCTCTTTTATATAGGGGTAATATTCACTGTCTTTGAGGAAAATGGGTGTCCTATTGAGTAAGCATCTTCGAACCTCTGGGTTCAAATTCAGCCCAGAAGCCAATGCATAAATTCAAAAGAATTCTAGAAGACAATTATATCCATCAGACCTTACCTTGAGTAAAGGAATGGATGTATTCAGCAGCTGTTCGGCCATCACAGGATCCAGTTTAAACGTGAACTTTAATACTGACTGAATTATTTCATGTTTCCACAGAAAATCCACCAGTTTCAGGGGCTGTTTCATATCTATTAATTAAAATGAGTTACATATATTTCTAGGTAAAATGTATATTGGTCTGTTCTGCCATTTATCCATTCAAAAGTCCTATGTTAACAGTGCCTATGGGTTTTTCAATATTCAGTATTGACGTGGACACATCTGTCACATTTGCGGTAGGATTTTTCCATTAATGTGATAGCCTGTGACTCTGTAGGAAGACCTTGAAAAGAAAAAATAGGGCAGGCTGTCTAACGGGAGTCCGATCCGCTACTGCCTGGTTGGCAGCCCTGCCAAGATTGAATTTTATCCCCAATGATTCTTTTAACGTGAGATAACTGCGTTTATGGATTTTTTTTATTTATTAAAGACTGTATAGGTTGGCAAACTCACTATCAATGTTCCCAGACCCAGAGAACCCCCTCCCCAATGCCCCTAAAATCTACAATCCCTCTCCCAATGATCTCAGATACCAGACTTGCTCCCAATGTTTGTATAATCTCTTTTTCCAGTGTTCCTGCAAACCTGGGATCCCCCTCTAGGTGTTCCAAGACTCTGGGGCCTACCTCAAAGTATTACCAGGCCCTGAGACCCCCATCCCAGTCATGCGAGATCTCAGAGCCACCCCCAACATTGATAAACCAGTGTCCCTAGTAATAATACTTTACATAATACTCCTGCTCTTATAAAACACTGATTCATAGTGGGCAACACCACGGCAGAGCTATTAATATTGTTATGTCCTGCTACCCTTCTATTCAAAAGGTCCTTGTCAACAGTATCTATGACCTTTTTTGTGTATATTGTGTCCATATCACCTGCCCTATCACAAATTTACATATTTTCCCATTAATGTGATGCTGCAGTAGCAGTCTCTAGCCACTGGGTGCTGCCATTGAGTACTTGAACCTTGAAGATGCTCCCACCTCAGGCCTCCTGCTATGCACTGCATCCCCACAATTGGGTTATCTTCTCATTCCTCCTTTCCTCAGAAGAAATGGTATCTGAAACAGAAACTCTGTCCTGCCTGATGAAGAATTTTAACCACCCACTGGTCATACTCTTAACCCTTCATTCAATGCAGTCACCTGCTGCTTTACATTGTAAGTGTTTATAAATTGCAGTTTTGTGATAAAAATTACAAGGCAAACTCCATACCTTTTGTATCTTTTTGAAAGGTTTCTCAGTATAGATTAGAATTTTCAATAGGGGCATAGAGTTTGTGACAGGACCTCATTTGTATGAAATCCATGCTATTAGAGAGAATGTAACAATCCCATAGTGCACTTTACAGTTTTGGTACGCTTAGACTATAGTCTTGAATGTGATTGGCACAAACATCATCATGTAACTTTAAACAATTTTACTATATGTTGCTGAATCATTCTTCATTTTAGAATATGCCATCAACAGGACATAGAATACAGCTTCCCCAAAGCTAAATGGGCAGGTGTACTGCAATATGGAAGTGAACCATGTAAACCTGTGTCCAATTCTGGGCACCACACTTTAGCAAGGATGTGAAGGCCTTAGAGAGGGTGCAGAAAAGATTTAGAAGAATGGTTCCAGGGATGAGGGACAGGGATGAGGGACTTCAGTTACGTAGATAGACTAGAGAAGCTGAGGTTGTTCTCCTTAGAGCAGAGAATTTTGAGAGGAGATTTGATGGAGGTGTTGAAAATCATGAGGGGTCCAGACAGAGTAGATAGAGAGAAACTGTTCCCATTGGTGAAAGGGTCGAGAACCAGAGGACACAGATGTAAGGTGACTGGCAGAAGAACCAAAGGCAACATGAGGAAAAACTTTTTACGCAGCAAGTGGTTAGGATCTAGAATGCACTCCCTGAAAGGGTGGTGGAGGCAGACTGAATCATGGCTTTCAAAAGAGAATTGGATAAGTACCTGAAGGAAAAAAAATTGCAGGGCTACGGGGGAAGGGCAGGGGAGTGGGACTAGCTGAAGTGCTCTTCCAGAGAGCCAGCACAGGCTCGATGGGCCGAATAGCCTTCTTCTGTACTGTAACCATTCTATAATTCTATGAAGACAGGAAAATCCAACATTCAATCCGTGGTCTGCATTGAGTTAGTTAATCTCAGTTGGGATTAAGTAGTACTTCAAATGTCCACATCACTGGGATAAGGTGAAGGGGGAAAAAAATCAGTCAGGTTTCCTGCTTCTGATTTCTAGCTAATGGCCCCTGCAGGAAAGTGCATCTGCAGGATGCCAAGTGAGAACAGGGTCAAACTTTGCTCTGATGCCCCAAGGCTGACTACTGTACCAGTTAGCACTCACACACAGAAATTGACCATTACTGGGGCTGCTGTCAGCATTCATAGAACTCCCAACATGAGGAGATGAGAATAAGAAAGACAAAGAAAACAGATTCTTGGGAAAAAAATGCTAAAGAATAAATGATGATGCCATTTGAGTGATATGATAAACTATTGCCTATAGACCTTGAGTGTAAAATTGAAAACTCATACATACCTTGCGTGCTCACATCATGCAAGATGTTCAATGCACTGATAGTCAGATTAAAGCTAGTGTCTAAAAGCAAATATAAACTCTGATTGCTGGAATTGGGCAGGTCTTTCAGTGATTCCGATAATCTGAGAAAACAGAAATTTACATATACAGAACAATTCATTCATTTGTTGGCATTTATACAGAAAGAATCCTTCCTATTGAAATTAGCTAAACTGTATTTGCATTTCCTCCACAAAGGGTAGCACTGCAGTCGATACACAGCTAATTGGATATTAGTCCTGAGATCACTGGGGGACATTTTAACCCACCCAGCCCGGCAGGAACGGGGCAGTTAAAATCGCATCCGAAAACTTACCGTCTTGTTCTGCTCCATTCTGCCCACCGCTGCTTTAACTGGGCCCTTTTTCTGGGTGGTTGGGGCACCCGCCTGACTCAGGCCAGAGCGTCATTAATACATCATTCGGACCCTGATAACACTTTAATCGCTGACTGAGTGGTGCATCCACCGTGGCCACCTTGTCAGTCAAATCTGTCAACAGCAGAAGTGCTTCTCCTGGCCCCACAAAAATAATGTAATTTACAACAACTTGCGTTTATATAGCACCTTTAACATAGTAAAATGTCCCAAGGCGCTTCATAGGAGCGTTATCAAACAAAATTTGACCCATAAGGAGATATTGGCCCAGATTTTGCAGTCAGTGGGGAAGGACTGGCGCTCGCCGTTCACTATGCTGACAGCTGCCCACAAAGTTTTTGTGGGCTTTTGAGCGGAATCTTGCTCTAAACTGGCCAGCGCAACGCCCTCTACAGGGGATCTGTGGTGTCTGCGAGCAGGTCAAGAAACAGCAAGGCTCTTCAACCAATCAGATTGAAGAAACCTCACCAAGACAGGCAGAGTCTAAATCAGGAAGTATAAAGCAGGAAGTATAAATTAACTTGTCCCATTACCTTCTCTTTTTGCCTTGCACCATCAGCCAATCCCTCCTGCCTTCCAGCCTATCACAGTCCCTCCCTTCGTTCTTTCCTCCCCTCCTCCCTGTCCTTGTCCCTGCACTTGCTTAAAATTCTGTTACTTCTCTAACCTTTTCCAGTTCTGACGAAGGGTCCTCGACCCGAAATGTTAATTCTGTTTCTCTCTCCTCGATGCTGCCTGACCTGCTGAGTGTTTCCAGCATTTTCTGTTGTTATTTAAGTATAAATTAGATTTAAATCATATACAGAAAGCAAAATAAACACTAGGAAGATGGGATTAAGAGAGAGAGATAAAAGAAAATGTAATAATTAAAAAAAAAACTCCACCACTAATTAACTTCTGAAGGAATAAGACTCCACACTTGTAAAATTGCATTTTATGGATCAGAGAGGTTTTTGGCAGTATTTATCACTTATCACACCGTTAAAATTTTACTTACTCCTGAATCCACCAGCCCTAACTTTTTCTGGGGCGTTTAGTGGTTAACTAGTGTGTAAGTATCCTAACTTCACGCTGTTGCATGTATTTCAATGCTAAGTCTATCTAACGAGGTAACTTGGAACACAACTACCAGATTTCTGCGTTTAATTGCACATCTACGTACTCCAGAAGTTGCTGTCCGATTTACTCCGTAATAATGGCGAGCGTCAACAGCCTCACCATTATTATTAAAACGCAAAATCCGGGCCATTAGGACAGTTTACCAAAAGCTTGGTCAAAGAGGTAGGTTTTAAGGAGCATCTTAAAAGGACAGAGAGGTAGAGAGGTTTAGGGAGGGAATTCTTAGGGCCTAGGAAGCTGAAGGCATAGCCGCCAACGGTGGAGTAATTAAAATCGGGGATACACAAGAGGCCAGAATTGGAGGAACACCGAGATCTCAGAGTGTTGTAGGGATGAAGGAGGTTACAGAGATAGGAAGGGGCAAGAGCATGGAGGAATTTGAAAGCAAGGGTGAGAATTTTTAAATTGAGGTGTTGCCGGACCCAGAGCCTATGTAGGTCAGCGAGCACAAGGGTAATGGATGAACGGGACTAGGTGCAAGTTTGGATATGGGCAGCAGAGTTTTAATTTAAAACTACTTTTCAGCTGGACCGCCAACTGAAATTGGACGCAGGATGCACTGTGCAAACAGTGCATGTAGGCAGAAAGTTTTTAATGTATTATAAATAAACAGATATAGATAGATGTAATCTTAATGTTTTTGCCTATTTGAGCTGGCACTTCTTTTCATGGAGAAATAACTGATTTTGTTTGAGGATGAATTTACAGTCAACATTGCTTCAGAAGTCTTATCAGTTCAGCACTTACATCCTGAACACCATCAAGAGTAGGATAGAAAACAAGGTATAACTGAGGTAGAAACAAGACAACACCATCTTCAATTTTAAAAGCGGATAAATTGAGTGTTGCCAGCATTTTCTGTTGTTATTTAAGTATAAATTAGATTTAAATCATGGAAGGGAAAACTGAGGGAGGTAAGGAATTCCATAGTTATGGGAAAAATAAGTTTGAGTTGTGCAATTGAGTTTCAATTTTAACACAATGGGAATGCAGGGATGAGGAAGAGCAGGTAAGATTGTACTTGGAGCTTGCGAGGAACAAAATATATATTCTGGTTCTCCATATGTCATGTAAATCTATTGGTACATTTTAATTTTGTTCTCTTAAAGTAGGTTGCCAGAGTAAACAAAGTTAAGTATGTAACCTATACAAAGAACAAAATGTTAATGACATTGTGAAATATTTCCAATAAATAAATTATCCCTACGTTTAGACAATTTATATCTCATTAGTGCTCTTAAAGGTTTACCATTTTGCAGTAGAATAATCAATTTCAGGTTTAGATTTACAACAGCAACAGTTCACATAAACAGTTTATCCAGCTATAATCTCAGTCATGGCAGGACCAGATTACAGTGGTGTACAGTGTTACTTCTTTGGCATCATGCCATTCTCATTCCTTTGTGTGTTACTGGTTAGTATAAGGGTGTGTTTCCCTTTTGTGACTGTGCTTATATTTTGCTACCCTATCTTTTACTTGGGTTTTTCCATCCCTTGTTCCTATGCCAGTCACTGTAATTTAATTCTCTTTCTTTAATTCTGATTGTTCACCCCCCCATATTTGGTAACGGCATGGGTTTTGATTGATTTTCTTGTGTCTGCAGTGGTGGTGTTTTCTGTACAGAGTTGCTGCCATTTCACATAACCCTGCTGATTTGTGCGATTTGTGGATTCAGGTGCATTTTTGGCAACATCAGACCTCTGCCCACCAACACAAGTGGCAATGGCTTATCATTGCAGTGTGCATGTTATATTAATTGAGTGTGGTTGTTGGCACTTACTGCCCACTCCAGATTTCCCATTCACAAACACTAGTGAGGTAAAACTCCAGTTGTATAAACGGGCAGCTATCATGAACAGTTGTAGTCTTATTTTAAAACAAACTGAATCTAGCCTGTAATTCTCTCTTTCACTTATCTGCTAGTGATCTAACACATTTCATGTACTGATCAGCTGAATAGTTAGCAGTCAACTTAACTATTTTCTATATTCATTGTATCGGAGACCAGAAAAGGCCACCCCAGAAACCAATCCTTTTGTTGGTGATTTTTAAATGTTTATCAAGATGAGCAATATTCACACTGATGAATGTAACACATTTCCAGTACCAGCTTCAAGTACACTCAGGTCACAAATAGTACCCTTAGCTACACATCAAAGTCATCTGTACTCTGGCACAACAATGTTTCTTAGCCCTAACCTCACGAAAGCATTTTCCACTGCTCCAGCATTTTCCATTTCCCACACCAACAACACTTGTGGCCTGTTTGAATGAGATTGCCCATTTAGAGCACTTTGGTGCTGTGGGTCTATAGCCACTGATACCTGGGTTGCTACTGCCTAACACATTTCAAGTGGGATCCTTATAGCTGCTTGAGAAGGCTTTCATTTCATCAGTTGAATTCAAAATGAAGTCTTGGAGATGAAAGGACAGCTAGTATGTTCCAGTGGTAAGGCTTACTACATGCTTACTGGAAAATTCCCCATGAAGTTTTATTGTTGGGGTTATTGTAGTTTTTTGTTTTACCCCTTCTAGAAAACATTATGGTAGCTGAACTATAGGAAGGGCTGATTATTCATGCTGTGCCATGGTGAAAGCAAATGTATTATTTTGATGGCTCAAGGGCTCTTGCTTGACAGAGGATTGAGTCTGTGTTGTCTTTGGATAAATAGGAGCAGTGCGTGACTAAATCTGCAAGCATCTCATGGTGGGAGCGAAGAGATTTCCTTTTTGATATTTTTGATGAAACTCTAACCATGTTCATTATACTCATGTTTACAATTTAACTACAATAGTGGATGCTTTCCACTCCGGACACTCAATTCAACAAATAATACTCCATAGGACTTATTCTGCAATCTGGCACTCACCGAGAACATGGCCTAGAAATTCACGCCAAGGGTGACACAGGGAATAATCCGTGTACCTGATTGATGAGGCCTGAGACGCACCCGATATTATCATTAAGCCGGCAAGCTGTAAATTTGCTAGTGAAGTGGAATGGAGGATCGGACCATTGTGATGCAAGCAGCAGGGCTCAAGTAAGTGGTTAAAGGGTCAATTGAGATTGGGGATGACCGGGCAGAGAGATGACAAGGAAGGGAGGCGATCGGGTCGGGAGGTAGCGGCAGGTGATCGGGAGGTAGCGGTGGGTGATGGGGTCGGGAGGTAGCGGTGGCTGATGGGGTCGGGGGAGTAGTGGTGGGTGATGGGATCGGGAGGTAGCGGTGGCTGATGGGGTCGGGGGAGTAGTGGTGGGTGATGGGGTCGGGGGTAGTGGTGGGTGATGGGGTCGGGAGGTAGCGGGGGGTGATGGGGTCGGGAGGTAGTGGTGGGTGATGGGGTCGGGGGGGTAGCGGGGGTGATGGGGTCGGAGGGTAGCGGTGGGTGATTGAGTCGGGGGGTAGCGGTGGGTGACGGGGTTGGGGGTAGCGGGGGTGATGGGTCGGAGGGTAGCGGTGGGTGATTGAGTCGGGGGGGTAGCGGTGGGTGACGGGTCGGGAGGTAGCAGTGGGTGATCGGGTCGGGAGGTAGCACTCCTGCTCCTTCCAGCTCCACATTCAGGTAAGGATATTTTAAACATTCACCTTGTTGGTTGTGGCCTAACAGACGATTCCTTTAAGGACCACCTGATAGGCCGCATGTAGGCCTGGTTTAGCTGAGTGCAGCTAGTGATACCATGGGCACTGCACGCCAAGTTTTTGGCCTTTAGCAATATGGCGGGTGGCACACTGCTGGCTCGTAATGACCGCGTGTTTCCTGCCCACCATATTGGAGGCTCAGGTGGCCGTTTAGTGCCCGAAGTGTTCTAGGACCATATCTCAGGAAGTCATGGGCATGCAGCCTGTGATTATCCATTAAATTTAATAAAAGGAGAAACATGGACTGCACATCTACAATTTGCTGCAACGTGTTTCCTGTGAGCATCATTCCCCATTGGAAGAACCATATTACAGAATCAGTCCTGATAAACCAAAGCCAAAGGATAAGGATGCTTATACTTTTTGAACTCATTTTGCCAACAGCAATTTTAACAAATTGCACTAACAAGTTAGAACCCAAATTCAAAATATTGTAACACCACAGAAAATGAGTGGGATGCAAACATACCTCACAGACCTCATAACATTAGTATTAGCAAATGTTGAATAATTAAACCTGCTATTGCAACAATATTTAAAGACATCTGGAAGTCTGAGTACCAGGAGCATTATAGCTGAACAAAGGAAAGACCAGAGCGAGAAATCCTGAAAAGTCTTGTTTAAATGAGGTCATAACACCATAATGTCATTTTAGTGTCTGAACATCACAGCTGAAGCTCAGTACCCATATAAAACAGGTGTTGCACGCTCATCCAATTCTGCCATGTTGGTTTCTGTTTCTTAAAGGGGAATCTGCTTGCTAATTGTATCAAGTAACTGCACATTAACCCAGCAATTTCATGGTGTCCTTGGATATCTCTACTGCAGCAATTCACATCTTTGTAATGCTGCAATTCATCTGCCATCTGTAGGTGTTAATGAAGGGACAGTAATTGAGTTTTGTCCAAATAGGACATAGCCATCCTTCTGTAACTACTGGTTCTGCAGAGGGAAGGGCACCATCAGAGGAGGCATGTAGTTCTGGCCCAGTCTAGGTGTCCAATATCAAATGCAACCGGATACACTTTACACAATTTAACCCTGCAAAGGGCTATTGTAATGGAACAGGTGGAGAAGTACAGAACCTGTCTCAACTCATGGCAGAAAAGATCCCTGGCCATGAGACTTTTTGAACATACAAAATGCTGGTACTTTGTGTGGACTGTACACTTGGCATTTATTCCTTACCATGTTTCATGGGTCACAGGGCAAATGCAGTGATATGGCGGCAATACAGAGTGCAGTGCTGAATCATGGACATCCATGTATATTTGGAAAGATCATAACCATATTTATATGAATGTCATCTGTGGAATGAAACATATCAAGATAGAAAAATGTAGATTGTAATGTTCGATTGGTAGCTCCAAATTAACTTCAGAGTTAAGGCAGATCCCTCAAGAGATTAACTAAACTTGGGTGGTGTCCAGTACTGCGAAAATTATGTGAGGGGCGGGAAGGCAGTCCCGTTGTTGTGACAGCGGGAGCTGCTGTTTGGGCACTGCATCCACCTGTAGCATGCCCGATACAAGACTCCCAAAACAAGCGCTCTACTCGGAGCTCCGGCACGGCAAGAGAGCCCCAGGTGGGCAAAGCCTCCTTGAAAAAGTGTAACATCCCCATCGACACCTGGGAATCCCTGGCCCAAGACCGCACAAAGTGGAGGAGAAGCATCCGGGAAGGCACCGAACACCTCGAGTCTCTTCACCGGGAGCAAGTGGAAGCCAAGCGCAGGCAGCGCAAGTAGCGTACGTCAACCCAAGCACCCCACCCACCCGCCCCTTCAACCACCATCTGCCCCACCTGTGACAGAGACTGTAGGTCCCGCATTGAACTCATCAGTCACCTGAGAACTCATTTTTAATGTGGAAGCAAGTCATCCTCGGTTCCAAGGGACCGCCTAAGAAGAAGCACAATGAGCTTATCTTACACTATAATGGGCAGCATATGAAGCAAAGGGGTGCTTTATCTGGCAACAGCAGATTTTAAAGGGCTGCTTCTTGCCTTAAAGCTACTCTGATGCTATGAAGTAGAAATGGCTGTAGCAAGACAAGGAAAATGAACAACACACACTTCCAGGATGCAACTTTGGAGGTCCTGATGTAGGAGATGCTGAAGAGAGGGGTGGTCCTATTTGGAGTGGAGGACCATCCCTGTCTGAAGGGTAGCAAGCAAGCTCTCTGGACGGAGGTTGCAGAACGAGTAAATGTTATTTCATCTGTGACTAGATCCTGGGAACAACTGCGGAAGACATTTGCTGGTCTCTGTGTTCACAGTGCATCTTATCAGCAATTCACTGTTAGTTTGGTGAAGTGTCACAAAGTGAAAATGCACAGCACCCTGGCAGTGATACCTAAACATATAGAATGTAATTCTGACCCAATGTGACGTTAAAAGGACTTTAAGATTCAGCGTATTACAGACATGACATATCTGAGAGGGGACAGAGAGAAAAAGAGAATGGAAGTCAAACAGAAACATGTGGAGAAAGAAACAAACTACAGTGGGGAAAACCAGAGACAGTTACAGGAAGATATTCATGCAAACATGATTGTGACCTTTGGTGCAGTATCTGATAATCTTTCTGCACGCTGATTGCTCCTGCCCTCCCCTACCCAGCTCACCCTCCGTGCGGTGGTTTATACCTAACTTGCCTGTTATGCTGTTTCTATGGGCAAAATTTAAAAGTAAAATAAAGTGGTCAGGCGCAGAAGCTGAAAAAAGTACATTTGCATATGTAAAGCTTCTGATATTTTTGTTCTTGCATTTATATTAGTTCCTCTAAACTGTTTTTGTTTATCCTAAGTTCCAAGTTATAAATGCCGTTTCTCCTCCCTGCACTGTTGAAGTCAGGACTCACTGTGCAGTCTGCTACTTTAACTCATTCTTACCTTGTCTCTCTTCTACTCTTTTCAACTTTGTTGTGTCCTGCACTATGGGCCTTAACCCTTCACCTATGATTAGCAATTTTCAAAAAAAGTTTATACTTTGCTAGTCTGTACAAAAGCAGAATATTAGCTGTGATGTGTAAAATCCACTGCCACTGGAAGATGGGTGAAGTTAGAACAATGATCTGCTTTGAGCATGATTTACTCCCCATGCTTCCAAACAGTCCCAGGACTTACAAGAGATGCTGGACAGATTTAGCTGAGCAACAATAGTTTGTGATTTTTAATGAATCATATATTCACTGGGCCAGTTAGAAATATTAACTAATTAATATGACAGTTTATAATTTGCCAGCAAGCAGTGTTGTCCAATTTGTCAGTATAGCTCCTTGCTTGCAGCAGAGTTTAAATATTATTTCCAACAAGCGCTGGTATCAAGTGAACCAAAATGCATAAAAGACATTAACTCTCTTTATCTTGCTCAAAATAACCATCAACCTTATGTGAACTGTTGAGGTTAACAGGATATGGGCCCTCCTCCTTCATGTGCACATGATCACACAGTGTTGTTTTGTTTCTTAACACTCTCCCTAGAATACTGAAGTATCGCTTTTCCTTGTTGAAATCCAAGTTAAAAGTGATGATGTGTGAACGAGTTCCAAAGGGAATGACTAACTGTAATTCCTCAAAAACTTCCATTATAAGTTGACAAAGATAGACAATAAAACCTCTATTGCACATCTCCTCATGTTACTTACAGGAGACTTTCTAATCTTGTGCTTGGCTTCTCATATGATAGAGCATGCAGCCTTGTTCCTGTGGTAAAGACATTCTGTTTCCTGAAACATCCCAGGGTTTGGCCTGGTTGAATGTCAGGCTCAAAATCTGGCCCAAACATTTAACTTGACACAATTCAATAGAGTTGTGATGATAAATATTATGAAAAAAACAAATCAATACTCTTAATATAAGTGACTTACATAGGAGACAAGGGACATAATAGAAGTGTCATGCAAAGTTAACAAAGGATGTTTGTAATTGTCTTTATCTATTTTTAGATCCAACTTGAATGTATAATCAATATAAAAGGAGTTTTGAGGGGAGTACTATTCCCACCAAAGAGCCTGAAACAAGTTGTGGAAGTTTCAATTCCTATCACACAATCTGGATGTTGCACAATCTACTTCAGTTTCCACTAAAATGTAGCAGTCACTAAAATGTGGCAATACATTCCGGCTTTTGGTATTGTTTAAAATATTTATATCTAATGGGTTCTCTCATTCCCCACTGTTTTAGGTTCTTTTGATACTGTCCTTGTAATAGGTCAATTGTTTATAAAGCAGCATTGCTCCTTAAAGGGACTCCCATATGCTATCTTTTGCCATTAGAAAGCATGGGGAATGAATTGCGACTGAGTAAAAGGCTCCTTTGCATGTAGACTCCATTAGCACAGTGTCCATTAGTCAGGTTAGGATATGCAAGGAAAAGCTACAATAGCTTATGCGAGCCAAAACATATGCTGCCGTGAGGTTCACTGTAAACGTGAGACCGTAGGAGCAGCTGTGTAGGTTCTCTCGTGCAGTTGGTTCTCATTTGTGAACCACAATGTTGTGTATGTACCTTTAAGAGAATAACTGGTCTCAGACTGCAGTACCGGCAGTGACCACCCCTGTATAAAAGGCGCTAGTAAGCCTCTGTAGTTTCAGTTTCCCGATTGACTTCATTCAGTAAAGACTTGTTTTGTTCAACTCCTGCTGTCCGTGTCTCAATAATACTGGTGACGAGCAGATACGAACTTACCTACAGTCTGCACCACCTCCTGGGATCCATTCCTGAAGCGAAGTGAGCAGAGGTCGAGGCCAGAAGGAAGAAAGAAGCAGTAGAAACGGGCGTCGACCGTGGGCATCCGCCCCTGAGTCAGCAGAGTTGAAGATTGCTGGAGAAGCTGTCAAAAGCGGGGCCTGGTTCCTGTCGACGGTGCCTCAGCTAATCGGGCTAGTGGTAGGTAGTACACTGATCCTTCCTGGGCTGCGGCGGTCGCGAACTCGAGCGGGTGGCTTGCAACTGGGCCGAGCAGCGTTGTCGGGAAGAGGAGAGAGGGAGGGTGGAGCACACAGGTCGCGGCCGGTGCTACGAAGCCGGGCTGTGTACAGACCTGAGAAGAGGGAGGCAAGAGTCCCACAGGGTTGTTCCACGACGGGAAAATAATAAAAAAAGAAATATTAAACGCGCAGGAAACCACGAGGAGCTGCAGGTTACAACGGAAACCGTGGAAAGCAGCGCTAGCAACAGCGGGGAAGAAGGCAAAGCACGGGAGGTGCCATCTTAATCAGCGGGGAAGAAGGCAAAGCGCGGGAGGCGCCATTTTGTTAAATCGGGGAAGAAGGCAAAGCGCGGGAGGCGCCATTTTAGATTTTCAAAATGCCGAAGACTGGCTGTATCACTGCCTTTGATAATACAATAGAGGACTGGACCACGTATGTGGAAAGAGTCGAGGTATATTGCGAGGCAAACGAAATAGCCGATGAGAAAAAGGCATCGGTATTGCTAAACTTAATGGGCGCTAGAACGTACGGCCTATTGCGGGACCTGATTACTCCAGCCAAACCGAAGGCGAAGAGTTTTAACAAAATTGTTGCTGTCCTACAGGAACACCTAAACCCTGCACCGCTGCTGATAGCAGAAAGATATAAATTCCACAGGAGAACTCAGCATAAAGATGAGAGCAATGCTGAGTACCTTACGGAACTACGCAAGCTATCAAAGCACTGCCAGTTCGGAGCAGGACTGGCAGATACCCTATGGGACAAATTTGTCTGTGGACTCCTGAGTGAAGGAACACAGAAGAAGTTACTCTCAGAGAAAGAGCTGACGCTAGATAAGGCTTTCAGCATGGCAGTAGCGTACGAAGCAGCAGCCAGGGGAGCTGCGGAAATACAACAAAAGCCACAGGAATACGGCACCCACGCAATGACACGGGGATTTGCAAAATGTTATCGCTGCGGCAGAACTAACCATGACCAGAAGGACTGCTGGTCCAAGGACAAAATATGCAGGCAATGCGGAAAGATGGGACACATTGCACGAGTTTGCAGGTCTGAGAAGAAGACCAGCGACAACAAAAAGGCTACTAAGGAACCGTACAAGAAAGTACAAAAGATGATGGACAGTAGTTCCAAAGACCAGATGAGCGATAGTGAATCCGGGAACAAGAGACTAAGCTGTCTCAAACTTCACAATGTAATCGCAAAAGAGGATCACCGAACCATTTGGGTCACCCTCACGATAGCAGGGTCCCAAGTTAAAATGGAATTGGATACAGGATCAGCGCTAACCATCATGAATCGACGAGACTACGAGCGGCTATTCTCACACATACCCTTGAGAGAGACATCCATCGTCTTGACGACGTATACGGGGCAAAAAGTATACCCCAGAGGAAAAATAAGGGTGCCTGTCGAATACAACAGCAAGAAAATATGGAAATTGTATCTCTACACACTGCCAAATGGTGGACCACCGTTATTGGGATGGGAATGGATCAGGAAGATAAACTTAGTTTGGCACTCCATTCATGCAATGACGGTGGATGGTAAAAAAGATGAAGACGTCACTCCTGGATGACTGTCAACAATCTTAGCTAACGCCAAAGAGGTATTTCAACAAGAACTGGGCACGCTTAAAGGCGTAACCGCCTCAATAAAAATAGAAGAGAATGCAATTCCCAAGTTTTTCAAAGCAAGACCGGTACCATATGCAATTCGCCCAGCCGTCGAGGCAGAGCTGGAGAATCTGGAGAAGGCAGGCGTGTTGTCTAAGGTCGACTGGAGCGAGTGGGCGACACCCATCGTTCCGGTCATGAAGAAAACGTTATGCAATAAGTCTGAGGAGCCAAGGAAGGTTCGCATCTGTGGGGATTTCAAGGTGACGGTGAACCCAGTCCTTCACACAGTACAATATCCTCTTCCAATGATAGAAGACATCTTCGCCTCACTGTCTGGAGGGAAGCGTTTTACAAAAATTGACCTAGCACAAGCATATTTGCAGATGGAGGTTGAAGAGTCCTCTAGGAAGTATCTCACGATAAACACTCACAAAGGTCTTTACCAGTATCATCGATTGGTATTCGGAGTAGCATCAGCTCCGGCGATATGGAAAAGAGCGATGGAACAAGTCCTGCAAGGGACTCCGGGGACTCAGTGTTACTTGGACGACATCCTTGTGACAGGCGAAGATGACAGTGAACACCTTAACAACCTAGAACAGGTGCTCACTAGACTACGGGAACATGGGCTACGAGCCAACCGCCCCAAGTGCGAGTTTTTTAAGAAACAGATATCGTATTGTGGCCACGTGATTGATGAAGAGGGGTTACATAAGTCCCCTGACAAAATTGAAGCGGTTGTTAAGGCCCCAGCGCCTGAAAATGTGTCGCAACTGAGGTCATTCCTCGGATTGGTGAATTACTACCATAAGTTTTTGCCGAATTTGTCGACAATTCTGCACCCACTGAACGCCCTGCTGCGAACGGGAGTAGCATGGAAATGGAGCAATGACTGTAAGCGGGCCTTTCAGAAGAGTAAGGACTTAATCACTTCAAGAGAAGTATTGGCTCACTACAACCCAGCACTGCCGATCAGACTGGCGTGTGATACGTCTCCCTACGGCATTGGGGCGGTACTGTCACATAAATTCCTTGATGGTTTAGAGAGGCCGATAGCTTTTGCGTCACGCTCGTTAACTTCTGCCGAGCGTAACTACGCCCAGATTGACAGAGAGGCCCTCAGCCTAGTGTGGGGGGTGAAGAAGTTCAATCACTACCTGCACGGTCAAAAATTTACTCTACTAACCGATCATCAACCTCTTGTCTCCATTTTCAACCCTCAGAAGGGCGTACCGATAATGACAGCACAACGGCTGCAGAGGTGGTCCCTTTTCCTAGGGGCACACCAATATGACATCGAGTACAAAGGAACTAAACAGCATGGGAATGCTGATGGATTGTCGCGCCCACCGTTGCCGACGGTGGAAGAAGAGCTTGCAGTGGATCCTGTGGAGTTATTCCACTCGACTATTGTCGAATGTCTCCCTGTGATGAATGCAAACATAGAAAAGGAAACACAGAATGACCCGACACTATCACGGGTCTATGATTTAACGGTGAAGGGATGGCCAGCACATGGCGAACCACTGCTGCCAGCATTCTCGCCGAGAAGTGAACAGCTGTCAGTGTGCCGAGAAACCTTGATGTGTGGATCCAGAGTAGTAATTCCACCTAAGTTGACGGATAGAGTGCTCAATGAGCTTCATGAGGGTCATCTGGGTGGGGTAAAAATGAAGAACTTAGCCAGAGCGTTTGTGTGGTGGCCGGGAATCGATAGAGAAATCGAAGAGATGACCAAGAGCTGTGCAGGATGCCAGAAGGTCCAAAACGCCCCACCACAAGCTCCTCTACATCCATGGGAGTGGCCCTCATCTCCATGGCAAAGGGTGCACATTGATTTTGCTGGTCCCTTCATGGACTCGATGTTGTTAATTGCAGAGGATGCACATTCAAAGTGGCCAGAGGTAATAAAAATGTCCTCAACCACCACGGAAAAAACTATCACAGTTTTACGAACCATATTCGCCAGGAATGGGCTGCCTGAACAGATTTGCTCCGACAATGGACCACAGTTTGTGTCTGAAGAGTTCCGGAGGTTCTTAAAGAACAATGGTGTTAAGCATTACACATCTGCCCCATATCATCCAGCCACTAATGGATTGGCCGAGAGGTTTGTTCAAACATTCAAGAAGGCTATCAAGGCAATGTGTAATGAAGATTTACCCCTACAACACAAGGTGGACAACTTCTTGTTTGCCTACCGGAATGCGACACATGCGGTTACCAACCAAACTCCAGCCATGATGTTCTTCAATTGAAGACTACGATGCCGCTTGGATTTGGTTAAGCCAAACGTCCGAAGAGATATGGAGAACAGGCAGTTTCAGAATATGAATGAAAGGCCGACCAGGAGTTTTAAGATAGGTCAACCAGTTTTGGCCCGGGACTACTGCACTGAGAAATGGCAGCCAGGAACGATTTGTACACAGCAAGGACCTCTCATGTATACTGTGGATGTTGGAGAGAGCATTGTAAGACGCCATGCTGACCAGATTCTAGAGTCACTGGAAAACGTCAACTCCACACCACGATCTGATACACCTGACAATGAAATCGACGTACCAATTGCAGCTACCGCAGAATCGGTGATATTGGAAGCAGATGAACCAAACAACGACATTGATCCCGACTCAACCTTGCCAGAAGAACCTGATACCCCAAAGAGGCGTTATCCAGACAGAATCAGGAAGCCTCCTCAAAGACTGAACTTATAATTGCTTAACTTCAACTAATGTACCTAGCAACTGTAATTGTGATTGTAATTAGTTATCATTTAGTTGTTAAATGAATGTTATGTACTGTTTATCTAAAAGGGGAGGAATTGTTGTGTATGTACCTTTAAGAGAATAACTGGTCTCAGACTGCAGTACCGGCAGTGACCACCCCTTTATAAAAGGCGCTAGTAAGCCTCTGTAGTTTCAGTTTCCCGATTGACTTCATTCAGTAAAGACTTGTTTTGTTCAACTCCTGCTGTCCGTGTCTCAATCATACACGGACATAATACACAACTTCAGGACTTTGATTAAAAAAAAATGAATCCTTGTATCAACAAACCACTGAACATGGAAAACTGGGCGACTGTTTCTCAAAACTCATTTTTTGATCCAAGCCTTAATGAAAAGTCACAACAGAGAAAATCAGGAGTTAACATGCCTCATTAGAAGCTGCCAGTGCTCCAGTTAAGGTTGGGCATAAAGAGTAAAGAAACTTACTATGCACATAACACTATTGAGAGAGGTAGGATATAGGTAGAATTTTCAACCAATTAATTCTATCAGATTAAAACAATCCAAAATTTAAAGTAGAAAATTAAAAATCTGTAATCAGTCACATGATAATATCAAGAGTAATAGGAATGACTCACCTAGATTTCCATGCTTTTCAGTAAGAGGTATGTTAATAATTAGATGTACTAGCTGATCTTTGTGACGATGCTCATGGGCAAATATAAAATCACACTCCCTTCCGTTAAATATTTGTTTTTCCCCCACTGTAGTTTTTTTCTTTCTCTCTGTATTCTGTCTGATGTCCATTCTCTTTCTCTCTCTATTCTGTCTGATGTCCATTCTCTTTCTCTCTCTATTCTGTCTGATGTCCATTCTCTTTCTCTCTCTATTCTGTCTGATGTCCATTCTCTTTCTCTCTCTATTCTGTCTGATGTCCATTCTCTTTCTCCCTGTATTCTGTCTGATGTCCATTCTCTTTCTCTCTCTATTCTGTCTGATGTCCATTCTCTTTCTCTCTCTATTCTGTCTGATGTCCATTCTCTTTCTCCCTGTATTCTGTCTGATGTCCATTCTCTTTCTCCCTGTATTCTGTCTGATGTCCATTCTCTTTCTCCCTGTATTCTGTCTGATGTCCATTCTCTTTCTCTCTCTATTCTGTCTGATGTCCATTCTCTTTCTCTCTCTATTCTGTCTGATGTCCATTCTCTTTCTCCCTGTATTCTGTCTGACGTCCATTCTCTTTCTCTCTCTATTCTGTCTGATGTCCATTCTCTTTCTCTCTCTATTCTGTCTGATGTCCATTCTCTTTCTCTCTCTATTCTGTCTGATGTCCATTCTCTTTCTCTCTCTATTCTGTCTGACGTCCATTCTCTTTCTCTCTCTCCGATGTGCCAGCCTAGAAATTGGATCACACCCGAACTGATGCGCATTCCCATTTCCATGTGCGTTGCACATGCCTACAGAGGCCGATGGCAGGACCACGGAAAACTGGTCCGTCGGCCTTATCTGTTTAGTACTGCGAGCTGCAAGCACCAGCCACGGCCCAAGAGACAACTCACCAGTCTCGGGAGGCACTTTGTTCACATTTGAGTCTAATTATTTTGTGTTTCATAACATTTATTTCAGTAGCACATTTCATAGTTAGTGAAAATGAGAACACGATTAAACGTTAGGTATCTGAGAGCCAATGCATCAGTTACCGATGTCCTTTAGCACTGCAGTGCTTAGCTGTGTGTGGAGCTGCATGAGTCTGGGGTGGGGCGGGGGATCTGTTGAGCTGAGCTGCATGAAGGAAATATGAGGAGAAGCTGGGATGGGCTGGCTGGGTTGGGACTCTGGCAGCGATAGTACTACGGATACAGTAGCATAGTGGTTATGTTACTGGACTAATAATCCAGAGACATGAATTCAAATCCCACCACAGCAGCTGGGAAATCTAAATTCAGTTAATTTAATATATCTGGATTAAAAAGCTAGTATCAGTAATGGTGATCATGAAACTACCGGATTGTTGTAAAAACCCTTCATTAATGCCTTTTAGGGAAGGAAATCTGCCATCCTTATCTGGTCTGGCCTATATGTGACTCCAGACCCACAGCAATGTGGTTGAATCTTAACTGCCCTCTGAAATGGCCTAGCAAGCCACTCAGTTGTACCAAACGGCTACAAAGAAGTATACTAAGAATAAAACTGGACGGACCACCCGGCATCAACCTAGACACCGGACATGACAAAGTCAACCCTGCAAAGACCTCCTCAGTAACATCTGGGGGCTTCTGCCAAAATTGGGAGAACTGTCCCACAGACTTGTCAAGCAACAGCCTGACATAATCATACTCACAGAATCATACCAATCAGCCAATGTCCCAGACTCCTCCATCACCATATGTCCTGTCCCACTGGCAGGATAGACCCACCAGAGGTAGTGGTATACAGTCAGGAGGGAGTGGCCCTGGGAGTCCTCAACATTGACTCCAGATCCCATGAAGTCTCTTGGCAGCAGGTCAAACATGGGCAAGGAAACCTCCTGCTGATTACCACCTACCACCCTCCCTCAGTACTACTCCATATTGAACACCACTTGGAAGATTCACTGAGGGTAACAAGGATACAGAATGCACTCTGGGTGGGGGACTTCAATGTCCATCACCAAGAGTGGCTCGATAGCACCACTACTGACCGAGCTGGCCGAGTCCTGAAGAACATAGCTGCAGACTGGAATTGGATCAAAGTTCTGCCACATCCAGTCGTGAATGGTGGTGGAAAATTAAACAACAGGAAGAGGAGGCTCCATGAGCATCCCCTTCCTCAATGATGGCAGAGCCCAGCACGAGTGCCAACACAAGGCTGAAGTGTTCACAACCATCTTCAGCCAGACGTGGATGATCCAACTCGGCCTCCTCCGGAGTTCCCCACCATCACAGAAGCCAGTCTTCAACCAATTCAATTCACTTCACCTGATATCAAGAAATAGCTGAGCACACTGGATACAGCAAAGACAATGGGCCCCGACAACATGCCAGCTGTCGTGCTGAAGACTTATGCTCCAGAACTAGCCGTGCCTCTAGTCAAGCTGTTCCAGTACAGCTACAACATTGGCATCTACCGAACATTGTGCAAAATTGCCCAGGTATGCCCATAAAAAGCAGCACAAATCCAATCTGGCCAATTACCGTCAGCTGTGGCTCAGTGGGTAGCACTCTCGCCTCAGAGTCAGAAGGTTGTGGGTTCAAGTCCCACTCCAGGGAATTGAGCACATAAATCTAGGCTGACACTCCAGTGCAGAGCTGAGGGAGTGCTGCACTGTCGGAGGTGCCGTGTTTCGAATGAGACTTTAAACCGAGGCCCCGTCTGCTCTCTCAGGTGAACGTAAACGATCCCTTGGCACTATTTTGAAGAAGAGCAGGGGAGTTATCCCCGGTGTCCTGGCCAATATTTATCCCTCAATCAACATAACAAAAACAGATTATCTGGTCATTATCACATTGCTGTTTGTGGGAGTTTGCTGTGTGCAAATTGGCTGCCACATATCCCACATTACAACAATGACGACACTCCAAAAGTATTTTATTGACTGTAAAGCGCTTTGAGATGTCTGGTGATCGTGAAAGGCGCTATATAAATGCAAGTCTTTCTTTCTTTCTATCAGTCTACTCTCAATCATCAGCAAAGTGATGGAAGGTGTCGTCGACAGTGCTATCAAATGGTACTTACTCACCAATAATCTGCTCACTGATGCTCAGTTTGGTTTCTACCAGGACCACTCAGCTCCAGACCTTATTACAGCCTTGGTCCAAACATAGACAAAGGAGCTGGATTCCAGAGGTGAGGTGAGAGTGACTGCCCTTGACATCAAGGTAGCATTTGACCGAGTGTGGCATCAAGGAGCCCTAGTAAAACAGAAGTCAATGGGAATCAGGCGGAAAACTCTCCACTGGCTGGAGACATTCCTAGCATAAAGGAAGATGGTTGTGGTCGTTGGAGGCCAATTATCTCAGCCCCAGAACATCGCTGCAGGAGTCCCTCAGGGCAGTGTCCTAGGCCCAACCATCTTCAGCTGCTTCATCAATGACCTTCCCTCCAGCATAGGGTCTGAAGTGGGGATGTTCGCTAATGATTGCACAGTGTTCAGTTCCATTCGCAACTCCTCAGATAATGAAGCAGTCCATGCCACATACAGAAAGACTTGGACGACATTCAGGCTTGGGCTGATAAGAGGCAAGTAACATTCACGCTACACAAGTGCCAGGCAATGATTTTCTCCAACAAGAGAGAGTCTAACCACCATCCCTTGACATTCAATAGCATTGCCGAATCACCCACCATCAACATCCTGGGGTCACCATTGACCTGGTACCCCATCCATCACATTAAACATTCACTCCAACCACCACTGGCTTACCGTTGATGCAGTGGGTACTATCTACAAGATGCACTGCAGCAACTCATCAAGGCTTCTTCAACAGCACTTCCCAAACCCACGACCTCTATCAGCTAGAAGGACAAGGGCAGCAGGCGCATGGGAACACCATCACCTCCAAGTTTCCCTCCAAGTCACACATCATCCTGACTTGGAACTATATCACCGTTCCTTCGTCGTCGCTGGGTCAAAATCCTGGAACTTGCTCCCCAACAGCACTGTGGGAGTACCTTCACCTCACGGACAACAGCAATTCAAGAAGGCGGCTCACCACCACCTTCTCAAGGACAGTTAGGAATGAGCAATAAATGCTGGCTTTGCCAGCGATGCCCACATCCCATGAACAAATAAAAAAAGGTTGTAGTAATATTGCAAATGGGAAGCAGAGATGCCGTTAGATTTTGAAGTGAAGGGCCATGGGAAATGACTAGATTAGTGACTGCGACTGTGCAAATAGTGGAGGCCAGATACCTGGTAGAGATCCATGGAAGGGTGAGAGCTGGAGAATGCAGAGTGATCAGGAACACAAAGCGACCTGGAGCCAGCATCAGATAGTAGACAGGAACAAAGTCATCAGCATATGATTACATCCTTTATGTCAGATTGTAAGGTGTCAGACCTGAGTTGAGGCAAGCCCTGCAGTACAAAGATCTGGACAGGTATAGCATTGGTAATATGGAACAAGGCTGTTGACTTTGTATGGGTAAGGGGGGTAGGCAGAAGATATCAGACTTCTTAAAAAGACAATGGAAAAGTTATAGGCAAATGAGTGAATTAGTGACATTTTTAATGTCAATTTTTTTTGTTTTTGTTTTCCATGGCGTGCATGAGGAACTGTTATGCAACTGTTATCACATAAACTTGTTTAATAGATTGGAGGTATGAATTTCCACTGAGGTTCTTCTAATCATCTGCTGTAACTTTGGTGGAAGAGCCACGGAAACTCCCAAAAAATGACAAACAGCATTTTCCAGGATTTCTGTGGCTCTTGCACTGAAGTTATGGCTCACGATCAGGAGAATCCCAGTGAAAATTCTTCCCCTGGGTATTTTTGTGATTGAACTGATCATAAATTACACTGCAGAGATGGTTGTGGGGTCCAATTGCTCATTGGTTGTATGATCTGATTGGTTAAACAGACAATGTTCCGGCACAGTGGCAGTAGGGATTTGATTGGTTAAAGTTCTGGGCAGCTATTGGTGGAAGGGAATGTGCAATAAATACACAATATTATAAGGCACAGCATTACATTCACAGACATAAGATGGTTAATTTTATAGATTTTACTACTTCATGTTTTACATGAATTTTTTTTTAAAGCTTCCTGGAGAAGAACCGTTTTGTTTTAATCATTAAATTGATGATGCACTGTATGGCTGGAGGCCACTTGCACGTAGTACCCACAACACTGGGACTGGATCTGAGCAGTATATGCCAAGAACAGTTTTACTGCTACACCATGCTGGCCTATAGCAGAACATTCATTAGAATTACTACAACAATGATAATTAACTGCAACGGTGACTGACTTCGTACTGCACGGGTATAATCCTTTTTAATCCAATTTCTTTGGGGTTAAAATCCTAACAAGTGCTTCAAATAAATGATTTGACAACATTGTTAAAATAGAGCAAGTAAACATTTCATACAGTTCTGTAAGGCAGTGGGCTAAAATTAGTGCTTTGTGGGAATATAGAAATATTGGTCAGTTTTTTCTGATGCCTACGGGTGTGTACGAGCTGTGTACATGCGCTGAAAACCGGCACTTCCGATCTATCAAGAATCCTCTTCACAGATCGGACGCCTGCCCTGGAGAAGGGCCTCTGCGGGTGGAGAGTTCCGCTTTCTGCAGAACCTCCGCCCGCTGAAATCACTTAAAAATCTTATGCCTGGTAAAAGCAGGTGTAAGACTTGCTTTTACCAGCATAAACGTTCAAAAAAAGTAAAAAAAAAAAAATTTCCCCCCACTCATTTATAATTTAAATAAAAATACTTTTAAAGGTAAGTTTATTTTTAGCCCCATAAAAATGTTAATTATTTTTTTCAAAAAATTTAATTTTTGTTTAAAATATTTAATTTAATGTAATTTTAACTCATTTTAAAAACATGATTAAAAAAATATATATATTTAATGTTTTGATGTGTTTTTTCAGTGATCCCCATTCATACTTTTGACAGGTCTAAGCTGTCAAAAGTATGGAGGGAGAGTCCCTTCTTCCATTGGTCGAGCTGGCCCACATGATCCCAGGGACGCTTGCGACCCGCATTCGCCCCTAGGATACCTGGGCCCTGCGCATTTTGTAGAGCAGAGGCCCAGGAGCGGAAATGGCCGGACATCTGGACGCCTCAGGTAAGGGCGTAGATTTTTCCAGATCGGAGGCCTCCGCATGCAGGAAGCCTCCGATTGGAAAATACGGGCCAATGTGTTACTGTTGTAATATTCCATCCCACTATTGTCATTTAACATTATACTGAACAAATATTCACTCAATAAATATACAAAATACAAATACCTAATGTTACAACTCAGAAATAAGGCATGAAAGCAAAAAATGGCTTCCAAATGGCTCTGGCATTTGTGTTTTATTTATTGCAACCACAGGTGCTATAGTAACCAACCCAGTTCAGACACTCTCAAATTTAAACCCATGAAAATATTTCACTTATAGAAGAGCTCATATTACAGCCACTAGCAAATGTTGAGAAAGGCAGCCTTCAGTGGAAAATGTGTCAACAACCTCGCTGAGGTTACCATCGGTCAAAAGAGAAACCGGTTTCAGTACGAAGAGAACTAGGTAACACTTGTCCTCATTATCTCCTCTGACCTCAATTAGAACTCCACAGGGGTTAATACCAGCAGACACCAGGTGGGTGGGCAGCTAAAATCACCCCCAAGTTACTTATGTGCCCTGAAGCCGCTGGGATTTGACCGATCGCAATTTTAAGCTGCTCAACTGAGCAGAAGTCAATGACACCCACCCTACGCTGGCAGAGTCTGTTTTAGCATATGCAGTCAGGAACCTGATAATGCCACTATACCATCGTACCTGGTCTGCAACAGCCTGCCTGGAGAAGTGCAGCCTCCTGAAGCACTGCTCTTCAGATCAATCCAAGAAACTCATTCTTGACCTATACGCCCTGTGTGCTGGGCTCCTATGAGCAGCCTCCTTCATCTGCTGCCTTCTAAAAGGCCCAGCTGCTGTTCATGCTGGTTGCTGAGGCTGCTGCCTCTTACTCCACGTCTTCCTCCATCCAAATCAAACTGGCAGTAATAGCACCCATGATAAGCAGATAGAGCTTATTCAGAGTAAGTAAGACAAAAAATATTGGAAAGAAGCAACATGGAAGCAGGAAGCTCTCCTGGCAACCTAAACAGCACAATGGCACACATATCTTACGATCCAATTGCCTGCAACTGAGTGCCCCTTTAAAAAAAAATTCCACTGCCTCTGAAAGACCAATCCCACTATATTTTACTTGGGAGTTGGGCTGGGCTGGGCTAGACTTCTGTGATTTTGAGTTAATATGGTATCGGGGTCCTAATATCGTCATAGGAACCTGATTTGCATGTATTCATGAGGCCCTAGCCTGTTTCTGGTGGGCGCCTCATCCAACTAAAAAAACTTCACAGTTCAAATGGCAGTCAGCGGGAACACAGCAGGAACAGAGTGGTAATCTACAATGATTTTAAACGAGCTGTCCACCCAGTTGCTGCTGGACAGGGTGGGTTAAAATCGCCCCTGCTTTGTTCCAGTCCCATTCAAGCTGATTTTAACACAGTCATCAATGGAGGATAAGACTTCAATCTGTGACTGATGTTTCCTGCTCCCACTCTGATCTTAAGAATATTACTAACTAGCTTCTAATTACCACCCATTCCACACTTTCAATTGGTCCACCTTTGACTCCTTTAACTTGTCTGTCTCTGCCCCACTGAGGCTGACGACGTGTTTCCAGCTTTCTCCGCTTTTGTTTTTATTATTGATTTTTCTAAGTTTCTTTTGAGTGGATTTTACCAGTTGCCAATCAGTAAATGACAGCTGGTTGTGATTTCCCTCCAGCTAATTTCATAAAACCTGAATTTGATAGAGGGAATAAAAGAAAATTAGCCAGCCACGATACACCAATAATAAAGTTCCTCTTACACTTCTGTATCATTTAATTGAACATTTAATGGTGTAAATTGCCACAGAACGCATGCTACTGCTGCTGCTGGGATTTTGTGTACACAAACAAACTGACAGTTTAGAGCTGTTCTAAGCTGCATATGAACACTAACTGAAAGAGAAATGAAAGTCATGACAATCACCCACTCTTCATATCCTCACAGGATTTAACATTTAAAACAGAGGCTTGTTCAAACCACCCAGACTCCCTTATACGGCTTGTGCTATTTACTTGCATCACTGGCATAGTGATATGAAAAAATCCTCACATTCGTTAAACTCACCAATGTCAGGGTTGACATGAAGTAAAATATTTTTCGATTTAAATGGATTTATTGCAAAAGAATCTGTGCAGGTGGGTGGTTAAAAACAAGTAGGTTACTTACCCGCTCACAACTTGACCATTTTGGATTTTAACCTGCAGGGTTCTCCAGCCAGATGAGGCGCCCACCAAAAGCCCACCAAAAGAGGGGCCTCATGAATTTAAGTGAATCAGGGTATTCTTACATCAATGCCAATTGCATTTTAAGTGGAGCTTGAGCAGGGAAGCCTCTGTGTCCTTCCCGCAAGGCTGAAGCAGAACTGTAGTTGGTCTGCCGACAAAAAAGCTCCTGCAATGTAGGTCTAAAACTTTCCTTTATGGGACCAGGAGGAGCAGGAGGGCTCCTCTTGCCCGATTAGTAAAGTCACGACTTTCCCTGAGCTGGACTCACCCCCTTCTCTCCAGCGAACACCCTGATTTACTTGCTTTCCAGCGAGTCTTCCCTTAGTGACAGCCAGCTGCCTCAGGATGCCTGAACACCCTCTCCCACCCGCTGGCCAGCTGCCGCTTTCTGCCCATTTCAGGATGTAGATGAGGCCTGGGAGTTAAAATAGCCTGGGCCTGAAACTTAGGTCAGCGAGCGCACCTTGTACTCACTTCGCGCCCCCACCCGCCCAAACCTGGCCAGGATTAAAATCAACCATATTGGTATTAAATTCCTTTGCCTGCTATTTTAAAAGAGACACAATCCCATTTATTTCAATTTTCAAAGGTCCTAATTTCAGTGGCACTAACCCATTTATTTTAAGCATTTGTATATTGCCCTCAAAGAGACAATTTCAATGTTCACACCTCTACAGCAAGTGCCATTTCTATTGCAAAATCTTATAGAAGGAGAAAATCTGTCTCTAAATAAAGATTTCAGGCACAAAAATATTATCTTACCAGACTGATTGTTAGTGATATTAAGAGCAGACTTCAAACTTCCTGTCAGTGAGAATTAATCAGTCTTGTAACCTCATGTTTTGTTTACCTTTATTTCTGGAATTTCTCCTTAGGCTTTTGACTCAGTATTTTCAGTTTTTGGTACTTTTGTTATTTTGAACTCAGGATATTTTCTTAATTTCTCAGGAACATTTTGATTTTTAATACATTGCAATACTTCTGCAATGACCTCATTGTTCTGCAGTCTGGTTGTGAGGCTTAAATTATCTATGTACACTTAATTATATCAGACCATCATCAACAGTAAGATTTACAAAAAAGAACTAGGAGAACTGATTGCAAATTCATACAGATAAGTAGAACAGTGCATTTCTTTTACAGTGAGACACAGTAAAACTTTATATTGAATCCACACATATCAGTGTTTCACTTAGACGTGAGAGCTGTGTCTGTGCTAATACTGTGAAGTGAAGGTGATCCGCATTCACCTGGTTTCCCTCTTTTGTATCCTGACATTCCAGTGCAAGTATTCTAAGCCTATGCTATAAAAGGGAGTGGTGTATAGCGTGCAACTAGTTCTGGAGAATGTACAGCAGCACAAGAAAAGCAGGCTTTTCTCTCACTTTCAAAAGCAGTGACCTTATTGTTGGTATATTGACATCCTGGCTTTGACTGAAACTTGGCTCATGGATGGTAACCAAAGTACTCATTTAGTACCTCAGCCATGCCTTCTGCCTCCACCTATAGATCTCCATTTTGGTCCATAATCGGCCCCACCACTCCTCTGACAACACTTTTACTGTTAATATTCACTGCACCCCTGTCCTCCCTAAACCTCTCCCTCTATACAAACTCTCCTACTCATATTCACAGCCACCTCCCCTGGTCTCTCTACCTTCCATGGGCTCAATCACTGACAATTCCACCTCCAACCATTTCCTTGCATCCCTCAAGAATAACATCCCCCTACACCTTCCAATCCCGCTTCCTTCTGTAACTCTCCACCAAAGCACTTACAACCGTACTTTCAAAACCCAACTGCCTAGCCTGTGGTCCTCCATTCGCCACAATAATTCTGCAGCCATCGATCTGCCACCATCACCTTTGATAACCTTGTTGTCAGCAAAACCTTTACTCTCTGCCGTCCTGGTTCCCTGGTATGGCCTCCATCTTCACTCCCTCAAGTCCAAGGGGCACAGTCTTAAGAGTCTCTGGCACACAACTGGTTTAGCCATCCATCACCAGATCAGGCTGGACCGTAAGCATCATTGAGCCTTAGTGTCCTCGACCAAAACTGCTCACTACTGCAGGATCAGCCTGGGGAGCAAAGATACCCCTCAGCATCTTTTCTGCACTACCAACTGTCTCCTTATATTCCTCTCCTGACCCTCTAAACTTAAGCCAAACAATAAGTGCAGGAGCTCATGGACCTCTTTGTCACTAAGATTACAACAATCCATTCAGCTGCCTCGGCTGCTTCCACCTTTTTCCCTTACTCACCAAGACAACCCTCCCCACCACAGGTTCCCCCTGTCTCTCTTTAGTTTCTCTCCCATTTCCCTTTCCTTTCCCAGAATTAAAGCCAATGGAAAGGAAAATCATGTAGGGTGTATAACAGCCGACTGATCCACTACCGCCCATTCTACATCCCCGCCAAAGTTGAAGGTTTTGTCGTTTGTGAGCAACGATCTGAGAAGCTCAGGAGTAAACAAGCGGCTTGGCATGTCTAGGTACTGGTGATTACTGATTACCCCTGATAACCTACAAATCAATTAATCAGTAAGCAGTTAATGCTGAATTACTGTGATATCACTGAACTGCCTTTGTAACCTTTGTTATTTATTTTGTCAATTAACCCTAGCTACTAATTATTTGCATATTCAATGTTAAAGTGCTGTTAACTAGGATTTTAAGGTTAATAAACAATTGTTAGTTCATAGAATCATAGAATGGTTACAGCACAGAAGAAAGCCATTCAGCCCGTCAAGCCCATGCCGGCTCTCTACAAGAGCACTTCAGCTAGTCCCACTCCCCCACCCTTTCCCTGTAGCCCTGCAAATTTTTTTCCTTCAGATACTTATCCAACTCCCTTTTGAAAACTGTGATTGAGTCTGCCTCCACCACCCTTTTCAGGCAGTGCATTCCAGATCCTAACCACTCGCTGAGTAAATTTTTTTTTCTCATGTCACCTTTGATTTTTTTGCCAATCACCTTAAATTTGTATCCTCTGGTTCTCGACCCTTCCGCCAATGGGAACAGTCTATCTACTCTGTCCAGACCACTCATGATTTTGAACACCTCTATCAAATCTCCTCTCAATCTTCTCTGCTCCAAGGAGAACAACCCCAGCTTCTCCAGTCTATCAACGTAACTGAATTCCTGGAATCATTCTCTGCACCTTCTCTAAGGCCTTCACATCCTTCCTCAAATGTGGTGCCCAGAATTGGACGCAGTACTCCAGTTGGGGCTGAACCAGTGTTTTATACAAGTTCATCACAATTTCCACACTTTTGTACTCTATACCTCTATTTATGAAGCCCAGGATCCCATAAGCCTTTTTAACTGCTTTCTCAACCTGCCCTGCCACCTTCAACGATTTGTGCACACATACCCCCAGGTCTCTCTGTTCATGACTTTGTTGTCTGACTTCTTTGATAGTTAGCAAGAAAGGACTAATTCATTCACTCAGTAGCTTGTGTGGACCGTGATAGGAGTTTGGTAGTGTAAGTGTGAATAAAATCTGAATTGGCTGATGTAAGATAGCTTGGTGGTAACTCCTAGGCATAGACTGGGTGTTAACTCCTCATCAAGGAACTGTCTGGTGTTTAAGATAAAGGTGGTAAGGACTCATCTGCTGCCCTTGAGGAATATTCTTGGCAGGGTATTGATTCCAGTGTTCCTACTATGCCAAGCAATACAGACTAGGGAAGTTCCCTGGTTAAATCTCTATTCTGTGCTACAGTTTGCATTTCGATTCACTATTTAGTGACTCATGCTGGAGTGTGCATTTCTGTGGGTGTCAGATTGGGCTCAGGTACATTGCAAATACAATTAAGTCATCGGGCAGTAATCATTGTTTCGGCTCACACACAAAATTGAATTCCATTTGCATGAGGTACTGGAGTTCTGCCAGAGCTCATAGAACTCTATCCAGCATGAGTGACCGCCTTCAGGAGTGAAAGGGGAACATTTTGTGGGGGGAGAAACAATAATTGAACTTTAAAAATTACTGACAACATTAACCAGTTAAGATAAAAATAGACTGCTTCCTCTCATACAGTGCTTAGCATCTTTGTCCTGTGTTAATGCACACATTCCAGCTGTAATGCTCACAAGATATCACATGACTATTGGCTTTTTTGACACACTTGAATGAATGTAATCCAAACAATAAAGTTTCAATCACTTGGCCTTTTTGGTACATGACTCAACAATGCTGTTGCATCATATGTTCAGTTCCCTGCAGGTTTACAGCCCCATGTTAAATCAATTGTATAAATTCATATATGTTCCATACCCATTACCTTTCAGTGCCAGTGAACTTCCTCCTCCATACCTGATGCAATACCGGGTATTCCCAAAAAGATCAGGCATGAAAAATATAGGGTGCACATATTGCATTACTTGGAGGATGACATTATGCTTTTGTAATCTTTACCCAAAAGAAAATGATGTCCTGTGAGGCCCAACATAATTATATGTACCCTACCTAATATTGTGAGATCTTTTGTCATTTTACCTTATCATCCAATGGCACTGGCAAAAAAATGTCAAAAGCAGCAACAAAGGTTAACTATAGCATAAATTATACAAAAGGTACTTAAAGTAGGTGGCTGACAATTAACAGGCAGCAATTCACTCTGGAGACAAATCATAAGAATGATTGACATCATTTGATTCCAAAACCTACTAAGCTTCTCACACCCAACATTACTGATTTTGTGCTTTCCCGTGTACTATTGGTCTAGTCATTCCTGGGTACAGTAATTCAGCAATGCCGGGGGACGAGAAAGTGGGGAAAATTATAAATAATGAAGCCTATAATGCAACTGGGGGTTCAAATCATGTCCTAACCAAAAGTGCACACAGCAAGAGGCTTATAAGAATATTAAGAGTGCACTCAACACATTTTTGCATCCATTGACATTAGTGGATGGAAAAAATCATGGACAATGTGCCCACAATATTCCGATGAGCTGCCGCTACATATGAAGCCCTGCCAGTGATGCAGGGTCTCAGAAAACTTTGTCAGTATTCTCGAATTGTGTCTGTTTTTTGCAGAATAAAGATATGGTCCTTTTTGTTTACTGATGATTCAAAATATGCATTTCCATGCCATTCTCAGCACTTCACCAGTATCCCATAACTCCGTGACATTTGTGAAGCAGCATTACAGCTAAGGGTGTAATAAACCTACAGTGCTTGTAAGCTTTATTACTTCTATTGGTTTAATACAGCTTCAGGGTTTATCTGTTACCATAGATCTCCCCTGCCATAGTTCATGGTAAGTCATAAGATACTCACACACTTTATTGTCTCTGTTGCCCTTGTGTTGCTATCACCCTCTCTCTCTTCTACTTCGCTGTCCCAAGGGCCTAAATTTGATAACAGGGGCAAAATGGTCGGCAGGGTGGACTTGCACACCAAGAGAGAAAGACCCGAGGACCATCCTAAATCCGTTCTCAGGCCTCACTGGAATAAATCTGGCGTGCTTTGCTGATCCAGGCCCTTCGAATTTGGGGTTAGCTCAGACCCACAGGTAAGTTCGGGTGGGGTGGGGGAGTACGCGGTGCAGGAGCCGACTCATTTTAGCTGGTTGCCAGAGCCGCCTAAAAACAGGTGTTGACGAATTCAGCTTTGGTAAATTCAGCTTTGGTAAATTCATCATTGTTGCACTCATTTTTCGCTTGTAAATCAGGCATAACAATGTTGAATTTATCACAAAAGAAGAATACTGCGGGTGCTGGAAATCTGAAATAAAAACAGAAAATGCTGGAAATACTCAGCAGGTCAGACAGCATCTGTTTGGAGAGAAACAGAGTTAACATTTCAGGTCAATGACCTTTCGTCAGAACTGGAACAAGTTAAAGATGTAACAGGTTTTAATCAAGTACAAAGGCAGGAAAAGGACAAGGAAACGGATGAAAGAACAAAGGGAAAGGATAGTGATAGGGTGGAAAGCTGGGGTGATTAAATGACAAAAGGGGGTGGCAATGGGACAAGTAAAGAAATAAAAGATGGGTCTAGAGGTGGTGTAAATGGCAACAGCAGAACCATTACCAGCAGTGTGTCAGCCGTGGCTCAGTCAGTAGCACTCTCACCTCTCAGTCAGAAGGTTGTGGGTTCAGAGTCCCACTCCAGAGACTTGAGCACAAATATTTAGGCTGACACTCCAGTGCAGTACCGAGGGAGTGCTACTCTGTCGGAGGTGCCATCTTTCGGATGAGACATTAAACCCGTCTGCTCTCAGGTGGACGTAAAAGATCCATGGCACTATTTCTAAGAAGAGCAGCGGAGTTATCTCTGGCCAATATTTATCCCTCAATCAACGTCACTAAAACAGATTATCTGGTCATTATCACGTTGCTGTTTGTGGGACCTTGCTGTGTGCAAATTGGCTGCCGCATTTCCTACATTGCAACAGTGACTACACTTCAAAAAGTACTTCATTGGCTGTAAAACGCTTTAGGCTGTTCTAAAAATAGTGGTTATGATCTGAAGTTATTGAAATCAATGTTGAGTCCAGAAGGTTGTAAAGTGCCTAAACAAAAGATGAGGTGATGTTCCTCAACCTTCCGTTGAGCTTAATGTTTAATCTATGCTCTCTAACTCTTTTTGTTTCTGTCTCTCTCTCTCTCTTCAGCTTCTTTCTGTCTCTCTTTCTGTTCTTTCTTCTGTTCATATGGCTGGGTGGTGGCTGGTTGTTGGGATGAGGAAGGGAGCTGCCAAGGGCTGCAGGCCACATTATCAATGCACTGGTCAGGGCACAGGTCTTGGGTGGCTTTTAGGTATAGTATAAATACCTAAAGTATAAATGTCCAGTTGTATTTAAACAGCAAATACTGCCAATTAATAATATGGGACTTTATAAAGCAGGAAAGTTCTGCAGAAAATCTATTGACTGTTGCATCCTATTGCCAGCTAGGGCATTGAACTGTTACTGGTTGATGCAACCCCCCTTCCCCGCATTAGGACCCTGAACCACCACCAGACACAGCATCCCTGCCCTCACAAGGACACCAAGCAGCCATTGCCTATCCTCTTTAGGACCCTAAGCCTCACTGACAACTGCAACCCCTTTACCCCCACCAGAATGCTGAAGGTCCAATAGCCACTGCACCCCACTGACAAGACTCACAGCTCCATTTTACCCCACCAAGACCCCAAATTCTACTGGCTACTGCACCCTCTCACCCACGTTCTCACCCCAAGCCCGAGCCCCCAATAGGTCTTAGCTTCCTTCTGCTGACACCCACCCTCCAAGCAAGACACATGCCACTCAGACTTCCATCAGCCATGATACGTACATCGTCCCTGGCCGAAACCCTCATCTGGGTCTCCACATCTTTCACCTCTGCTGTTAAAAGTTGGTTTCTGCTATGAGCAGGACGGTTTTATGCTTGTTAGGTACTTTAAAAAAAAGTATAATGTAACTACATGGAAAATTTAAACTTCTCCAACCTAAACCTAATATTCAGACGTGACAGAAATAGCGTGATATGACCGTCCTGTAAGCACAGGAAGCATAAACTGCATAAAACTTTTAATGTAATACAGACAAGTTGGGTTTAGGGCTACTGTACATCATTAGCCCCAGCTTGCATTTCCCTGATTCTGATCACAGTTTCCCAGGCCTGTTTCCACATTCTATATGTCTCTGTCTCTTTCTCACTCCCCAAACACACGGGCAATCAAAAATTTTAGGTGAATGAAATTTCTATTAAAATACATGTAATCAATAATTACTGAACCACAAAAGATTTTGAGGATCAAGAAAATAATTAGTTATTTATTAAAACTATAATAGGAGGTGAATTTCTACCTTTTTAGATCCATCACTGTGTCGGCCATCACATTAGTCCCTCTGCTTAAAAAGTCTTCATTCATCAGGGTTTCCAGTAGCTTAGGTAGATTAAAAAGAACGTCCCAGGTATATGTTTTGTTATGAGTTCTTTCTACTTTGTAAATGATTTCCTCTATTTGATTCAAATCCACCTAAAAATATAATGTAAGCAAATTGAATTTGCCTTAAATTCAGAAACTTTCTTTGAAGAATTGTATTACTTTCAAAATTTACTTGTACAAGCAAGAAAAGATAAAAGTAGAGTATGGGTAGAGATAAGTGTGAATGTGAATTTGTAATTTATTGTGCTTCAAATTGAGCCATTTCAGATCTGTTCCCAACTACCCCCAATTTGAAAATAGGGTTCAGATGTGGCTGCCCCCTTTAAGAAAATGCCACCTGAAATGTCCACTGTCAGAGTAGTAGTGACGCACCAAAGTTTTCATGTTTCCATATTTCTGTTTCTGCTATTGGTAAATAGTTTTAAAAGTAGACAGTATGCTTAACGTGAAGCATCTGAACTGGGATCAAATTCAAACATTCAGGGGTAGATTTTCATAAAGCTGTCGGGAAGGAGGCGGGACTACAACTTTCGGGTTTTAGTCCCGCCTACATCGACGTTCGGCCAATCCATGCGATTTTCCCTTGATTGACCTTGTTAAGCCCGCCCAGTGGGCTCAGCAGGCCAATTAAGGGCCACCCGGCAACAGGACGTCACAGACTGAAATTTCATCTGTCAAGAGGTCTTGACAGATGAAATATCAGTGTTTCACAGTTGTTTGAAGCTGTCAAACACTGACAGTCTGACTTCTAACCCGAGTCCTTCTATACAGACTCAGTTAGAAGTCTCACCAGCAATGAAAGCTGAAGGCTGTCACTTTTGACAGCTCGCAGCCATTTTGCTTTCAGTGCCGGCTGAGTGATGGACTCCCAAAACCTAGAGGAGGAAAGGCTGTTAAGGTAAGTAAAGGTAATTTAAATTTCTTTACACACTTTAAACACACCAAACACACTTACCTTTGCACTCATGCACCCATCACTCACCTGAACACCAACATCGCGACCCCTTCAAGTCCTTCAACCCGACGGCCCGCCTGCCCTAACCTGGCATTGTTTGGAGCCATCGGGAATCCCACACGACACCCCTCAAAATAGGGATTAGGCTAAAAACTGCCTGTTAACTACCTGTTAACAGGCAGTTAATTGGCACTAATCCCTTCCCACCTCAGGTCGGCGGGTACCCGCCTCCCCTGAAACTTACGTGGAGGCAGGTTTTGGGCGGGATGGTGTCGGGACCCCCAAAATCGGGATTTCCCCCCCCCCCACCCCCCACACGCCTGAAACCCCGCTTGACGGCTCCAGGAAAATCGACTCCTCAGTGTATGAACCAAAGACAGTCCAATCTAGACCATTTCAAGTAGCCTTCACCCCTATTGGATGGTAGATAAATTACATTTTATACAGCTAACTATACCCGTTTTCCTTTATGCCTAACATATTGTAAACAAAGATATTCACACCATACAGGCACAATTTTTTGAAATCTGTTGGCAGTTGTTTTTGTAGAAACCACTTTCAATGGAGTTCTCGTTGATTTGAAAAAAACAATAGCAATTTGTGATAAATTACATTTTCTGCAGTAATTTACATTAACCAGTTTAGTTGAAGTAAGCTACATTACTAACAGGCTGATTCAGAACAAGCAGAGAAATAATTGTTGCAAACATTGCAAAATATAAAGAAACAAGAAACATACACATTGCATTTGGTTTAATTAAGTTAAGAACTTCACTCATCTATTACTAAATATCTGCCTTTTAGGAGTATTGCTGCTGTGCTTATCATTAAATATAATTAATTAGTTCCATTGCTGCAATATTTGTTTAACAAATCCAATTTATGCTTTATTTAGCCAAAGATTGTTATAATGGTAAAGACTAGGAAAAATTATATTGTTATTAGTTAATACTTGTTGTTCTATTTTTAGTGCATTTCTCCATTACACTGTATGTATATTTGGCAAATAGTCACAGTCACCAGTATTCTATTTTCTAAAGCTGTTCATGCTCATATTGTCTTATTGTGATTGGCACAAAATTCTCAAAAAATCACTTCACATAAATCTAAGAATAAGGCAGTAGCTATTCATTGGTAAATCTACTGCCACTTTTCATTTTATTATCAATTTTTAAAATTTATTCTTCCACATTTTCACTGCTCCCCTCTCTCCTGAAAATGTTGATCTCTTGTTTTAGTATGGTTCCCCGGCCAAAGGGAACCTGATGTACGCATGCACACACACTTCTAACAGGAGTCACTGAACAAGCATGAACCTTGGCCAGTTTTTCCCTCCCTAACCCAGCAATGCTAAAGCCAATTATAATTTCCCTACGGGGGTCCAAAGTGAAATCAGCTAACTCAACATAAATCAATCAATCCTCAGCTGCTCACTGAACCAAACAGGAGACCTGTTGATGTTTGTAACTTTTTCAGTTAAATGACCAACTGTGGAAAATATTTAAGCGGATACTTTGGCTTATCAATAAGATTCTATTTATCATATTTAATCCTTCTTGAATAATGGCTGTAATGGGCAGGTTAATGCGTACCTTCTCCTAAAGTCCTTTTTAATTTGATATATTGATTTAATCACTTACCATGGCTAATAATCCAAGCTGTCCGGTGGTATCTAAAGAAGAAAACAAGACATGTCAGGCAGAGCTTTGCAATCAGATTCAGCTCAAATAAGACTGATGCATCTTCACATGGCACAAAACAATATTCAGGGGAAAGATTGAGAAAATGTGATCGACTCCATGAAATCTGAATATAATTTGGATCAAGGATGGAACTCCATGTTATGTTTTTGCATCTTTTCTGCCCTTCTTATGCAGATATTTGAGTTTCTATATTTTAGACGACTCTCATAGACATGTCTTAGCTCTCTACAGCTTCAAGAGAGCCATAATTGTCCCTAACATCTAGGTAAGTTTTTGATAGCATACCCAGGAAAACAAAGAGAAAGCCTTTCTTTAAAATTCTTTAGCTACTGACTCTATCCCGTGCATCCATAAGATTCTCCTTGTTTTCAAAACAGTAAAGCAACACTAACAAAAGAACATTTTATAAGCTGTGACTCCCAAACAAGTTTATTGAACAATAGATGAACAAATGACCAAATGAGTGACATAACAGTTATTTATAGTCAATGTTGGACTATAGTAGCTCCTCAAACAAGAAAAATAATGAATGGTTCCCAATCTTTATGCTAAATTCTAATTTTGCAATCAACTTTGATATATGTAGTTGTTCTTTTCCTATAATGTTACCATCTAAGGGAGCAAACTGGTCTAACTCGTCGCTATGAAAGTCCAGTTTGACTGTATTATTTGAACAGTCCCAGCTAAATAAATACCCCAGATAAAAGTTTCCAGGCTTCATGGATTTGAATCAACTGAAAAAGGACCTGGCAGTAATGCAACGCATATAACTGAACAAAAGTGGATTCTCATTTGAACTATGTGGCTTGGCTCCTCCTTTCAAACCAACAGCTTTAGAGACAACCAAATATTTGCCTCATTCATATTGATCAGACTGGGGACATGATTCTGAACATAGCTGGTTTTAACTGCAGATGAAATGTTACTGAATTAAATGAACCACTACCAAACTAAAATTAAACAAAAATATTTTGGGCAGGCTGCATTTCTTGAGTGTGTGAAATGAGGAAGGCACAAGTATGGAGTTGTTGTGAGGGGAGGGCAGGAAAGCAAGAGGTGCATGCGAGAAGGAGGATAACATATGAGGATCCCAGCATCTTTGTAGGTAGTTAACAGGCAGTTAAGAGGCTTTTTCCAATATTTCGACTGCTGCTGTGGGCTTCCTGACATCGGGGAATCCCGCCAGGGTAAGTGAGGCGTGCTGTGGGTCTGTTGTTATGTTGGTGTTTGGATGACAGCTGCAGAAGTGGTGTGAAGGATGCAATGGGACACTGGTTAGTATCAGAGGTAAGGAAATGTTGTGAAAGTAATTTTTAATGTGGCTAGATGTTTCTGCAGGTGACAAGCTGTGAAGTGTTTGTGTAGCCTCATCTCATCGGGAGAAGTGACAGATGGCTTCTGCAATCTCAGCTGCAGCTGCCATCTGTTTTATCCTAAGGAGAGAGTAATTGGAGAGCCTAGGTGCAAAGGCTCACCTTTGGACAGTGATTGTCGGCATTTCACAGCACCTCAATGCTGTCAAACACTGTCAAATCATCTGTCAAACAAATGTGGTGCATATACCTTTAAGAAAACCAGCAGATGAAGCTTCATCAACTGACATTATCTGACACCGGCTTTCCCTTAATTGGCCAGCACGCCCGCAGGGTGAGCTTAACAATGTCAATCAGGGCAAAATAGCATCTGGTTGTCAGACGTCGCTGAGGGCAGGCCTGGAACCCGAAAACCAGCATTCCCACCTCGAACTCGGCCTGGAAGGTAAGATTCCGCCCATTGAGTATATTCAAGGCTGAGATCGATAGATTTTTGGACTCTAGGGGAATCAAGGGATATGGGGATCGGGTGGGAAAGTGATGTTGAGGTCGAAGATCAGCCATGATCTTATTCAATGGCAGAACAAGCTCGAGGGGCTGAATGGCCTACTCCTGCTCCTAATTAGTGTTCTTATGACCACTGTTCATGTAGAGGATAAACACCAACAAGACTGGTTGGGCCTCTCATTTCGGACTCTCCCACAAGTGGAAACATTTTCACTACGTCTACCTTATCTGACGCGTTCATAATCTTAAAGGCCTCTATCAGGTCACCCCAAGCCTTCTCTTTTCTAGAGAAAAGAGTCCCAGCCTGTTCAGCCTTTCCTGATCAGTAGATCCTCTCAGGTATCATCCTTGTGAATCTTTTTTGCACCTTCTCCAGTGACTCTGTATCCTTTTTATAATATGGAAACCAGAACTGTGCACAGTATTCCAAGTGTGGTACCGAAGGTCTGATTCTGGGCAGCACCATCAGGGGCAGCGTTAAGACTGTGTTACCCGTGTAATTGCACGGGGCCGAGCGCCAGTCTGGGGCCCTGTGCAGATCTAGTGATAAATTTAAGGATTTCAGATTTTGCTGGTCTGGTAAATCGATCTCAACTTTATCGATTATCAGAAACAAAGCAGCAACAATTAAGCAGTTACTGCAGCCAGCTGGGCCAACTAAACACATTCTTACACAAGAAAGGACAGACGCTGAGTCAGCCTAATTATAGATTCTTAGTGACGGGGATCTCCAAATAAACTAGTAAAAATCGTGATGTTGTAATTTCTCCTTCAGTCAGAACTTTAAAGAGTTAATTGTTTCATTCACAATGAGATGTAGTTAGTGGGAGATGGTCAAATAGGGGAGGTTCTACTGAAATCCCCCCATGATTTGATTTCCATTGCCATTCTGCTTTTACTTTGATCTTTGGCCATTTTATGAAGTTTGACTTTCCTTCACTCGCACCCTCTCAGAGTTGGAAAGTTTTTTTCCCGTTGGTTCTTGACAAATGTCACTGACAGATGTCTCCTTGGTTTGGACCAACTCAGACCTGCAACAAAGTGGCACCAATTGGAACCTAAATGACTTTACACTGAAGGGCACCTGGGCAGAATTGTGGTCTTGAAACGCATGCTAGGCCCTGGGGAAGTTAGGGATTTCCTGGGACAAAGTGACTCTCCCTCTGGGACTGGTCCTCCAAGTTGAGTCACTCAGGTTCTCCAAGACATCCGATCCTTTCTAGTGATGTACCAGTGTTTGGTGGATCTTCGCACCGCCCCGCCCCCCCCCCCCGCCCCCAACTGTACATGGCGCACCCTGGCCCGGTCAGGCCTATCCTCCAATCAGCCAGTTCTGTCATCTATGAGCCAGGCTCCAAAGTGTCCCTGGGTCTATCTGGCTTTTCTTACCTGCAAAGTGGCTCCTTGCAACAGAGCAGCCTGGTTTCCCCTCACCCATCAGTATCATTGCCTAGGCAAATACTGGTACATCACTAGAGCACTTGATTAGAGCAATTCCACAGCACTAAGTATTGCTGACATTATTCCGGCTGGCATTTGTTAAAATGTCGACTGAAATGAAACATTTTACACTAGTGTCGCAACGTTACCTGACTGTCCAAACAAATCATTCAAATCGTTTTGTAAGCTGGATACTTTTTCCAAGGTGTTATTGATCTCCTTTCCAAGATCTTGTATTTTTAGCAGGAGGCTGCTCCCATTCTCCTCTGTGAACCCCAACGATGACCTGTGACAAAGTAAATGTTACTGAGATGTTCATTTTGTAAACAACATGAGCCCTCGCATATGTGGTTAATATTCAATCTTACAAGTGTACCAACATACAAAAACCTGTATTCTATTAGATGGCAGGACACAATGAAAAATGGCACTGACTGGATCTGTGAGTTGTACATCACAGGGACTTCTGAGTGCTTGTTCTCCATTACTGTCTGGAGCATCATAGAAAGATATTTGATTTTAGCGGGTATTTCTAAATCCATGGCTACTCCCCAGTCCACTGTTGCATCAATTTTCCACGTATATTAAAAAAAAATATTCAAGTGCCATTCTTGACTGCTGTCCACGTCCAACATGGACAGGTAGCAGTCTGTGACAAAAATGCTGATTTCCACTGGGGAGGCGCTGGGTGCACAGCCGCGATTCAACATTTCTGTTTGATGGACAGACAACTGAAAACATAATAAGGAAACTATAAACCCGAGCAATCACTGCCGTCTGACAGAAAACCTGCACTACAACCCACAGAATCCCATTCATAATTTTGTGCATCAGTTGAAAGTGAATAATAAACTGTACACGGCAGGTTAAAAAGTTCCCAGGCTTGCTAAAGTTGATAATAACTTCAAGATTACTGTAGCTTTAGCTTGAAAATAATATAACCTTTAACTTTCAGTACAAAAATCCATTGGATCCATCATAAAGTTTAGTCCGTGAGTGAGAAGATTTTACATTTGTTAGCAAGGACAAGCACTGCTCCGGCAGGGTCAGGCACAGAGGTCAGTGGAATTTGGGTGTCGATGTGCACAGATCACTAGTGCACAGCTACAAAATGTAATCAAAAAGGTTTTTGGAATATTGACCTTTATCTCAATTCAAAAGTGAGGAAGTGAAGATTCAGTTTACAGAGCTTTGTTAGATTCCCTTTGGCCTCCGATCTTCACCGCCCCCTGCCCAGCCTTTCCGATCCCCTTTCTCCCTCCTCTCCCGGCTGCGGCCTGGTGCTGAAGGCCCACCTGCCCGACAGCTAGGCAGCATTTCGCTCCGGCTGGCTGTGGCCAGGAAACAGAGATAAATATGCTAATCAGGTCCTGCCGTAACATTTGGCAGGACCTGAGGGAAAACCCAGTTTTCTGGGATTCCCAACGTCAAAGCAGCCAACCTGCAAGTTACTATCCAGCCCTATATGAAGATTTTTTCCTTCTTTGGTATGCAACAAAGACAGCATTTTGGAGTCTTGTACCTGGATTTGGGAGAGTCTGCTCCTGTGTACTCCGTACTCTGACAGTTTGAACCAACATCACAAAAAAGACTCTGAATGAAAGGGAAAAAACCTCCGCTGGGCAAAGTACGAGGCTCCAAATAACCTAAATGTATGAGAGAAAAATACATCAGATTAAGGCCAAGTGAAACTTATTTGTGCATTTAATGTAATTCTGTTAAGAGTTTTTAACCACCTTATTGACCAGTGTACATTGCCATAATTTTATAAAAATAGTGTTATTACCTTGCATTTTTGTCTGATTTAGTTTACTTCTTCACTCAAAACAAAATCATTGTTATATTAAAACCAACAAAATTAAATAAATATAAAGTTAAGCAAAACAAATTTGCTGAATCATTGCTAACTCAGGTTTGGGAAATAGAATAGAAATCTATTATTTTATTTAATATTTGGACTCATATGTCCTGGTTCTGTTTCATTTGAAATTTAGAAAAAAGTGTCTAGTTGGTGCAATGGGTTATCACACTGTTCCTTAATATCTGGGAAAGCACCATCAATATGTTGGGGGTCACCATTAACCAGAAACTTAACTGGATCAGCCACATAAATACTGTGGCAACAAGAGCAGGTCAGAGGCTAGGTATTCTGCGGCGGGTGTCTCACCTCCTTACTCCCCAAAGCCTTTCCACCATCTACAAAGGCACAAGTCAGGAGTGTTATGGAATACTCTCCATTTGCCTGGATGAGTGCAGCTCCAACAACACTCAAGAGGCTCGACACCATCCAGAACAAAGCAGCCCGCTTGATTGGCACCCAATCCACCACCTTAAACATTCACTCCCCTCCCCACCGGTGCACCATGGCTGCAGTGTGTACCATCTACAAGATGCACTGCAGCAACTCGCCAAGGCTTCTTCGGCAGCAACTCCCAAACCCGCGACCTCTTCCACCTAGAAGGACAAGGGCAGCAGGTGCATGGGAACACCACCACCTCCAAGTTCCCCACCAAGTCACACACCATCCTAACTTGGAAATATATCGACGATCCTTCATCGTCGCTGGGTCAAAATCCTGGAACTCCCTCCCTAACAGCACTGTGGGAGTACCTTCACCACACAGACTGCAGCAGTTGAAGGGGGCAGCTCACCACCACCTTCTCAAGGGCAGTTAGGGATGGGCAATAAATGCTGCCCTTGCCAGTGATGCTCACATACCATGAACTAATAAAAAAAAATAAAGGTCACACATGAAATTACTTTGGGCAGTCTCAATCTAGTTCTCAGTGGGCATGGACCCATGGCACAAAACTGAAGACAATTCAGTGTGAATTGGCAATCTAATTTCAGAAATAGATAGCTGATGAGCCAAATGAAAATGTTATGCTGGCACAACAGAGGGCACTCTTCTGATTTAGAGCTAAAGGTACATTATGGGGGCACAGCAGAGGGACCTTCATTTTGACATAACACATGCTTTGCTTACCTAGGAATACTTGATTCTGACAATGTAGAAACTAGATTAGTAGGACATGACCTACCCTTCACAAATCCACACACATCGCAGAGCGGAGCAGGGAGCAAGAACCAGACCTGCTCTGTTTGGAATTCTTCACTGGCCACTGCAGCCAAAACAGTGGCTGCCACCAAAAGGTTACTTTTTTTTTTAATATCATTTTTTTAAACGTTCCTGTGGAGCCAGTAGTTATAGGATGGCTGCCCCAACTCCACAGTACTCGTGATCAGCTTCCTTCTGTTACCGCTCTACATCTCCACCCCAGGACATGCCTTCAGGCAAGGCAGCAGCCTAAAATTCATCTTTTAAATGGGTGCACTGTCTGTGGAGTCGTGGCAGATGCTGGCAGCTCAACCAACGAATGTTAACCAGGCCCAAGGCCCAATTTTGGGCTGGCCTCAGGGCACCCAGTTGGGCACACGATTCGTGCGCATGGCCCATTTCAGGTCAGTAACAGGGCATAAGGGAATTTCCACCCACTGCATCATTTGTTGTGTGCAGCAATGTGAGAAATTTCAATATAATAAAGCAGCTTTGTAAATTCCTTTGCTCCTCCATAGCTCCAAGTCTCTCGGATCCAAAGTGGATGACCTCATAATTCCACACATTGAGCTCCATCTGCCATAATTTTACCCACTCACTTAATCTGTCTCTTTGTAACTTCCTGCTCCCATCCACATAACTTATGGTGCTTCCTAATGCAGTGTCATCTGCAAACTTGGATATACAACTATCTAATCCTTCATCCAAGTCATTGATATATATGGTGAAAAGCTGAGGCCCTGGTACAGATCCCTGGGGAACACCGCTTGTCACATCCCACCAATCAGAGAATACATTCCCTTTATCACTGCCTCCCAAACAATTTCTAACCCGTCATAAAATTACCTCTAATTCCATGCATGCTCATTTTTTACGAATAATTTCTTTCCCCTTTACCACTTCAGAATTATTTATTTATTTATCAAAAACTCTGACGTCAAAGATTGACATTGTTAATCTTTGTTGCATTTGTACAGGAAAGGAGGAAAATGGCTGCCAAATGAGGGCTGCCAGCACGCAAAAGGTAACAAAATTTGTAATAAAAAGGAAAAGTCTTGAATCTTTGTCACAACTGAATCCAGCGCCAGAAATAATTGTTCACATCGCAACCATTTCAGGAATCTTTTGTCAATCCACTCTCAAGGCCGTGGTAGAGAGAAAACAGGGAATTATAGACCGGTAAGCCTGACATCAGTAGTGGGGAAAATGCTAGAGTCCATTATAAAAGATATAATAGCAGAGCACTTGGAAAACAGCGACAGGATCGGACAAAGTCAACATGGATTTACAAAAGGTAAATCGTGCTTGACTCATCTACTGGAATTTTTTGAGGATGTAACTGGTAGAATAGACAAGGGAGAACCAGTGGATGTGGTGTATTTGGACTTTCAGAAGGCTTTCGATAATGTCCCGCATAAGAGATTAGCGTGCAAAGTTAAAGCACATGGGATTGGGGGTAAGTTACTCTCTTGAATAGAGAACTGGTTGGCAGACAGGAAGCAAAGAGTTGGAATAAACGGGTCTTTTTCCGAGTGGCAGGCAATGACTAGTGGGGTACCGTAGAAATCGGTGCGAGGGCCCCAGCTATTCACAATATATATTAATGGTCTAGACAAGGGAACTAAATGTAATATCTCCAAGTTTGCAGATGATACAAAGCTGGGTGGGCGTGTGTGCTATGAGGAGGATGCAGAGAAACTCCAGTATGATTTGGACAGGTGGGGTGATTGGGCAGATGCATGACAGATGCAGTATAATGTGGATAAATGCAAGGTTATCCACTTTGGTGGCAAAAACAGGAAGACAGATTATTATCTGAACGGCAATAGATTGGGAGAAGGGGAAGTGCAACGAGACCTGGGTGTCCTTGTGCACCAGTCGCTGAAGGTAAGCATGGAGGTGCAGCAGGCGGTTAAGGCGGCAAATGGTATGTTGGCCTTCATAGCGAGAGGATTCGAGTACAGGAGCAAGGATGTCTTGCTGCAGATGTACAGGGCCTTGGTGAGACCACACCTTGAGTATTGTGTGCAGATTTGGTCGCCTTATCTGAGGAAGGGTGTTCTTGCCATGGAGGGAGTGCAGCGAAGATTCACAAGACTGATACCGGTGATGGCAGGAATGACGTATGAGGAGAGATTGGGTCGATTGGGCTTATATTCGCTGGAGTTTAGAAGAATGAGAGGGGATCTCATTGAAACTTATAAAATTCTAACAGGGCTAGACAGACTAGATGCAGGAAGGGTGGTCCTGATTGTGGGGGAGTCCAGAACCAGGGGTCACAGTCTAAGGGTAAGGGGTAAGCCATTTAGGACAGAGATGAGAAGGAATTTCTTCACCCAGAGAGTGGTGAACCTGTGGAATTCTCTACCACAGAAGGCAGTTGAGGCCAATTCATTAAATATATTCAAGAAGGAGTTAGATATAGTTCTTAAGGCTAAAGGGATCAAGGGATATGGGGAGAAAGCAGGGACAGGGCACTGAATTTGGATGATCAGCCATGATCTCATTAAATTGCGGAGCAGGCTCGAGGGGCCGAATGGCCTACTCCTGCTCCTATCTTCTATGTTTCTATGTTTATGCAATCTCAGCTGCTGATTAACATGGCCAAAGGTACTGTTGAATCCTTATTAGTGTACAGTTTTAAACAATCAAACTAGTGCCTACAGAAGGATCAAATTTCATAAGTAGATATTTAGCCAGTCATAATTGTGTTGATTTTGAAGCCACATTTGGCGAGTGCACACAGCAAACACTGTTAATCTTACTAATAGTCTGAGCAAACTAAATACGGAAGGGCTGCGCTATAAAATCAAATCCAGGCTTTTCTCATATTTACAAATTTTACTTTACTTTTAATGAATTTTACCCTAACATTAAAAAAAACTCTGATGATGTAGATTGTTGACATGAAGTTTTAAATATTTAGAGTGAGGTTTGATATTTGGAGCAGAGCTAATGGCCTAGAGTTTCCGCTAGGTTGCGCTAGTGTCTTCCAGCGCAATTCGCCCAAAATTGGCCAAACCAGCGCAAAAGATCGAGGAATTTCAAGCGCAAATCTAGTTTCCACTATCTTTTGCACTAGTTTTTTTAAAAATCACAAAAGCAAATTACGGCGGATGTTGGAAATCTGAAATAAAACCAGAAAATGCTGGAAATACTCAGCAGGTCAGGCAGCATCGGTGGAGAGAGAAACTGAGTTAACGCTTCAGGTCGATGACCTTTCATCAGCGATATGCAAATGTGTTTGAGCTGAAACTTAAGCAAAAACACCACTTTTTAAAACTAGCACAATTTTGAGTGCAATTTGCGCCCGAATTGCTGATTGCTCCCAAAGCAGCAACTCTTGGTCAGTATCGGTATCTCTTTGACTGAGTCATTCACTGCTGCTTTTACAGGTATGGAAACATAATTCATATTTTCATCCAATTTCATCAATCATAAAATCACAAGGAAAAAGTAATTTGAAATTTTTTCATTAATCTTGATTCTGAATCAGCACAGATTTTTCCACAATTATTATTCAAAAGCCAGACGAAGGTCAGTTTTTTAGCTAATCAAATGGCAAATAACAGTGTGATTCAATCAATCTTTGGCACACTGTTCAGCTTCAAAACGCAGGAGAGAACTCCAAAGAGCATTTTCATTTGCAGTCCCCACAGCTTCCGAACATTTGGTCAAGTAAACTGGTCCACATTGCTTGAAGAGTTAATGCATGAACATTCTTCCAACAAAGAGGTATTAAAAGTTGAACAGTTACATTTGGGTGGTTTTTATAATATACCATTGAAACAGGTGCTGTCATCACAGAAAGAAACTTACAGGCAATCTCTGTCCTGGAACATACACAGACACCCTTCCCTGGCAGTGATCAATCTATATAATGTTAGCACTGGAAAAATCTGCACTAGAATAGATAATGGCCCAGAAATTCGGGTCCCAATGCGTGAGTACGGACGGAGTACTCACGCGTGGACCCGATGGAAGTGCCGGAATCTTGCATGCACTACGCATGCGCGGGAAACCAGCATTTCCGATCCTCTGAACCAAGGGGTTCAGAGGTCGAACGCGTGCGTGCAGGAGTCTGCGCGTGCGCGTTGAACTTCCTTTTTTTTTCCAGGTTTGCCCGTGCGTGAAGGCCTCCACTTTTTACACTTGAGAAAAGCAGACGTAAGGACTTAATTTTAAAAGGTAAGTGGTCTAATAATTAAAATTAGAAATTTTTTTCCACGGGTTTATTATTTTTAAAGACTTTACAGTAAGGTAAGTGTATTTTTAGCCCCGTTTTTTTATTAAATTATTTTTTTTGAAAATTTAATTTATTGTTTAAAACAGTTATTTAAAGTTATTTATAGTTCGTTTAAATACTGTGATCTTTTTTAAAATTTTATTTCAAGTTTAAGTACTGTTTTGGGCACCCGGAGTTTTCATGAGTTTGACATTTCTTACTGTCAAACTCATGAATGAACTTTTGCATCCTCCGATTGGTTGCCCAGTGCTCACGTGATCCCAGCCGACGCATCGCACTAAGTACGCCGCTGGGTCACGCAAGCACAACGCGCCGGGAGCTGAACCGGGCCACAGACAGGAAATCCACACAGGCCCAGGCTTCAACTGTCGGTGCGCTAGGTAAGTGTAGGTCGGGGGCTTGCACCCGCGGGAAGCCCCCGACATGAATTTCTGGGCCATTATATCAACAGGGACTGTTTTTGTTAGAACAGAGGAGGATTAATGGGTGATTTTATGGATCTGTTTAAAATTATGAAAGGATATGACAGAGTAAATAGAAACAGACTTGCCAGTGGTTGAGGATCTGGAACAAATGGACATAGATTTAAGAATAAATGTTAGAGATTTAGGACAGACCAGGAGAATTTTTTTTTACATGGATTTGTGATGCTGTGGAATTCACTACCAGACCTAGTGATTGAAGCAGAGACCATGCCATTTAAGAATAGGTTAGATAAATGGTTCAAAAAGGGGAATAAAGAGATCTGGGAATAGAGTGGGCACATGAATTTAGGACTGCTGCTCATGTGCAGAATAAACACCAACACAGACTGATTGGGTTGAATTGCCTATTTCCATGTTGTAATTTCTAAGTAATCCTATGTAATATAAAATAGCACCTAATTTTTGAATTGCAGTTTTTGGCACTTTTTATCCCAAGTTGAATTTTAGCTTTCTATAAAGTTACGATTGCTGGCAAGATGGCATCACTGTGCATTAGTCATTACTCCACTTACAAACTTAATGAAGTGTATTGCTTTATCAGACAACAGTGTCCACTTAAGTCGGTTTGATTTAAAACTGATCATTCTGGCTCCCCCAAAGATTAGCAAGTATATTCAGTAAGTAACAGAGCCATTCAGATCAGGAAGGTTCCAGGGTTGATCCCTGGTCTGTGCTGAGTTAGCTGATCTCAGTTGGGGTGGCAGTAGGAGAACTACAATTGGCTTCAGTGCCTGTGGGTCAAAGAAGGGTAAGTCAGCCAGGGTTCCCACTTTTGATCTCTATCAAGTGATTTGGTGGGTAGATGGAGTTAAGATACAGATCAGCCATGATCTGATTGAATGGCAGAAAATGGTTCTCGGGGGCTGAATGGCCAACTATTGTTCCTATGATCACTGCTGGAAGTGCCAGTGTCTGGAAGTCAGGCCAGGGCGAGATCGGGCTCAACTGTGATGTACCCCAGAGAAAATAACTTGCTAACACTCAATGTCAAGGATTACACATGAATAATGGCCACTTCGACAAAATGGAGCTGCACGACAGGTTTCCTTTCCTAGATGACATTAATGAATTAGTTGGGTTTTAACTACAATCCGACAGCTTCATGGTCACTTTTACTGATACCAGCTTTTTATTTCTGGATTTTTTAAACTGAATTCAAATTCTCAAACTGCCATGGTGGGATTTTAACTCATGTTCTCTGAATTATTAGTTCAAGTAGCGAGTCACATTCTCACCACTCTCTGTATAAAGAAATACCTCTGAAATTTTTTATTTGATCTGTTATTGGCAATCTTATATTTATGCCCCTTTGTTCTGGACACACCTACAATTGGAACTAGTTTTTCCACGTTAACACTACAGTATTGAACCCCTTCATAATTTTAAAGCCCTCTACGGGTCTCATCTTAGTCTTCTCTTTTCCAGAGAAAAGAGTCCCAGCCTGCTCAATCTTTCCTGATATTGCATCCTCTCAATTCTGGTAACATCCTTGTAAATATTTCTGCAGTTTCTCCAGTTCTTCAATATTCTTTTCATAGTATGGAGAACAGAACTGCACACAGTACTCCAAGTGTGGCCTAACCAAGGTTCTATATAAATTTAACATTACCTCCCTGTTTTTGTATTCTATTCCTCTAGAAATGAACCCCAGTACTTTGCACCTTTAATGGCCTTGTCAACTTGCATTGCTATTTTAAACGGTTTATGCATCTGTATCCTCGGATCTCTTTCTGACGAAGGGTCATCGACCTGAAACTTTAACTCTGTTACTCTCTCTATAGATGCTGCCTGACCTGCTGAGTATTTCCAGCATTTTCTGTTTTTATCTCGGATCTCTTTGCTCCTCTATCCCATTTAGTGTTTTACCTCCCAAGGAATAAGTGCCCTCCTTATTTCTCCTACAAAAATGTACCATCTTACACTTGGCTATATTGAATTTAATTTGCCATTTATCCATCCACTTTGAAAGCCTGTTTATTTACACCCCCAGTTTGGTATCATCTACAAATTTCAACACCATACCTCTAATTACTGAGTCCAATTCATTTAAGTATATGGTAAACAACAGTGGACCCAACACTTCCCAATTTCTGGAAGTTTGAGAAACTTCGCTTAATTCCTACCCTACGTTTTCTATTTTGTAGCCATCTTTTATTCCATTCTGCTACCTGGCTCCTGACTCCACAGACCCTGACCTTTATCATGAATCTCTGCTGTACCAACTTATTAAAGGCTTTCTGAAAGTCCATGTATACCACATTCACTGCATTGCCCTTGTCTAGTCTTTCTGTTATTTCTTCAAAGAATTCAGTAAGGTTGGTTAAACATGACCTTGCTTTTAGAAATCAATGCCGACTATTTTTTATTATATTCTCCATCTCTAGATGTTTTGATTCCTCATTTTTAGCAAAGATTCTAGTATCTTTCCTAGCACTGACATTAAGCTAACAGGTCTATAGTTCCCTGGATTAGTTCTATCTCACTTTTTAAAGATAGGAATTACATTTGCTGTCTGCCAGTCCTCTGGCACTATTCATTTTTCTACTGAATTGTTGGCCCAGATTTTCCTGTCAAAATAACGGTAAGGCTGAATGGATGAGCAAGCTGACCATGGCACCATGGTGCAGCAGGAGGCCATTCAAGTGGGGGGAGTGAAAGGGAATGTAGTTGTGGTAGGGGACAGTATAGTAAGGGGGAATAGATACTGTTCGCTACAGCCGTGACCGACAGTTCCAAAGGTTGTGTTGCCTGCCCAGTGCCAGGGTTAAAGACATCTCCTCTTGGCTAGAGAAGAACTTGGAGTGGAAAGGGGAGGATCCAGTCGTCGTGGTCCATGTAGGAACCAACGACATAGGTAGAACTAGGAATGAGATTCTGCTGAGGGAGTTTGAGGAGCTAGGATCCAAATTAAAAAGCAGAACCTCAAAGGTAATAATCTCGAGTGTTACCTGAGCCACGCGCAAATTGGCATAGGGATAAACAGATTAGAGGTTTAAATGCGTGGCTCAAAGAGTGGTGTAGGAGATGGGGGTTTCAGTTCATGGGGTACTGGCACTGGGGAAAGAGGGAGCTGTTCCGTTGGGATGGGCTCCACTTAAACCGGGCCGTTACCAGTGTCTTGGCGAATCAAATACCTAGGGCAATAGACAGGACTTTAATCTAATGAAGGGGTTGGGGGGGGGGGGGGGAGGAAGGATTCAGGAAAAAGTAAATTTAAAAGCAGCGGAGAGAAATGTCAAGGCTCCAGAGCAGTGTAGGCTTTTCATTAAAAATAAGCAGAGTGGGTCACGAAGGGTCAGAGAGACTAACAAAGGTAATAAGGTATCAATGACTAAGGGGACATCAAAGAAAAATAGAAATAAGTCAAAGCTAAAGGCACTATATCTGAATGTGTGAAGCATTCGCAACAAAATAGATGAATAGCACAGATAGAAATTAACAGGTTTGATCTAATAGCCATAACGGAGATGTGGTTGCAAAGTGGACAAGGTTGGGAACTAAATATTCCAGGAATATAACTTTTAGAAGAGATAGGCAAAATGGAAAAGGAGGAGGGGTAGCCCTGACAATAAAGGATGGAATAAAGACAGTAGAGAGAAAGGATCTTAGCTCCAAAAGACAAGATGCAGAATCAGTTTAGGTGGAGCTAAGAAACAGCAAGGGGCAGAAAACATTGGTGGGAGTTGTTTATAGGCCCCCAAACAGTAGTTGTAATGTAGGGCAGAGTATAAATCAGGAAATTAGAGGTGCATGTAACAAGGGTAATACAGTGATCATGGGGGACTTTAATCTACATATAGACTGGGCAAAGCAAATTTGCAGTAATAGTGTGGAGGACAAGTTCATGGAATGTATGCAAGATAGTTTTCTAGATCAGTATGTTGAGGAACCAACTAGGGAACAGGCTATTGGGGACTTTAATCTACATATAGACTGGGCAAAGCAAATTTGCAGTAATAGTGTGCAGGACACGTTCACGGAATGTATGCGAGATAGTTTTCTAGATCAGTATGTTGAGGAACCAACTAGGGAACAGGCTATTTTAGATCTAGTATTGTGCAATGAGAAAGGATTAATTAATAACCTTGTAGTAAAGGGGCCTTTGGAGAAGAGTGACCATAATATGATAGAATTTTATATTGAGTTTGAAAGTGATTTAGTTAAATCCGAAACTAGGGGCTTAAATCTAAACAAAGCAAACTACCTAGGTATGAGGGGCGAGTTGGCAAAGGTAGATTGATAAACTACATTAAAAGGTATGATGGTAGACAAGCAATGGCTAGCATTTAAAGAATACATAATTTACAACAAATATACATTCCTTTAAGGCACAAAAACCCCACAGGAAAAGTGGTCCAACCGTGGCTAACAAGAGAAGTTAAAAATAGTATTAGATCAAAGGAAGAGGCTAATAATGTTGCCAAAAAGAGTAGCAAGCCTGAGGATTGGGAGGATTTTAGAATTCTGCAAAGGAGGACCAAGAAATTGATAAAGAAAGGAAAATAGAATATGACAGTAAACTAGCGAGATAAAAAGACTGTAAAAGCTTCTATAGGTATGTAAAAAGGGAAAGATTAGCGAAAGTAAATGTGGGACGCTTAGACAGGAGAAATGATAATGGGGAATAAGGAAATGGCTGATAAATTAATCAAATACTTTGTCTGTCTTCACGGAAGAAGACACAAAAACCTTCTCAGAAATAGTGGAGAACCAAGGGTCTAGCAAGAATGAGGAACTGAAAGAAATTAGCATTAGTAAAAAAAAGTACTAGAGAAATTAATGGAACTGTAAGCCGATAAATCTCCTGGACCCGATGGCCTACATCCTAAGGTTTTGAAAGAGGTGGCTATAGCGATAGTGGATGCATTGGTTGTCATTTTCCAAAATTCCATAGATTCTAGAACGGTTCCCGCGGATTGGAAGGTAACAATAGTAACCCTACTATTTAAGAAAGGAGGGAGAGAGAAAACGCGGAACTAAAGACCAGTTAGCCTGACGTCAGTAGTAGGGAAAATGCTAGAATCTATTATTAAGGACGTGGTAACAGAGCACTTAGAAAATAATAATAAGATTGGGCAGAGTCAACACGGATTTATGAAAGGGAAATCATGTTAGGGAAATCATGTTTGACAAATCTGTTAAGAGTTTTTTGAGGTTGTAACTAGCAGAATATATAAGGGGGAACCAGCGGATGTGGTGTATTTGGATTTTCAGAAGGCATTCAATAAGGTGCCACACAAGAGGTTATTAAACAAAATTAGGGCTCATGGGATTGGGGGTAATATACTAGCATGGATTGAGGATTGGTTAATGGACAGAAAACAGAGAGTAGGAATAAACGGGTCATTTTCGGGTTGACAGGCTGTAACTAGTGGGGTACCGTAAGGGTCAGTGCTTGGGCCTCAGCTATTCACAATCTACATCAATGATTTGGATGAGGGGACCAAATGTAATATATCCAAGTTTGCTGATGGTACAAAGCTGGGTGGGAATGTAGTTGTGAGGAGGATGCAAAAAGGTTTCAAGGGGATATAGACAAGCTAAATGAGTGGGCAAGAAAATTACAAATGGAATATAATGTGGAGAAATGTGAAGTTATACACTTTGGAAGGAAAAATAGAAAAGCACAGTATTTTTTAAATGGTGAGAGATTGGGAAATGTTGGGGTTCAGAGGGATCTGGGTGTATAGTTTTGGTCTCCTTACCTAAGGAAGGATATACTTGCCATAGAGGGAGTGCAACGAAGGTCCACCAGACTGATTCCTGGGATGGGGGGATTGTCCTATGAGGAGAGATTGAGTAAACTAGGCCTATATTCTCTAGAGTTTAGAAGAATGAGAGGTGATCTCATTGAAATATACAAAATTCTTACAGGACTTGACAGGATAGATGTAGGGAGGATGTTTCCCCTGGCTGGGGAGTCTAGAACCAGGGGTCACAGTCTCAGAATAAGGAGTCAGCCATTTAGGGCTGAAATGAGGAGAAATTTCTTCACTCAGAAGGTGGTGAATCTTTGGAATTCTCTACCCCAGAGGGCTGTGGAGGCTCAGTCATTGAGTATATTCAAGACAGAGATCGATAGATGTTTGAATATTAAGGGAATCAAGGGATATGGGGATAGAGCAGATGAGGTAAAAGTTCAGCCATGACCTTATTGAATGGCAGAGCAGGCTCGAAGGGCCAAATGGCCTACTCCTGCTCCTATTTCTTATGTTCTTATATGTTTCTACAGTCCTATTTAGCCTTTATGCTGGGATCTTGGTTCCAGCCAGGATCAGGTGCATCCCATTGCAGCGGTACACCTCCTCCCTGTTCTTTCATACTGGTTAATTCTGACATGGACCGCAACTGGTTCATCTCTCTCCCCTTACAAGTTCGTTTCCAGTCACTTGAAAATGTTTAAGTCAACAGTAGCTTCCAATTCAAACCTATGGAAATTTTGATCAGGTTTAGGTGTATTATAATTTCATCTCTTTGGCAAACCTTCGCCACAGGTGAATGAATAATGTACCCTAAGGACAGCTCAAAGATTATTCATTAATATCGATTATAACACCTCAATTCCCGATCTCCCGATACCAGACAATCTAACCTTTCCTGTGTGTATTTGCAAATATTCCAGTTGTATTCACTGGGTTTCGGGTTGCGGGATTTCAGAACCCGATCTCCGCGTCTATTCCACAGCTCTTGAATCTGATTCATTCAATTTGACACAAAGCAAATTTCCTCTGATCGCTATTTCTAACAAAATCATAAAACTGACGATACAAAGGTTTACGATTTCACTAGAAATTGTCAACATAAGAAATCTCCCTGCTACATTTACGATATAATAACTAATCGGTAGAGGCTGATTGAGAACATCACGGGAACGATGTTAAATATAATAAAGTGTCCGAAATCAACTCATTAGTCAGAGAATGGCAGTTAGGGCAACAAATTGCCACTTGTTCCTACATAGTAAAGCAGAAACACTGATTTCTGTGATTTCAATCGTTTCTATCTACATTCCGACACTTACAATTTTCACGTTGACTCGGAGCGTGTTGAACTCTCACTCCAACCAGGATAAGAAACAATAGACATGGCCAGATAATCTCAGACAGGGACAGCACCTGAAACACATACAAGAAAGAAACATTGATAAAAATCGTCAAAGTTTCCAATAACATAAATAAACCGTTGCCTGAACGAAATGCCCACAATTCGCGCAGTTAAAAGTGACATAAACCTTACCGGCTTTCTTATACGGCAGAGCCAGTTTTTCCAAAAGAGCACACAAAACTGGCGAATAAATCTGGCCATGATGGCAATTTCATCTGCCTTGAAGGCGAACGCTCAGTGTATTTGCTGCTGGTGAGAAACTGGCTGAGAATTGCGTTTCCCCGAGATCAATGGCCACGGGTGAGGAGCGTGTCTCGCCACCGGAGTCCTCGCCAGTGCAGGAGTGAATGAGGGACAAGGCTGCATAATCCTGTTAGGAAGAAGAACCTCCTCTCACCTGCAACAGCAGCTCGGTTACTCGGCCTCCAAAATTGCAAGTTTCGTTTCCTCAAACGGTGTTATCTTACATCATATCGGAGCCAACAATGAATACATGCCAGCAATATATAAAAACCGGATTTGTAAGGAATTTAAAAACAACCCGCTTATCACGGGTCTATTTTTTATTTCCTTCATGGGATGTGGGCGTCGCCGGCAAGACCAGCATTTATTGCCCATCCCTAATTGCCCTTGAGAAGGTGGTGGTGAGCCACCTTCTTGAACCGCTGCAGTCCATATTTTTTTTCAAAAATATATATTTATTCATAAAAATCTTTGTTCATGTACATGACAATACAGTCCACATCTGGTACAGTACAAATTAACTTCAGTACATGGCATTCAATTTACAAATGACATTACATTTATCATTACATATATCAAAGCTTGTTTAAAATACATTACAATGCACTCCACAAATCATACTACAGATGAAAGCAGTACATGGTCCTCTCTTTACACAAACAGGTGCATTTTCATTACATATTTTATAAGTCATACAGCCCGAGGTGGCCAAGATACATTCCAACACTTGTCAACTTACATTACACTACAATCCAGCAATCATATTACATATGGCATAATACACATGAATGCAGTACATGGTACTCTCTTTACATCAACAGATTACAAGTGCATTTACAGTTTACACACTTGTACATCATACGGCCCGAGGGGGTGTTTTCTACTGGTTTCAGCCCCTCGGTGTACACTGGCGGGAGGGCCTTAAACTGTGGCCCTTCCCCATCGTGCCTTTGCGGCGGCGGCACCAACCTTTAGTGCATCCCTCAGCACGTACTCCTGGACCTTGGAATGTGCCAGTCTGCAAAACTCGGTCGTGGACAACTCCTTGCTCTGGAAGACCAGCAAGTTTCGGGCAGACCAAAGGGCGTCTTTCACCGAGTTGATGATCTTCCAGCAGCAGTTGATGTTTGTGTCGGTGTGCGTCCCTGGGAACAGTCCGTAGAGCACAGAGTCCTGTGTTACGGAGCTGCTCGGGATGAACCTCGACAAAGGGGGGATTAAATATGTGGGGTTATGGGGATAGGGTGGGATATGTGTTGGTGTAGGGGTTACGGGGATCGGGTGGGATATGTGTCGGTGCAGGCTCGATGGGCCGAAATGGCCTCTATCTGCACTGTGGGGTTTCTGTGATTCTGTGAAAGACCACTGCATCTCTTTCCAGACCTTCTTTGCAAGGCACATTCCAGAAGGAGATGGATGACGGTCTTGTCCCAAGCGCAGCCTCCTCGCGGGCAGCATGCGGTGGAGCAGAGACGTCGGGAGTGCATGAAGGATCTGGCGGGAAGGGCCCTTTTCACCACCAGCCAAGCTCCGTCTTGGTGCTTGTTTGTGAGTTCTGGCGATGGTTACTCAGCCTCCAAAATTGCAAGTTTCGTTTCATCAAACGGTGTTATCTTACATCATATCGGAGCCAACAATGAATACATACCAGCAATATATAAAAACCGGATTTGTAAGGAATTTAAAAACAACCCGCGTATCACGGGTCTATTTTTTATTTCCTTCATGGGATGTGGGCGTCGCTGGCAAGGCCAGCATTTATTGCCCATCCCTAATTGCCCTTGAGAAGGTGGTGGTGAGCCACCTTCTTGAACCGCTGCAGTCCATATGATGAAGGTACTCCCATGGTGCTGTTAGGAAGGGAGTTCCAGGATTTTGACCCAGCAACGATGAAGGATCGGCGATATACTTCTAAGTCAGGATGGTGTGTGACTTGGAGGGGAACTTGGAGGTGGTGGTGTTCCCATGCGCCTGCTGCCCTTGTCCTTCTAGGTGGAAGAGGTCGTGAGTTTGGGAGGTGCTGCTGAAGAAACCTTGGTGAGTTGCTGCAGTGCATCTTGTAGATGGTACACACTGCAGCCACGGTACGCCGGTGGTGGAGGGAGTGAATGTTTAAGGTGGATGGGGTGCCAATCAAGTGGGCTGCTTTATCGTGGATGGTGTCGAGCTTCTTGAGTGTTGTTGGAGCTGCACTGATCCAGGCAAGTGGAGAATATTCCATCACACTCCTGACTTGTGCCTTGTAGATGGTGGAAAGGCTTTGGGGAGTCAGGAGGTGAGACACTAGCCGCAGAATAACTAGGCTCTGACCTGCTCTTGTTGCCACAGTATTTATGTGGCTGGTCCAGTTAAGTTTCTAGTCAATGGTGACCCCCAGGGCGTTGATGGTGGGGGAATTTGGTGATGGTAATGCCATTGACTGTCATGGGGTGGTGGTTAGACTCTCGCTTGTTGGAGATCGTCATTGCCTGGCACTTGTGCAGCACGAATGTTACCTGCCACTTATCAGCCCAAGCCTGAACATCATCCAGGTCTTGTTGCTTGGACTGCTTCATTATCTGAGTTGTGAATGGCACAGAACACTGTGCAATCATCAGCAAACATCCCCATTTCTGACTTTATGTTGGAGGGAAGGTCATTAATGAAACAGCTGAAGATGGTTGGGCCTAGGACACTGCCTTGAGGAACTCCTGCAGCGATGTCCTGGGGCTGTGATGATTTACCTCCAACCACCACAACCATCTTCCTTTGAGCTAGGTATGACTCCACCCAGTGGAGAGTTTCCCCGATTCCCATTGACTTCAGTTTTACTAGGGCTCCTTGATGCCACACTCGGTCAAATGCTGCCTTGATGTCAAGGGCAGTCACTCTCACCTCACCTCTGGAATTCAGCTCTTTTGTCCATGTTTGGCCCAAGGCTGTAATGAGGTCGGGAGTGGTCCTGGCGGAACCCAAACTGAGCATTGGTGAGCAGGTTATTGTTGAGTAAGTGCCACTTGATAGCACTGTCAATGACACCTTCCATCACTTTGCTGATGATTGAGAGTAGACTGATGGGGCAGTAACTGGCCAGATTGGATTTGTCCTGCTTTTTGTGGACAGGACATACCTGGGCAGTTTTGCTCCATCATTGGCGGCCGTACCTTCAGCCGGTTAGGCCCTAAGCTCTGGAATTCTCTCCCTTAACCTCTCCGCCTCTCCACGTTTTTCCTCCTCCTTGAAGACCCTCCTTCAAACCTACCTCTTTGACCAAACTTTTAGTCACCTGTATGAATGTCTTCTTCTTTGGCTCCGTGTCAATTATTGCCTGATTACACTCCTGTGAAGCGCCTGTGGGATATTTTTCTACATTCAAAGCACTATATAAATGTAAGTTGCTGTTGATTACATATAATTGCATAGAAATTACAACACAAAAACAGGCTGTCGGGCCCAATCAGCCCATGCTGATGTTTACCCTCCACATCAGCAATAGTCCCGATCCTAATTTGATGGTTTGTGAAGGAAGAAATATAAAAATGAGAGGAAGAAAATGTGAGAAAAGAGAGTTAAAAAAAGAAAAGAATACATGAATGCTATCCGGTAGTCCCCCGTGATAGATGCAACTTTAGCCATTTTTGTGTTTGGCCTTAAACAACAGTGCATAACTGCCTCTGATAATCTTACACTTAGAATTTGTCCAGTACTGAGAATCAGTGAACCCTCTGGACAAGGAAATTAGATTTTACCTAAGAGACAAATAAAAGATGTTTATATAAGTTTGATTTGATAAAATGTACCACCAAGTTCAAAAGATGGCCTCTAAGGAAATTTCCCGAATTGGTAGCACCTGTAAACTTGGCAGCAAGTTGCTTTTATTTAGTACAAAAGCCAAATACTGTGGATGCTGGAAATCTGAAATAAAAACAGAAAATGCTGGAAATAGTCAGCAGGTCAGGCAGCATCTGTGGAGAGAGAAACAGAGTTAACGTTTCAGGTCGATGACCCTTCGTCAGAACTGGAAAAAGCTGGCGATGGAACAGGTTTTTAAGCAAGTGCAGGGGCAGGGAAAGGGGGGAGGGGAGGAAAGAACAAAAGGGATGATGGTGCAAGGCAAAAGGAGATGGTAATGCGACAAGTTAAGAAAGAAAAGATGGCTCTAGATGTAGTGTAAATGGCGATGGCAGCATGAAAGACAGCTGCATGTGAGAGAGGGAAAAAAAGATAGCGGCAGAGGTTATGGTCTGAAATTGTTGAACTCTATGTTGAGTCCAGAAGGCTGTAAAGTGCCTAATCGAAAGATGAGGTGCTGTTCCTCGAGCTTACGTTGAGCTTCATTGGAACAGTGTACGAGGCCGAGGACGGTGAGGTCTGAGTGGGAGTGGAGCAGAGAATTAAAGTGACAGGCGCCCGGAAGCTCGGGGTCACCCTTACGGACTGAACAGAGGTGTTCCGCAAAGCGGTCACCCAATCTGCATTTGGTCTCCCCAATGTAGAGGAGACCGCATCGTGAGCAGCGAATACAGTATACTAAATTGCAAGAAGTACAAGTAAATCGCTGTTTCACCTGGAAGGAGTGTTTGGGGCCTTGGACAGTGGGAAAGGAGGAGGTAAAAGGGCATGTGTTGCATCTCCTGCGCTTGCACGGGAAGGTACCGGGTGAAGGGGATGGGGTGTTGGGGGTGATAGAGGAATGGACCAGGGTGTCGCAGAGGGAGCGGTCCCTACGGAATGCTGAAAGGGGAGGTGAGAGGAAGATGTGTTTGGTGGTGGGGTCACGCTGGAGCTGGCGGAAATGGTGGAGGATGATCTGTTGAATGTGGAGGCTGGTGGGGTGAAAGTTGAGGACAAGGGGAACCCTATCGTGGTTCTGGGAGGGAGGGGAAGGGGTGAGAGCAGAAGTGCGGGAAATAGAATGAACACGGTCAAGGGCCATGTCAACCACAGTAGAGGGGAATCCTCGGTTGAGGAAAAAGGAAGACATGTCAGAAGCACTAGTATGGAAAGTGGCATCGTCAGAGCAGATGCGGCGGAGACAGAGAAATTGGGAGAATGGATTAGAGTCCTTACAGGAAGCGGGGTGGAAGGAAGTGTAGTCCAGGTAGCTGTGGGAGTCAGTGGGCTTGTAGTGAATGTTTGTCAATAGCCTATCCCCAGAGATGGAGACAGAGAAGTCAAGGAAGGGAAGGGAAGAGTCGGAGGTGGACCATGTGAAGGTGAGGGAAGGGTGGAAATTGGAAGCAAAGTGAATGAAATTTTCTAGTTCAGGGCGAGAGCAGGAAACCGCACCGATACAGTCATCAATGTACCGGAAAAAGAGGTGAGGGAGGGGACCCGAGTAGGACTGGAACAAAGTATGTTCCACATATCCCACGAAAAGGCAGGCATAGCTAGGACCCATGCAGGTTCCCATAGCAACACCTTTAATTTGGAGGAAGTGAGTGGAGTCAAAGGAGAAATTGTTCAATGTGAGAACAAGTTCAGCCAGGCGGAGGAGGGTGGTGGTGGATGGGGACTGGTTGGGCCTCTGTTCAAGGAAGGAGCAGAGCACCCTCAGGCCATCCTGGTGGGGGATGAAGGTGTAGAGGGATTGGACGTCCATAGTGAAAAGGAGACGGTTGGGGCCAGGAAACTGGAAACTGTTTAAAGTGGCGGAGGGTGTCAGAAGAGTCGCGGATGCAGGTGGGAAGAGACTGGACAAGGGGAGAAAAAATAGAGTCGAGATAGGAAGAGATAAGTTCTGTGGGGCAAGAACAGTCTGCTTTTATTTAGTGTTACATTTGGTGAACTGTTTTTGCCCCTATTGATATACCTTAGAGAGGGTGCAGAAAAGATTTACAAGAGTGGTTCCAGGGATGAGGGACTTCAGTTTTATGGATAGACTGGAGAAGGTTATTCTCCTTAGAGCAGAGAAAGTTGAGAGGAGATTTGATAGAGGTGTTCAAAATCATGAGGGGTCTAGACAGAGTAGATCGAGAAACTGTTCCCATTGGCGGAAGGGTCAAGAACCAGAGGTGCACGGCTGCACCCAGGCTCTCCCATGACTCCCTCCATATACTTATGGAGGGAGTCACAGCACACAGGGAGGTTCTCTTCCCTTCCAATGAAGAGACCAACGCAGCCTGGTTGCACATTGCACAGGAGGACACAAGCAGGGATGTCATCAGGAGGACCAGGCTGCAGTGCCGAAAACCTTTCACCCCCTTTGAAATCTTTCCAGCTGAAAGTATCTGAGCTGGTGGCTGGGAGAAAGGAAGCAAGTGCTACAGCTGGTGAGTTGCCATGGGTTGGGGCAGATGGAAGACATGCCTGGATGAGCGACACGCGGAAGGTGTCCCTGTTTTCATACTCCTCTTCCGCATCATCATCGTCATATGTGATGAGGGAGAAATATCTCCCCAGCTCCTCCTTCTCCTCATCATCTTTCTCCTCCGTTTCCCTCATTGCTGTGGTGGATCTACAGGAAAGGAGGGTAAAATCTGAGAATGGGTGAGTATGACCTCCCTTGGGATTAAGGAGGCAAAGAAAAGTAGTGGACCGTTGTGTCTGTGTAGTGCTTCACAGAGGTGCTAGGGTGACAGTGTATGGACTCAGTCACTAACTTAGCACTGGCAAGATGTTGCCACTCTCACCATCTCCCATAGCAAATGCTGACTGAGTGTCCATTAACTCAGAGATTGTGTAGATTGGGCCTATACTCTCTGGAGTTTAGAAGAATGAGAGGTGATCTCATTGAAACATACAAGATTCTGAAGGGGGTTGACAGGGTAGATGCTGAGAGGTTGTTTCCCCCTGGAGTGTCTAGAACTAGGGGACATAGTCTCAGGATAAGGGGTAGGCCATTTAAGACCGAGATGAGGAGGAATTTCTTCAGTCAGAGGGTTGTGAATCTTTGGAATTCTCTGCCCAAGAGGGCTGTGAATGCTGAGTCTTTTGAGTATATTCAAGGCGGAGATAGATAGATTTTTGTACTCTAGGAGAATCAAGGGATATGGAGATCGAGCGGGAAAGTGGAGTTGAGGTCGATGATCAGCCATGATCTTATTGAATGGCGGAGTAGGCTCGAGGGGCCGTTTGGCCTACTCCTGCTCTTATTTCTTATGTTCTTATGTTCTTAACTCCATGATCTTCTCTTCAAAGGGGGTGAGGGATTTAATGGTGGGGGATAGGAACATAGGAATTGCTAGATGAAAAATGACCATGGTCCATCTAGTTCATTTTCTACCATCCTGGCAGTTGCATGATACAATAATAATGGAGTTGTTGACTAATCATAGCAATCAATCTCTATCAATCAATTTACAATAGACCCAGAAATGACACGAGGAAAACCCCAGTGGTGTAGAGCTTTGGGAGCCAAAGATACCTTTTTCCTCCCAAGCATGCTACACTAACCACACATCATGTCTGAAATGACTCATATACTGTATCCCGAAATGTTATTTTCTGAAAGAAATGTATCTAATTTGCAGTTGACTGAATCAATATTATCTGCTTCCACCATCTCCCTAAGGAGCCTGTTCCATAGATTGACCACGCTCACTGAAATATTGGCCCCGTTATTAACAGGGAGGCAGTGGGGGAGCGCGGTAGCATGGGGAAAACCCCTGCAAGGCTGGGGACGTGGAGGCCAAATTGACAGCCTGGCCAGTGGGCGGGAGTAGAAATTTGTGTCAGGAGGCCACAGCCGGGGACCCATAGGAATGGTCCTTGGCTGTTAGTGGAGGATCTGGCCATGATCTGGGGGAAGGTGAGGGGGAGGGGGGGGGGAGGGGGGGAAGCCCAAGACCTCCTTATGAAGGTTACAGAACCACTCCTGCCCCTACAGGTCCACAAGGAAACTTGAAAAATGCATTTTAAACTTACCTTCTGGGCCTCTTTTGACCCAGGATCTGGCTCCCAGAAGTTTTGAGCTCTGCTTTAAGGACACAAGAATTGTTAGGAATAGGAAAAGGCCATTTGGCCCAATAAGCCAATTCCTTTTTCAGCGAGCAATCCCAATTTTCCCAAAAAAGACAAAGTGGTGGAGGTCATACAACACCATTTGTTCAAACAAGTTTGTGCTTTATAATAGGGGCCATTATATACAGCACCAATATCCTTGCATCAGCCACCCACTATCTGCAGCTGAAACTTAAATCATTCAATTTTGACATTATCTGAGTCCCGAGGATGTGATTCTGCCACATTTTGTCCACGTTAGAAATTCTTTGGCCCTATTTCCATTTTGTATTGCTAACACCCTTTTTATAAAATTAGTGAAGTTTATGTTAGTAATCTTTAGTTCCAAAATCATACCTATATTAGCTTTTTAATGAAAAAGTATTTCATAAAAATAGAATTGTAGCTGTTCAACCTAGTTTCCCTATTCTACGTGCAGAAGTATAAAAGTCCACACAATGGAGCAAGGGAATAGGATTAAAAGAAAAATAGTAAATGCCAAAAAGCTGAATGTCTGAAATAACCAATAACAGAAAATGCTGGAAATAACAAAGTAGCTCCTTTCATATCCGTAAGGGGAAATGACAGGTTTAATGTACCTACCTAAAGTGTTAACCTAGGTTTTCTCTTTTCAGAACAAGGATGTATACTGGTTTCAACATATTGAAATGGTGAATCAAAATGAATATTGCATAATTAGGTGTGGTAACATTAGTAATTATAGGAAAGAATCCTGAAAACTGAACAATACCCAAAAATGCTAGCAACACCTTCTTCGCACGAGAGGCTGTAACTGAAACCTCTCTTAGACTGAACAGCCTTCACTCAACAATGCTTATTGTACAATAATTAAGAATCCTAGTGCTTGATTTTCTTCTCTGTACTTCCGGGTTCACCTTTGGTGGCAAAACGCGTGCCTTGGTCTCCAACCTACAAATAAGCAGTTGTCATCTTGTACATCTTTCAACTATGTAAATCATAGTTAATCAGCAACATTGCTTTTAATAAGACCTCCAAGTCAGCTATTGGTGGATGGGAACATGGGTACAGGCAAGAGCAGGGAAAACAAAGACGACAACAATACAAAAGCAAAATACTGCGGATGCGGAAATCTGAAATAAAAACAGAAAATGCTGGAAATACTCAGCAGGTCAGGCAGCATCTGTGGAGAGAGAAACAGAGTTAACGTTTCAGGTCAATGACCCTTCATTAGAATGACAGAAAGACAACAACTTGTATTTATATAGCGCATTTATTGTAGAAAAATGCCCCAACACACATCACAAATCAAGAAATGGACATGGAGCCAAAGAAGAATATATTAGGATGAGTGGGAAAAAGAGATGGGGCTTAAGGAGGGTCTTAAAGCAGGAGAAGGAGATGGAGGGGTTTCGGAAGATCATTCTGTGGGTTCCAGGTGGCTGAAGGCACAGCCACCAATAATACAGCGAAAGAAGTGGATACACAAGAGTCAGAGGAAGCAGATTCAATAATAACTTTCAAAAGGGAATTAGATCAATACTTGAAGGGAGAAAATTTGTAGGGCTATGGGGAAAGAGCAGCGGAGTGGGATTAAGCTCTTTCAAAGAGTTGACACAGGCATGATGAGCCGAATGGATTCCTTCTGTGCTGTATCATTTTATGATTCTTTGATTCTATGAGAAGCTATGCTTAGAGTCAAAAAGAATGCTGAAATTGCAAACTGTCTGATTCAGTCTCATAGTGGCCGGGTAGGGAGCTGGAATTGGTGGCAAGGGTACGAAATTAATGGCAGGGGCCAAAGCCAATGGGGGGAATTTTAAACTCCCAAGAACAAGTGGGTTGGGGGCGGGTGGGAACTTGGGGACTTAAAATTAATGATTTTTCAATCGTGACCGCAATCCCACTTCAAAGTGCCCACTTACAAGTTTAATGGTGGCGCGTTTGGATGCCTGCTTCTAACCTCTAACCAAAGTCGGAGCTTTAATGATTGCAGATAGGCAAGTAATTATTGGTGCAATTAACGTCTTTAGGAGACGTTAATGAGCTGTATTTAAATTGAATTTAACTTACCTTTAAATTTAAAGTCTCCAGCACGGATTTAACGGGGCTTGAGGAACTGACCAGTGAAACGGAGGCGTGATTGAGCCGCAGTTCAGGTAGGTATTTAAACTTGTCATTGTCCCATCTAAATAAAACCTCACTAATCTGGCAAACGTTTGGCAGAGAGTTCTTGCATGGATACAGGTTTTTCCTCAACCTTCAATGCTTTCAAACTGACACGATCAGGATGGGAGGCGCGTTGGATGTGTTTGACAGCACGTCAGAAGAGGAAGACCATCGCCATCCACGGCTGCGATGATGTGCTGTGGTGGGATCAACACGTCCACAGGAGAGAGTAATTCAGGAAGGAGGTGCACAGGAGGGAGGTATACAAGAGTGAGGTGTACAGCAGAGGGCCTGAGGTCACAGGAGGCACTACCCACGTCACAGAGCTTACAGACAGAGGCTCAGCTCCCTCGACCTCTTGGAAGAGTAGTGCTTCTGCAGACTGAGGTTGTTACATCAGGTGGTGGCAGACATCTGCAGCCTCCTAGAAGAAGACCTGCTACCCGCTGGACACGCATTACCTGTGGCTGTGAAAGTCACCACTGCTCTCAATTTGTTTGCCTCTGGTTCCTTCCAGGGTGCTATCAGAGACATCTCAAGGGTCTTCTGGTGGTTTGTGCAGTTATTTAAAGTTGCTAAAGTCTACAGGGAATGGTGTGGCAGGTGCTGAACGACTTTGTCCTGACTTCAAGGATTCTGCACAGACCACTTGCTTTTTTAAAATTAGTTCATAGGATCTGGGCATTGCTGGCAAGGCCAGCATTTATTGCCCATCCCCAATTGCCCTTGAGAAGGTGGTGGTGAGCCACCTTCTTAAGAACATAAGAAATAGGAGCAGGAGTAGGCCAATCGGCCCCTCGAGCCTGCTCCGCCATTCAATAAGATCATGGCTGATCTGATCCTAACCGCCAATCCACTATCACTGAACCATCTCCTGCATCTAACAGAATTAGACACACAAAATAGGAGCAGGATCAGGCTACACGGTCCCTGGGCCCGCTCCGCTACCCACAGGGCCATGTCCGATCCGAACCTAGACTCATGTCCAAATTCCTGCCCACTCCCCGTAACCCTTAATTCCCTTTACTTCTAGGAAACTGTCTATTTCTGTTTTAAATTTATGTAATGATGTAGCTTCTACAGCTTTTTGGGGCAGCATATTCCATGGACCTACCACCCTCTGAGTGAAGTAGTTCCTCCTCATCTCAGTTTTGAAAGAGCAGCCCCTTATTCTAAGACTGTGCCCCCTAGTTCTAGTTTCACCCATCATCGGGAACATCCTCCCCGCATCCACCCGATCCAACCCCTTCACAATCTTATATGTTTCAATAAGATCGCCTCTCATTCTTCTGAACTCCAATGAGTAGAGTCCCAATCTACTCAACCTCTCCTCATATGACCACCCCCTCATCCCCGGGATTAACCGAGTGAACCTTCTTTGTACTGACTCGAGAGCAAGTATGTCTTTTCTTAAGTATGGACACCAAAACTGTATGCAGTATTCCAGGTGCGGTCTCACCAGTACCTTGTACAACTGAAGCAATACCTCCCTATTTTTATATTCTATCCCCCTAGCAATGAAAGCCAACATTCCATTGGCCTTCTTAATCACTTGCTGCACCTGCATACTAACCTTTTGAGTTTCGTGCACCAGGACCCCCAGATCCCTTTGTACTTCAGTACTTTCCAGTTTCTTGCCATTAAGATAATAACTTGCTCTACGATTTTTCCTGCCAAAGTGCATAACCTCACACTCTCCAGTATTGTATTCCATCTGCCAAATCTCTGCCCACTTACTTAGCCTGTCTATGTCCTCTTGCAGGTTTTTTATGTCCTCCTCACTCACTACTTTCCCTCCCATCTTAGTATCATCTGCAACTTTGATATGTTACACTCGGCCCTCCTCCAAATCGTTAATATAGATTGTAAAGAGTTGGGGACCCAGCACTGACCCCTGCGGAACACCACTAGTTACTGATTGCCAGTCTGAGAATGAACCATTTATCCCAACTCTCTGCCTTCTGTTAGATAGCCAATCCTCTATCCATGCCAGAATATTACCCCCAATCCCGTTATTTTTTTATCTTAAGCAATAATCTTTTGTGTGGCACCTTGTCAAATGCCTTTTGGAAGTCTAAAAACACTACATCCACTGGTTCCCCTTTATCCACCCTATATGTTACTTCCTCAAAGAACTCCAGCAAATTTGTCAAACATGACTTCCCCTTCATAAAACCATGCTGACTTTGTCCTATTAAATTATGATTATCCAAATGTCCTGTCACTGTCTCCTTAATAATGGACTCCAAAATTTTACCTACCACAAATGTTAGTTTCCAGCCTTCTGTCTACTGCCCTTTTTAAATAATGGTGTTACATTAGCAGTTTTCCAGTCTGCCGGGACCTTTGCTGAGTCCAGGGAGTTTTGGAAAATTATTACTAATGCATCCACAATCCCTACCGCCACTTCCCTCAAGACCCTAGGATGTAAGCCATCAGGTCCAGGTGATTTATCCGCCTTGAGTCCCATTATTTTACCGAGTACCACTTCCTTAGTGATTTTGATCGTGTTTAGCTCCTCCCCCCCTTTAGCCCCCTGTTTGTCCAGTGTTGGGATATTCTTAGTGTCTTCTACTGTAAAGACTGATACAAAATATTCATTCAGTGTTTTTGCCATCTCCATATTTCCCACCATTAATTTCCCGGTCTCATCCTCTAAGGGACCAACATTTACTTTAGCCACCCTTTTTCTTTTTATATAACTATAAAAACTCTTACTATCTGTTTTTATATTTTTTGCTAATTTACTTTCATAATCTATCTTCCCTTTCTTAATCTTTTTGTTATTTTTTGCTGTCTTTTAAAGTTTCCCCAATCCTCTATCCTCCCACTAGATTTGGCTACCTTATATGCCCTTGTTTTTAGTCGAATACTATCCTTAATTTCTTTACTTAGCCATGGATGGCTGTCTTTTCTTTTACACCCTTTTCTTCCCAGTGGAATATATATTTTTTGGAAGTTGTAAAATAACTCCTTAAATGTACACCACTGATCATGTATCGTCTTACCCTTTAATCTATTTTCCCAATCCACTCTACTCAATTCCGCTCTCATACCTTCATAGTCTCCTTTATGCAAGCTTAGCACGCTTGTTTGAGATCCAACCTTCTCACCCTCTAATTGAATATGGAATTCAACCATGTTATGGTCACTCATTCCAAGGGGATCCTTTACTAGGACATTTTTAATTAATCCTGTCTCGTTACACAGGACCAGATCTAAGGTTGCTTGCTCCCTGGTCAGTTCAGTTACATACTGCTCAAGAAACCCATCCCTAATACACTCAATGAACTCATCCTCAAGGCAGCCCTGCCCAATTTGATTTGACCAATTAATATGATAGTTAAAATCCCCCATAATTATAGATGTTCCCTTATTACGAGCCTCAACTATTTCCTGATTGATACTCCGTCCAACAGAGTTGCAACTGTTCGGAGGCCTATAGACTATGCCCACTAGTGTTTTTTTCCCCTTATTTTTCCTTATCTCCACCCAAACTGTTTTGTTATCCTGATCTTTTGACCCAATATCATTTCTCTGTATTACAGTGATTCCTTCCTTTATTAACATAGCCACCCCACCTCCCCTTCCTTCCTGCCTGTCCTTCCTGATCGTTAAATGTATGTTTAATTCCCAGGCATTGTCACCCTGCAGCCATGTTTCTGTAATGGCCACAAGATCATACCCATATGTAGTTATTTGTGCCATTAACTCGTCTATTTTGTTACGAATGCTACGTGCATTCAGATAGAGAACTTTCAAATATGTTTTGTGACACTTAGTTCCTGCTTTTGCCCTTTTTATTACTTTACCTTTTACTCCATACCTTCTGCGACTTCCTGACACGCTCTGGTTTTTAATTTCCCCACTGCTACCTAAGTCTATGACCTTCTCTGTTGTCATTTTTATTATTTGCTCTCTAGGAACCTCCCCCCCACTAGTTAGTTTAAAGCCCTCTCTACAGCCCTAGTTATATGATCCGCCAGGACTCTAGTCCCAGCACTGGCCGCTTGAACCGCTGCAGTCCGTGTGGTGAAGGTACTACCACAGTGCTGTTAGGAAGGGAGTTCCAGGATTTTGACTCAGCGATGGTAATGCCTTTGAATGTCAAAGGGAGGTGGTTAGACTCTTGCTTGTTGGAGATAGTCATTGCCTGGCACTTGTGTGGCGCGAATGTTACTTGTCACTTATCAGCCCAAGCCTGAATGTCGTTCAGGTCTTGCTGCATGTGGGCATGGACTGCTTCATTATCTGAGGAGTTGCAAATGGAACTGAACACTGTGCAATCACCAGCGAATATCCCCAATTCTGACCTTATGATTAAGTACCAAACATCAGAAATTGAAAATTGGTTTAAGTGAAAAAGGATAAATGAGTCTTTGAAGGAGAAAGGGGAAGATCATGTCTCTTTCCTACTGTTCTACAGAAGTTATTTTGTTTTCAGAGTTCTGTCACTATAAAAAGCCCGTGTGATTGTTTGTCATCAACTTCCCCCTCCTTGTTTTCCTCCCCCTCCTCAGAATGATCTGAAGAGGATCTGCGCTCTCCGCCTTGTTCCTCCTGCAGGGCCAAGCCTCACTACTGCGCAATGTTGTACAGGTGGCAGTATACTGCGACCATCCTGGACCCTCTGGCTGGTGTGTACTGAAGGACACCTCCAGACCTGTCTAGGCACCTGAAGGGCATTTTCAGCATTCTGATGACTTGTTCGATCACACATCTTGTGGTCATATGGCATTCATTTTGTAGCGCTGTTGGGACTTCATTAGTCGGGTTTTTGATGGATGTCATCAGCCAAGTTTGAAGTGGGTATCTCTTGTCTCCTAGCTGCCACCCCTTAAGTGTGTTTCCAGGTCCAAAGAGGTCGGGGAGCTTGGACTACTGCAGGATGAAAGCATCATGGCAGCTGCCCGGGAATCTTGCACACACCTACAGAAATATCTTTTTGTGGTTGCACACCAGCTGCACATTGATGGAGTGGAAGCCCTTGCGGTTCACGAATACTCCTGGTTGATCTGGGGCTGCGCGAATTGCCACATGTGTGCAGTCGATGACGCCCTGCACCTGTGGGAAGCCATCCAGAGACACAAACCCAAGCACCCACTCATTCTGACTGGCATCATCACAGGCGAAGTTCCCATAATTGCTGGCCCTGGCAAACAAACCATCAGTCACCTGTCTTATGCATTTGTGGGCTGCCGACCAGGATATGTCTCTGGAAGAACCCTGGAATGTTCTAGAGGCTAAAAGGTTGAGGGCGGTGGTCACTTTCACAGTCACTGGTAATGTGTGGCCACCAGGTCCAGCAGGTCTTCTTCTGGAAGCCTGCAGATGTCTGCCACCACCTGACGTGACAACTTGAGCCTCCTGAAGCACTGCTTTTCCGACATGACAAGGAAACTCAGCTTTTGCCTGTAAACACCCTGTGTTGGGGGTTGTGCCTTCTGCGAGCTGCACCCCTCTACTGCTGCCCTCCCTGATGTCCAACTACAGGTTTCTCTACAGCAGGCTGCTACTGGTGCTGGTCATATTGCTTTTCGTCCGAGGTCCAACCTAAGGCAGCCAAAGTGCCAACCATCCTGATGTGATTCAGTAAACCTCCAAAATGTACAAAGTAAATTCTCAGCAAAAGTACTGTGAACAAACCATTTCCCACTAGTAGGTAAGAATGGGGTTATGCTGATATAGATGAGGAAAGATGAGAGGAGGCTTGAGTGGACCGGCATGGACTGGTTGGGCTGAATGGCCTATTTCTGTGCTGTATATCCGATCTAATCCTATGTAACCATGTACTTCCTAAATAGTGCCCTGCAAAGTTAATAGGATTCTCCCCCTCACAATAAATGACAGCGAATAGTATGCAGCAAATTTATCTCATAGAATAGACTAGTTTTGAAAAAAACAAGGGATGCTGGCATTCTACCAGTTGCAACTTCCAGAAGTCTGCTGAAGATCAATCTGTTTTTGCAATAGTTTGGAGGAACCAGAGTTAATGGATTATTCCTCTTAATATTTGCCTGTATTAAGGAATTTAGTATACTTGCAGTAAGCTATGATGCTAAATTCATATCCATATATGCAGCATGATGGTCGTAGTGAACTAGCCAGTAAAATTACCAAAAGTCTGAATATAGGGCATTTATATTATCCATTCCAGTAGTAATGATCAGACTGTCCGAGGACCTCAGCTGTCAGAAAAAGAAACACAGGTAGAAGCAGAGCCTTGCCCAAAACCTGATAAGTTCCATGAACCTGTATTTTATTACCATCTTGAATTTCTAGACAATTTAAACTTTATTCTGCCAGATGGCATCTACTAAAATGTTTTTTTCTAAAGTGGATTGGACAGTCTGTTCAGCACAAAAGTGGACAGACCTGATTAAATATTTCATGCAAGAATTTTCACATCTCATCAGTCTTATGTTTTACCTTTGACACTTTGCTATAAACTCAGATTTTGTTGGCACAATGGTATTTGCAGTTGCGTTTCTGGTTCCATTGTTATTTTCATTATTCCTGAAACTGTACCAACTGTAATCTGCCCTACCCAGCATTAGAGCCAATTACAGATCATCCTATTGTTGTGATGGTACCTTGCTATTTCATCTTAATCCTAATTAGTTAATGGAAACACCTTAAAGCCAGTCTTAATAGTGTCCAAGACATATAATAAAAAGCACAATAAACCTTGGAACATTATAAATCACTGGTTAAACCTGAGCTGGAGTATTGTGGACAATTCTGAGCACCACACTTCAGGAAAGATGTAAAGGCATTAGCAAGGGTACAGAGGAGGTTCACCAGGATGTTACCAGGGATGAGGGACTTCAGTTACGAGGAGAGGTTGAAAAAATTAGGACTGGTCTCCTTGGAACAGAAAAGGTTAAGAGGTGACCTAATACAGGTTTTCAAGATGGTGAGAGATTTTGATAGAGTAGTTAGAGAAAAACGATTCCCTCTGGCGAGGGGGGTCAATAACCAGAGGTCATAGATTTAAAATCATCGGCAAAAGATCTAGAGGGGAGATGAGGAGAAATGTTTTCACTCAGAAAGTTGTCGGGATCGGGAGCTCTCTATCTGAAAAGGTGGTGGATGCTGATTCCATCAAGAATTTTAAAAGGAGTTGGACAGGTACTTGAGAATGAGGAACTTACAAGGTTACGAATAAAAAGCGAGGGTGTGGGAATAAGCACAACTGCTCTTTCAAAGAGCCAGCACAGAAACGATGGGCTGAATGGCTCCTTCTGTGCTGTAAGTTTCTATGATTCTATGACAACATAGGAACAGGAGTAGACCATTCCTCCCCTTGAGCCTGTTCGTCCATTCAAACAGATCATGGCTGATCTGTACCAACTCCATTTACCTGACTTTGTTCCATATCCCTTGATACCCTTACCTAAAAAAAAATCTATCTCAGTCTTGAAAATTTCAATTGACCCAACATTCACAGCCTTTTGGGGGACACCGTTTCAAATTTCTACTACCTTTTGTGTGAAAAACTGCTTCCTGATTTCACTCCTAAATGTCCTAATTCTAATTTTAAAATTGTGCCCCTTTGTTCTGGATTTCTCCTACCAGAGAAAAGAGATTCTGTCTATCCTACCAAATCCATTTATAATTTTACTCATCTCAATCAGATCACCCCTCAAACTTCTAAACTCAAGGGAATACAAGCCAAGTTTATGAAACCTGCCCTCATAATTTAACCCTTTAACCCCGGTATCATTCTTGTGACTTTGCGCTGTACCCCCTCCGAAGTACTCCAGATGGGTTCTGAACAAAGCTCTGTACAACTGAAGCATCATTTTCTCCCCTTTGTATTCCAGCCACCATTAAGATAAAGGCCAACATTCCATTAGCCTTTTTAATTGCTTTTTGTACCCGTGTACAAGGACACCCAAATCCCTTTGTTCCTCCACTGTACCTAATCTCTTGGAAGCAATTGTTCACAAAGGAGGATGAGTTCAAAGATCTATTAGGATGTGTCCAATTGGTAGGTCTGGAGACAGGGAGCTGCACACACTTTGCGGGAAAGGCAAACAGAAAAATTGGGGATGAGTTGGAAAGTACAGAAAAATTATGCTGCAAAGAGGCCCAGTGTCCTCAGGAAATGGGAATGTACCTCATGCCACTTAATTTCATTTCAGGGACTTAAGCAATATTTTCAGAAAGTAAAACTTTCACGTTTTCTTTGCTAAATTAACTTCCAACCCTTTGCATAAATACACTGAATAAGACAATGCTGTACTTGTGATGAGAGAGGACACACCATTTACCAGAGATTAAGATTTACCTCTTGACATGTCCCTCTTTTAATAATGGACCAAGTAAATTAAACAAATAAACTGTAAATAAACCTTTAAAACTTTAAATAAACCTTAGCAAATCAAATTAAAATTTGGTTGTCCAATCCAATTATGCACTCCAGTCCCCGCGGCGCCTCTTGACATGTCCATGAGGTTGCTGTCATACAATGCAGAGGAAACACTTCCTTGTTCACACCGGAAGCGGTTCTCGTCCTGCGAAGATGGCTGCTCCCGTGAAGGCGAAGAAGAAAGTTGTGAACCAGCAGGAGCTGCGGCGCTTGATGCGAGAGAAGCAGCGTGCGGCCGCGGGCAGCAATAGGATCGATTCTCCGCTCGCTAAATATCCTTTTGGAGAGTCCGGGTCCTGCTCCTTAACCCTTCGTGTAAATAAGCAAAATAGCAGCAAAGGGCGAAACCACCGGGGAGAGATTTATCGCCTCCGAGTGAGACACACGGTGCCGCCGCTATTTGTGCCGGCGACAGATTTGTGATGTAGGTTAAAGGTCAGGACACGGGGCCTGGTTCCACTCCCTGACCCCCTCAGAGGCCTGGGATTTATGAAACCGAGTGACACTGATCACAAACTCCAAGAAATAGCTTGCATTTAGAAGGCACCTTATCACAGTCTCAGTGCTTTACATGTATTGAACTCGGTGGGGGATTACCAGGTTAAATTGAGGGGAGAGGCAAGGGTCGGTGCATGAACTGGGAAGGTTAGGGTGGGTGGGGGAAGACTGTGTCTCTGAAAGGGTGGTGAAGCAAATAAAGGGATCCATGTTTAGTTGGCATCAAACATTCCCAGACATAAACGGTCACTTTTCTACTGTTTGATAAATGCAAGCCATTCTGTTTCTGCCCAGGTCTGTGAGAAGTTTCTTTAAACTGTAAAGTATTACTGTTAAATTAGGTCATTATTTGTAGTGCTGTGAGGATTACTGGCAAATTATAATGAAAAGAGCAGTTGCTCTTTAAGTTTGAAAATGTTTACTTTGAAAAAAGACCTTTTAGGAATTAGTGTAGTGGTTTATGAAGTTGTATGTCTCTATAATTTATATATTTAAAAAAAACTTGTGTATATTTGTATGCACTTTCAGTTTCAAAGCCTTGTCACACAATTTTGAATTACACTTTAAGTCATCGTTTTATGGTGGAAAATTCAATGCAAACATTCCCACCCCTTGCCATTTCTTTAAAATCCTTGTTCTCTACCACCGCTCTCTTTCCCCCACAAAAAAAAGCGCTACCCTGAATTTCTCTCCTAGATAGCCTCTCTCCTTTCCTTCCTCGGTTTTTGCACTGAGCCATTCATCCTCTGAGTTCAGTCTCTATCTTAGATCTCTCATCCCTCTATTGATTGCCATGCTCTCCTGTCCTCCCTTAACTTCCCCCTCCATATAAACTCTCCTACCAATATTCAGGGCCACCCCCTCGATCTTGCCATCACACATGGCCTCTCTACTCCCATGGTCTCAATTACAGACTAGCCCATCTACAGCCATTTCCTATATACCTCACTACCTGCATCCCTGTGCCCCCTTTCAACCCCACTCCCTTCTGTGTCTGCCCCCCAAGTTGCTTACAGTTGCACGTTCAAACTCCCACTGCCTAGCCTTTGACTTTTATTCATCATGATACTTCTGCAGCTGCGGAACCACTCCCTGCTCAACCACTTCCTGATCTTTATTCCCCCTAGTATGGCCTCCATCTTCGCTCCCTCAGGTCCAAGGGTTTCAGACTTGAGAGTATCTGGAGTACAACTGGTTTAGCCATCCATCGCCAGATTGCATCAAGCAGTATTGGGTCTCATTCTCCCCTGCCTAAAACCACCCACTACTCCCAGGATCATCTATGAGAGCAAAAGTAACCTCGAGGTTCTTTTCTGCACTACCAACCATCTCCTTAAACTTTTCTCCTGCCTCCTCTACCCTCACCTCCAACAATGTGCAAGGATTGCATGGACTTCTTTGTCACTATGATGGAGACCATCGATTCCGCTGCTTCTCTCCCCTCCACCCCCCTTTGCCCACCAAGCCTAACCTTACTCCCCCTGTCCTAGCCCTAATCAGGTTTCTTTTTCTTGTTTCTTTTCTGTCTACCTTCATACCCGCCCTGAGCTCCTCTTTCCAAGCGACCCACCTCCTGCCCCCTTGACCCCATTCCCACTAAACTGCTGACCACCCAACTTCCTTTCCTGGCTCCCATGCTGGTTGACATTGGAAATAGTTCCCTCTCATCAAGTATAGTGCTCCTCCCTGTCAAAACCACAGTCATCACCTATATTTTCTGTCCTTGGGAATGACTGCCCCATCTCCAATATCTATTCCTCTCCAAAACCCTTGAACTTCCCTGCAACTCAGGTTTACACCCCTGTCACAGTACAGAGGTCAGAAATGACCTTCACTGTGGACTTTAAGAAAGCTAAGAGGTAAACATTAAACACCTAGATTAAGGAACCGATAAAGCCACTCGTTTATAGTTTTCATGCAATTTGATCCACGAAACATTACTATAAATCCCATAATACAATGCAGTAAAAGGAGATTTCACTATGTTTCATATGTGGATATCAGCGGCCCCCATAATATATTATTCGTTACATGACCTGCACCCCTATTGTAAAAAAGCATATCTGCCAAATCATTTTGTGCAATGCCAGAAGAGACCTGCTAGTGTGTGTATGTAACTGTTCTGAGCTATGACTTGTTCACTTGGCATAAACTCCTCTGGTTGTTAAAAATGTTCTGCAGAGCATGATACTTACAGAAACCTATCTCTCAGCAGTTTATTTTAGACCATTGTATTTGCATCAGTAACATTGAATGTAGAAATAATATTGGCCCAGAAATTCATGTCGAGGGCTTCCTGCGGGTGCAAGCCCCCGACCTACACTTACCTAGTGCGCCGACAGTTGAAGCCTGGGCCTGCGTGGATTTCCTGTCTGTGGCCCGGTTCAGCTCCCGGCGCGCTGTGCTTGCGTGACCCAGCGGCGTACTTAGTGCGATGCGTCGGCTGGGATCACGTGAGTACTGGGCAACCAATCGGAGGATGCAAAAGTTCATTCATGAGTTTGACAGAACTGTCAAACTCAAACTCCGGGCGCCCAAAACAGTACTTAAACTTGAAATAAAATTTTAAAAAACATCACACTATTTAAATGAACTATAAATAACTTTAAATAACTGTTTTAAACAATAAATTAAATTTTTGAAAAAAATAATTTTATAAACAGGGCTAAAAATACACTTACCTTATTGTAAAGTCATTAAAAATAATAAACCTGTGGAAAAAAAATTCTAATTCTAATTATTAGACCACTTACCTTTTAAAATTAAGTCCTTACGTCTGCTTTTTTCAAGTGTAAAAAGTGGAGGCCTTCACGCACGGGCAAACCTGGAAAAAAAGGAAGTTCAACGCGCACGCGCAGACTCCTGCACGCACGCGTTCGACCCCTGAACCCCTTGGTTCAGAGAATCGGAAATGCCGGTTTCCCGCGCATACGTAGTGCATGCAAGAAACCGGCACTTCCATCGGGTCCACGCGTGAGTACTCCGTCCGTACTCACGCGTTGGGACCCGAATTTCTGGGCCATTATGATTTATTTCTTGAAGTTATATAAACACAGAACTCCTTGAAGTATTTTACAAATGAAAACTCGCCCAAAAAAAACTGACAAATGGGATCAGATTCTGTTTTAGTCTGAAACTGACTCTTAATGCAGCTTCCATACTGGTTGATTTCACTTAATTTACACTTTGATTTATTTGTATTTCTAGTGGAAATGTAGTTACTATTTCTTATATGCTAATATCTTTGTATTTTCCCCTCTAATCTTTAACCCACTACTCCTCCTATAACACATTGGGCCTGATTTTGCTGGAGTGGGGCATCTCGCGGCGTGCCCTGTTAGACTTATTCATGCACGTTTAGGTTTTACATTTCTTTGCCCTGTAAGTTGCTAGAAGTGCAAGCTGATAACGACGCAGCAAGGACAACAGGGCATCTGGGACCTTGGTGAACAATGGGGCAAACAGTGTATCTCCTTAACCAATGAGATTTAAGGAATGAGAAATAAACAGAGGAAGGACTGAGAAGGAGGGTGAGTTAGAATGGGAGAATTCAATGTCAAACCAGATGCAGAAAGAAAAATAGAGAGGGAAAGAAAAATTGGATTGAGAGGAAAAAAGAGATGGAAAGGAAAAGTAAGAAAATATTAAAAATTTTGACCTTTTTTAAAATATCCTAAAACAATTCACAACCTGAAGCCATGAGTCGCCACACTTATAATTGTTCATTTTCTGGGTCAGAGAGGTTGATTGGCAGTCATTAACAATTATCACATTGTTAAAAGGGTAGTTACACTGTTTATTACTAGACTTAATTTTCTGTGAGTTTAATGGGCAATTAATGTGCAAATGCAGCATTTACATGAAACTCATGGGGAGGAGAAGGGTGAGGTGCCATTTTCGTGACGCTAACAGCAAAATGCTGCAAATCGTGCAGCAATTCACAGGGTATCTCTTCCTCACTACAAGTTGCTAGCTGATTTGTGCATTGATAATGGCGTGTGTTGTTCAAGACATCGTTATTTTTTCAGTAAAATCTGGCCCAGTATCTTTTATGTAAAGTGAATTATCACCACATCTCAAAACCAATTGCATGTTACATTTTTACCAGATAAAATGCATTGTAACTTACACTTTCCAACTGTTAAGTCAAATGGATTCATTCTGTAATTTTAAAAATGTTTTAATATTTTTGTGTCCTTGTGATACAACTGGGTTGTTAAGCTTTAGTTTGTGAATGTAACCCCTGTTAAGGGAAAAGTAATGAACAAACTTATCTAGAATGTTTCTAGACAATGGAATTTTTTGTATATTTGGAACTGAAATTCTTTTTTCTTACGCTGTCCATACGCCTCACTGGATAGCATTCATTACTTAAACAAGGACTGTGTATCAATTTTTAATGTTTCTTTTCCTTTACCTCTCTTAAACCATTGACATATTTTCACTCAGCCTGTCAGTTTCATTGTATTTATATTTTGAGTACTTATTTAAACTTCTATAATAAATTGTACTGTATTTGAAATTCATGATGTACTTCCTATAAACTTTTTTATTTTGTTTTCTAACTTGTTCTACCTTAACCCAGTTGAACATATAACAGTTTAGGTCATCTCAGCTGTGTGCTTTGCAGTACTCCAATAAAAAATGAACTACTATGGCAGACACACATACTAGGCAAACAACACAAAGAGGTAAGAATAAAGTTATTTAGTCTCCATTGTAAAAATCCTACTTCATAAACTAATATATTTAGATTGTCACTTATTTTGCTTTTTTTTTAAAGTATGGTGACTATTTTTCATAATGCAGCCTCTTTGTTGTCAGGGGTTACTAGCAGTTATGCTAAGACTTGGGTGGAGAGAAACTAGGTTAGGTTATTGTGTCTGGTACAGGGACAGAGAGAGCATAAATGAGAGTTGAGAAATAACTTTCCATAGGCTTGTACAGTGCATCTTGCACTTCCAATTATTGGTCTATTACAGCCACATATTGCAGTCCTGAATAACTGTTGGTGAAGGTGAAAATCCTGGACAGAGTTGACACCTGTATACCATGACCAATTGGGCCACTCTTACGGTCACCATAATCAACAAGTTGCATTACATGTGTTGCTCATTGCAGATTTGTAATTTTGCAAAACTATTCCTTTTAATTTTATTTTAGAAACTTTTTTTTAGAGGATACGATAAATTAATAAGTGCTTAATTTTGTCCATCTATTTCAAAGCCATTGCTAAATTGGGTACACAAATCTTTTTAGTAATATTTAAAATAATCAAATTTATCACGAGTTAATATACTGCCATGGAAATGGGACCTCGTTAGAGGGACGCCAGCCTCCTTTACAGTTATAATAATTCCAAGGTGGTATTCCGGCAAATGAGCAAGAGCATTTACTCATTTTTGAGGGAAAGGTTATACAGGAAACTTTGTTATATCCGGCACCGACGGGACCGAGCTGTTGCCGATCTATCAAAACTGCCGGACATACAAAGTTAATGTTGAAGCATACGGAGGTTTTCATCTCCGTATCTGACAACAAACACTGTTGCTTAGCAACAGCTTGTAAACAGTCAGCCCGTACCTTGGAAGCGTCTCTGTAGCTTAGCAACCGCTTCAGAGAGACTTTCCAGAGCCCGACTGTTGAAAACAAAGCCACGAGAAGAAAAAAAAAACGAACAAAACGGCTCCTGATTTCTGCCGGTAGATCGAGGTTTCCGGACATACAACCTCTGGATAAACCAAAGTTTCCTGTAATGGGCCAGATATTCTGATTTTTCATCAACCGGCACCATCCTGATCCCATAGGTGCCGGATAAGAAAGAGATTACTGTGTATACTGGAAACAATATTGGTGGTCAACTCGAGTGTTTTTTGCAGAGAAAAGACTAAACGTTCAAGTCTGTAGTGTAAACTCTGCTAGCAAAATTTAGGAGTAAAATCAGCACAAAAACTCACAGAAATATGTTCAGTGCTGGTGTCACACCACAATGGTGATATTAAAGGGAGTGATGGTCTACTTTTCATCAAAAATCAGTGAATGACTGTTGTTATGCATGAATAACAAAATTTCAGCATGTCAATAAGAATTGCACCCATTATAAACCTGTACAATGTCAGGAAGCAACCATTTGCATTGTAAGGATATGTATTTTTATCATACGGATTTGTGTTATAGATTTTACAGGGCTTATAGTTAGTCTGGACGGCACGGTTCTTTACTTGAGATACTACCCTGGACTATATCACTATAAATGAGAAGGCTCAGATTCCAATTTCATCAATACTTGAAGAAAACTTTATCAGAGTTACCCTAGGAACCAGTTATAATGAAGCTAAAATGAAAGGTAAATTTTGTGGTAATTACAGAGGAGTTTCCCTGCTATCTGCCACAGGGAAAGTCATCGCAAGAATCCTCCTCAATCGCCTTCTCCCAGTGGCCGAAGAGCTCCTCCCAGAGTCGCAATGCGTATTCCGCCCACTAAGGGACACAATGGACATGATCTTCACCGCACGTCAATTACAAGAGAAAATGAAGGGAACAGCACCAACCACTGTACATGGCCTTCTTTGATCTCACAAAGGCCTTCGACACTCAACCGTGAGGGATTATGGAGTGTCCTCCTCAAATTCGGCTGCCCTCAAAAGTTTGTCACTATCCTCTGCCTGCTTCACGACGACATGCAAGCCGTGATCCTGACCAACGGTTCCACCACAGACCCAATTCACATACGAACCGGGGTTAAGCAAGGCTGTGTCATCGCACCAACGCTCTTCTCAATCTTCCTTGCTGCAATGCTCCATCTCGCCCTCAGTAAGCTCCCCACTGGAGTGGAGCTAATTTACAGAACAAACGGGAAACTGTTCAACCTCCGTCGCCTCCAGTCCAGATCCAAGGTCATCCCATCCTCTGTCATCGAATTACAGTATGCAGATGATGCTTGCGCCTGCGCTCACTCGGAGGTCGAACTCCAAACCATCGTAAACACCTTCACCGAAGCATACGAGAGCATGGGCCTTACACTAAACATCTGTAAGACAAAGGTCCTCTACCAACCTGCCCCTGCCACACAGTGCTGCCCTCCGATTATCAAAATCCACAACAAGGCCTTAGACAACGTGGACCACTTTCCATACCTCTGGAGCCTACTGTCAACAAGGGCAGACATCGACGACGAAGTCCAACACCGCCTTCAGTGTGCCAGTGCAGCCTTCGGTCGCCTGAGGAAGAGTGTTTGAAGACCAGGACCTCAAACCCGGCACTAAGCTCATGGTCTACAGGGCAGCAGTGATACCTGCTCTGCTGTATGCCTCAGAGACATGGACCATGTACAGCAGGCACCTCAAAGCACTGGAGAGGTACCACCAACGCTGCCTCCGCAAGATCCTGCTAATCCATTAGCAGGATAGGCGCACCAATGTCAGTGTTCTTGCTCAGGCCAACATCCCCAGCATTGAGCGTGGTCAGAGCTTCAATCAGCTCCGATGGATGGGTCACATTGTCCGCATGCCCGATACGAGACTCCCAAAACAAGCGCTCTATTCGGAGCTCTGGCACGGCAAGAGAGCCCCAGGTGGGCAGAGGAAACGCTTCAAGGACACCCTCAAAGCCTCCTTGAAAAAGTGTAACATCCCCACTGACACCTGGGAATCCCTGGCCCAAGACCGCACAAAGTGGAGGAGAAGCATCCGGGAAGGCGCCGAACACCTCGCGTCTCTTCACCGGGAGCAAGCAGAAGCCAAGCGCAAGGAGCGCACGTCAACCCAAGCACCCCACCCACCCGCCCCTTCAACCACCGTCTGCCCCACCTGTGACAGAGACTGTAGGTCCCGCATTGGACTCATCAGTCACCTGCGAACTCATTTTTAATGTGGAAGCAAGTCATCATCGGTTCTGAGGGACTGCCCAAGAAGAAGAAGAAAATGAAAGGAATTGGTGCAGCTCTGTTACTGATAGTAATACTTTTTTATATTCATTCTCAGGATGTGGGTGTTGCTGGCAAGGTCAGCATTTATTGCCCATCTCTAGTTGCGCTTGAGAAGATAATAGTGAACTGCCTTCTTGAACCGCTGCAGTCTGTGTGATGAAGGTGCTCCCACAGTGCTGTTAGGTAGGGAGTTCCAGAATGGGGTGGTAATTGGCCGGATTGGATTTGTCCTGCTTTTTGTGACAGGACATAACTGGGTAATTTTCCACATTGTATATGCCAGTGTTGTTGCTGTACTGGAACAGCTTACCTAAGGGCGCGCTTGTTCTGGAGCACAGGTCTTCAGCAGCACAGGTCTTCAGCAGCACAGCCAGAATATTGCTGTGCCCAGTGCACTCAGCCATTGCTTAATGCCACTTAAAGCGAATTGAAATGGCTGAAAACTGGCATTTGTGATGGTGAGGCCCTCGGGAAGAAGCCAGGAACGATTATTCACTCGGCAGTTCTGGCTGAAGATGGTTGCGAACACTTCAACCTTACCATTTGCACTTGCATGCTGAGCTCTGCCATAATTGAGGATGGGGATGTGCATGGAGTCTCCTCCTCCCATTAGTTGTCTAGTTGTCCACCACCATTCACGATTGGATGTGGCAGGACTGCAGAACTTTGACCTGATCTGTTGCTTATGGGATCGCTCAGCTCTGTCTATAGCATGCTGATTCCACTGTTTAGCATGCATGTAGTTTGGCACTTCATTTTCACATAGGCCTGGTGCCGCTCCTGGCACTTAAGGAAATATCTGAATCTGACAGAATTGCTGTGATAATTGGCCGATGCTGCCTTGTTCCCTGCTGTGAAAAGTACATTCATAAAGCCAGTTCTTTCCTATTTAGGTTAAATACATTAATCATATGGTTTCTTGCAGAATCTTGAGAAACTAAAAACTACAAACCAAACGGGACCATCACTTGTTCACACATCAACAGTTCCTGTAGTAAAGAGAAAAGCTACAGATGCAGAATCCCAAGCAACAAAGAAAGCCAAAGGTAATCTCCAGTTAGATATTCTAAGAATAAATAAAAAACCATGCCTGGGAGAGTACTTATCCATTCATATAAAATGCTATCTATTCATAGTAAAAAAAAAACTTTAATATTGAGCCAATAGTGCTTTATTTGGGTGGCTTTGGATTGAGCTGGGCAGCCTGTAGTGTGTTTTCCCCGGGCCAAGCAGCTCCAGTTATCTCTTAGCTGTAGAAATGCTGGTTCCCTTTACAACAAGTGGAGCTACTCGGGAACATAAATATCCATAACAATGGTTTATAAGATGTTAACCTGAGAACCAGTCAGTCCTCTCAGGTGAACATAATCTATCCCATAGTACTATTCAAAAAAGAGCAGGGGAGTTCTCCCAGTGCTCTGGCTAATATTTATCCCACAACCAGCACCACTAAAAACTATCTCATTGCTGCTTGTGACCTTGCTGTGTGAAATTAGTTGCTATGTTTCCTACATTACAACAGTGACTCCAATTTGAAAGTTCTTCATTGGCTGTGAAACACTTTGGGACATCCTGAGGCCATGCAAGGTGCTATATAAATGCAAGTTGGTTTGGTTTTTTATATATTAAAATGTCGTGTATGCCATACATTTCCAGTCTACAAACCTCATTTCCTGTTGTCACAAAATTTGAGTAACCTAGCTGTGCAAAAATTTATAATGGGAATTCATATATAAATATTTGCTGCCTTGATTTGTTGGTGAGGCAATTGAATCATTCAAAATGCTTTTTTAAAAAAAAATTGACGTGCCATTTTTTCTCTAACTGAAATTTCTAATGTTCAATATTAGATTTTAAACAAAATTTTAAAAAATACGTATTTCCCAATAACATGACTAAATTTAACCACTGAGTTATCTTTTGTGTCTTTTAATATGTGTCTTTTAATATCTTCATTAAGTTTCTTACTTGAAGGGCTGCCACCTCAACTTGGACTTGATATTTTTGCCTGAGCTATGACTAAGCTGAAGGCAGATCCTTCAGTTGGATAATGTACAATGTGCACCGTTTCCTTCGATACATTTAGTCCGTCCTGCTCAATTGTTTCAATGTTTGTCCAACTTCCGGCAGTTTCCATGTGGTTAGTTTTCAAAATTGTTTAAAGAAAGACAAATTTCAAAAGCTTTGTAAAAGCTTGAATTTAGAATGTTTGTGTGTGATAAATTTGAGAAAGCATGTTAAGCTGATAGGCAGAGAAATAAAGTGCATTATTCCTCATCTTAATTTGAGGTTTTTTTAAATGCAAATGAGTTGAATTTTGAACGCAAATAGAAAAGTTCTAATTATCACAGGTATTTTGTTAATGGCTATTGACTAACAGCTATGAAACAGACAGAGAAGAAGAAGACATGGACACAGATAGGTCCAGGAACCAACTACAAACTACTCAATTCAATAACTCTGGAGATTTCATAGAAAGTTACAAACTAATGCTGAACTCCAGGACCTGCACCCCAGTTCTGCCAAAACCTAGGGCCCTCCACTAGTGTTCTCAAAGCTGACAACTACCCCTAGTGCTACTAAAGACCAGAACCACCCTCAAAGCCTAGAACTGCCCGCAATGCAGCTAAATGCTACTGCTACAATCCAGTACTGCTAACTCCAGATATATATCTCCAACTGGTACATCATGTACACTATTTTGCAGTGTTTGCAGCTTTAAAAAATGGTAAAGGATAAACATGAAATACATATAAGGAATATACATAAAATAAAGACCACTCAATTATGGTTTTTATTGACCAATGGACAGTGTCACAGATATCGAGCCCAAAAGCACCTGTAGAAAATCCCTGAATATCATGGATAACTGAATTTTGACTTGTTCAGTTACTGTAAATCAGTGACTCTACACAGCACAAATACCCCAACTGTTATAAAAAAAAATTGCATCATCCAACTCAACATGAGCAATGCCACAGGAGATGGAAACATAGAAACATGGAAGATAGGAGCAGGAGAAGGCCATTCGGCCCCTCGAGCCTGCTCCGCCATTCAATGAGATCATGGCTGATCATCCAAACTCAGTACCCTGTCCCTGCCTTCTCCCCCTACCCCTTGATCCCTTTAGCCTTAAGAAATATATCTAACTTCTTCTTGAATATATTTAATGAATTGGCCTTAACTGCCTTCTGTGGTAAAGAATTCCACAGGTTCACCACTCGCCAGATGAAGAAATTCCTCCTCATCTCTGTCCTAAATGGCTTACCCCTTATCTTTAGACTGTGACCCCTGGTTCTGGACTCCCCGCCATCGGGAACATCCTTCCTGTATCTAGTCTGTCCAGTCCTGCCAGAATTTTATAAGTTTCAATGAGATCCCCTCTCTTCTAAACTCCAGCGAGTATAAGCCCAATTGACCCAATCTCTCCTCATACGTCATTCCTGCCATCCCACGTATCAGTCTGGTGAATCTTCGCTGCACTCCCTCCATGGCAAGAACATCCTTCCTCAGATAAGGCAACCAAAACTGCACACACTACTCAAGATGTGGTCTCACCAAGGCCCTGTACAACTGCAAAATAACAACAGAGAATGCTAGAAAAACTCAGCAGGTCAGGCAACATCCGTGGAGAGAAATTTGAGTTGATGTTTCGGGTTGGAACCCTTCTTCAAAGCTGGAAAGAAAAAAAAATCAAAGGCAAAGCTGCGATCGAACAAAAGAAGAAAAGGAGACAATAAAAGGTATTAGCCAATTGAGATGGTAATGGGCCCGTGGAGACAAAAGGCAGCTGAGATTAGGTGTGACGTGTACTGGCAGGATAAGGACAGCTGCCAGGTGAGAGAGAGAAACAAATGGAAAGGAGGGGGGGGGGGAAAGGAGGACCCAAAACAAAGGGGTGGAAAAAATTTAAAGGGAAAAAAGAGAGGCCGAGGTTAAGATCTGAAATTATTGAACTCGATATTGAGTCCGGAAGGCTGCAAAGTGCCTAATCGGAAGATGATTTGCTGTTCCTCGAGTTTACGTTGAGCTTCTGTGGATCAATACAAGAGGCCAAGGACGGTGAGGTCCGAGTGGGAATGGAGCGGTGAATTAAACTGACAGGCGACCGGAAGCTCGGGGTCACCCTTACGGACTGAAGGGAGGTGTTCCGCAAAGCGGTCACCCAATCTGCGTTTGGTCTCCCCAATGTAGAGGAGACCGCATCGTGAGCAGCGAATACAGTATACTAGATTGCAAGAAGTACAAGTGAATCGCTGTTTCACCTGGAAGGGGTGCAGCAAGACATCCTTGTTCCTGTACTCGAATCCTCTCGCTAAAAAGGCCAACATACCATTTGCCTTCTTAAACGCCTGCTGCACCTGCATGCATACCTTCAGCGACTGGTGCACAAGGACACCCAGGTCTCGTTGCACTTCTCCTTCTCCCAATCTATTGCCGTTCAGATAATCTGTCTTCCTGTTTTTGCCACCAAAGTGGATAACCTCGCATTTATCCACATTATACTGCATCTGCCATGCATCTGCCCAATCACCCAACCTGTCCAAATCATACTGGAGTTTCTCGGCATCCTCCTCACAGCACACACGCCCACCCAGCTTTGTGTCGTCTGCAAACTTGGATATATTACATCTAGTTCCCTCGTCTAGGTCATTAATATATATTGTGAATAGCTGGGGTCCTAGCACCGATCCCTGCGGTCCCCCACTAGTCACTGCCTGCCACTCGGAAAAAGACCCGTTTATTCCAACTCTTTGCTTCCTGTCTGCCAACCAGTTCTCTATCCAAGTCAGTACCTTGCCCCAATCCCATGTGCTTTAACTTTACACACTAATCTCTTATGCAGGACCTTATCGAAAGCCTTCTGAAGGTCCAAATACACCACATCCACTGGTTCTCCCTTATCTATTTTACCAGTTACATCCTCAAAATTCCAGTAGATTAGTCGAGCACGATTTACCTTTTGTAAATCCATGTTGACTTTGTCCGATCCTGTCACTGTTTTCCAAGTGCTCTGCTATTACATCTTTTATAATGGACTCTAGCATTTTCCCCACTATCGATGTCAGGCTTACCGGTCTATAATTCCCCGTTTTCTCTCTACCACCTTTTTTGAACAGTGGGGTAACATTAGCTACCCTCCAATCCATGGGAACTGTTCCAGAGTCTATAGAATTTTGGAAGATGACCAGCAATGCATCAACTATTTCTAGGGCCACTCCCTTAAGTACCCTAGGATGTAAATTATCAGGCCCTGGGGATTTATCGGCCTTCAATCCCGTCAATTTCCCTAACACCATTTCCCTACAAATACTGATTTCATTCAGTTCCTCCCTCTCATTAGACCCTATGTTCCCTGACATCTCTGGGAGATTATTTGTGTCCTCCTTTGTGAAGACAGAACCAAAGTATGTATTTAATTGGCCTTCCATTTCTTTGTTCCCCATTATAAATTCCCCTTATTCTGACTGCAAGGGACCTACACTTGACTTCACCAATCTTTTCTCTTCACATATCTATAGAAGCTTTTACAGTCAGTTTTTATGTTTCCTGCAAGCTTACTCTCATACTCTATTTTCCCCCTCTTAATTAATCCCTTTGTCCTCCTTTGCTGAATCCTAAACTGCTCCCAACCCTCAGGTTTACTGCTTTTTCTGGCCAATTTATATGTCCTCTCCTTGGATCTTATGCTATCCCTAATTTCCCGTGTTAGCCATGGTTGAGTCACCTTTTTTGTTTTATTTTTATGTCAAACAGGGATGAATAAACTCTGTAGTTCATCCATGCAATCTTTGAATGTTTGCCATTGCCTATCCACCGTCAACCCTTTGAGTAACATGCCCCAGTCAATCCTACCCAACTCGCGCCTCAAACCATCGTAGTTTCCTTTATTTTATTTAAATTCAGGACCCTGCAAATAGTATATTGGAAACCGTATAACTAGTCTGTCACACTTCACGCTGCAATTTCTGTGTCTCATTTCAAGAAACTAGCGCAGATAATTTGGAATGTACACAGAAACTAACTTGGCAGGGGGATGGGATACGGAGTGCAGCTATAGTAGTGGGTGATGCACAGCCAAATATAGAGGAAAAAACAAGTCAACCTGGAAGGCAGAGCAAATATGTAACGGCACAAGGGAGTATGGCAAGGCTGGATGGCATTTATTTTAATGCAAGGAGTCTTGCGAGTAAGGCAGATGAATTGAAGATGTTGATGAACACATGGGAGTATGATATTGTTGCTATCACAGAGACATGGTTGAGGGAGGGGCAGGACTGGCAACTTAATATTCCGGGGTATAGAATCTTCAGGCGAGACAGAGGGGGGCGTAAAAGAGGAGAGGGTGTCACAATATTAATCAAGGAGTCAAATTACTGCTGTAAGGAAGGATGATTATCTAATGAGGCCATATGGGTAGAACTTAAAAACAAAAAGGGGGCAAGCACTTTGGGAGTGTACTATAGGCCCCCAAACAGTCAGGGGAAGATCGAGGAACAGATATGTAGGCAAATCTCAGAGAAGTGTAGAAATAATAGGGTAATAATAGTAGGGGATTTCAACTTCCCCAATATTAACTGGGATAGTCAGAGTGTGAAAGGCTTAGAGAGTGCGGAATTCTTAAAGTGCATCCAGGAGAGCTTTTTGAGCCAGCATGTAGAAAGTCCTACAAGAGAGGGGGCGGTACTGGACCTAATTCTAGGGAATGTAACCGGGCAAGTGGTAGAAGTGTCAGTAGGAGAGCATTTTGGTGACAGTAACCATAATTCGGTGAGATTTAAGGTGGTCATGAAAAAGGACAAAGATGGACCGGAAATAAAGGTTCTAAATTGGGGGAAGGCCGATTTTAATATGATAAGGCAGGATCTGGCCAAAGTGGACTGGGATCAGATACTTGTAGGAAAATCCACATGAGAGCAGTGGGAATCTTTCAGAAAGGAAATAGAGAGAGTACAACGCCAACATGTTCCCGTAAAGGTCAAGGGTGGGACCAACAAGCCCAGGGAACCCTGGATGTCAAGGGATATACAAGAATGGATTAGGAAAAAAAGGGAGGCTTTTGGCAGATACAAAGGACTAAAAACAGTGGAAGCCCTAGAGGAGTATAGAAAGTGCAGAGGAAGTGCGATGCCTCCCTCCCGGAGGAGCTTAACAACTTCTACGCTCGCTTCGACGGGGACAACAGGGAGCCGGCTACCAAAGCCTTGCCACCCCCGGAAGACCAGGTGCTCACTCTGTCGACCTCTGATGTAAGGTGTGTTCTACGCGGAGTGAACACACGAAAGGCTGCTGGACCGGATAGCATCCCTGGACGGGTACTCAAGGAATGTGCCGATCAGCTGGCTGATGTCTTCACCGCCATCTTCAATCTGTCATTGGCCCAGGCAGTAGTCCCTACATGCTTCAAGACCGCTACCATTATTCCTGTGCCAAAGCAAACGGCTGTGACGTGCCTGAACGACTATCGACCTGTCGCACTCACATCCATCATAATGAAGTGTTTCGAGAGACTGGTCTTAGCCCACATCAAAGCCAGTGTTCCTGCCTCTTGACCAACACCAGTTTGCCTATCGTGCAAACAGATCAACGGAGGATGCAATCACAACTGCTCTACACTCGGCGCTGAATCACCTAGATGGTAAGGAGACCTACATCAGAATGCTGTTCATAGACTACAGCTCAGCATTCAACACTATCGTCCCCAACAAGCTGGCCACCAAACTCCAAACTCTTGGCCTGAACACTTCCCTCTGCAACTGGACCCTGGACTTCCTAACAAACAGACCCCAGTCTGTCAAATTAGGTAACCACACCTCCCCCCCCCCCCCCCCCCCCAACACCCCCCCCCCCCCCCCCCCCGACTCCCTCTTCACCCACGACTGTGTGGCTGTTAATGGTTCCAACACCATCAAGTTTGCGGATGACACCACGGTAGTAGGCCAGATCACCAACAACGATGAGTCAGCCTACAGGGAGGAGATCCAGCATCTCGTGAAGTGGTGCGCCGATAACAACCTGGCCCTTAACATCAAGAAAACCAAGGAAATCATTGTGGACTTCAGGAAGTCTAAAGGCGGAAGTCACACCCCCATCCACATCAATGGGGCTGTGGTGGAAAGGGTGGACAGCTTTAAGTTCCTCGGAGTCCACATCACGGAAGACCTCTCCTGGTCCCCCCAGGGTGCCTTGGCGCGTTGGATCCTAAACTGGCTGAGTGGCAGGAGGCAGAGGGTGATGGTCGAAGGTTGCTTTTGTGACTGGAAGCCTGTGTCCAGTGGGGTACCTCAGGGATCGGTGCTGGGTCCCTTGTTGTTTGTGATCTACATAAATGATTTGGATGAGAATGTAAAAGGGATGATCAGTAAGTTTGCAGATGACACGAAAATTGGTGGGGTGGTAACATAGTAACATAGAGATAGGAACAGGAGTAGGCCATTCGGCCCTTCGAGCCTGCTCCGCCATTCAATGAGATCATGGCTGATCCTCGTCTGAGATCATAGCTGATCTTACCAGTTCAGTACCCCGTCCCCGCCTTTTCTCCGTAACCCTTAATCCCCTTAGCCTTCAGAAATATATCCAATTCTCTCTTGAAAATATTTATTGAATTAGCCTTCACAGCCCTCTGTGGCAGGGAATTCCACAGGCTCACCACTCTTTGAGTGAAGAAATTCTTCCTCATCTCTGTTTTAAATGATTTGCCCGCTATTTTTAGACTGTGGCCCCTGGTTCTGTGCTCCCTGGCCATTGGAAACATTCTCTCTGAATTCAGCCTGTCCAGGCCTGCCATAATTTTATATGTTTCGATGAGATCCCCTCTCAATCTTCTAAACTCCAGTGAGTACAAGCCCAAACTATTTAATCTCTCTTCGTAGGTCATTCCCGCCATTCCAGGTATCAGCCTGGTGAATCGCCGTTGCACTCTTTCCATGGCAAGAACATCCTTCCGCAGATGGGGCGACCAAAACTGTACACAATACTCCAGATGCGGTCTCACCAGCACCTTGTACAGCTGTAGTAAGGTATCCCTATTCCTATACTCGAACCCCCTTGATATGAAGGCCAACATACCATTTGCCTTCTTAATCGCCTGTTGCACCTGCATGCTCTCCTTCAGTGACTGGTGCACAAGAACACCCAGGTCCCTCTGCACTTCCCCATCTCCCAATCTATTGCCATTTAGATAATAATCTACCCTCCTGTTTTTACCCCCAAAGTGGATAACCTCGCATTTATCCACATTATAGTGCATCTGCCACGTATCCGCCCATTCCCCCAACCTGTCCAAATCGCACTGTAGCCTCCTGACATCCTCATCAGAGCCCACCCCTCCTCCTAGTTTAGTGTCGTCAGCGAATTTGGAAATATTGCATCCAATTCCCTGATCCAGATCATTTATATATATATTGTGAACAGCTGGGGTCCCAGGACAGATCCTTGCGGCACCCCGCTGGTCACTGCCTGCCACTCTGAAAACGAGCCGTTTATTCCAACTCTCTGTTTTCTATCCGCCAGCCAGTTCTCTATCCACGTTAATACTTTGCCCCCAATCCCATGAGCCTTAATTTTGCATGACAATCTTTTGTGTGGAACCTTATCGAAGGCTTTCTGGAAGTCAAGGTACACCACATCCACTGGCTCTCCCCCATCTATTTTACCAGTTACTTCCTCAAAAAATTCCAGCAGATTAGTCAAACACGATTTACCCTTTGTAAATCCATGTTGACTCTGTCCGATCCTTTCCCCATTTGTCAAGTGCTCCGCTATTTTATCCTTAATAATGGACTCTAGCATTTTGCCCACAACCGATGTAAGGCTTACTGGTCTATAATTCCCTGCTTTCTCTCTACCCCCCTTTTTAAATATTGGGGTAACATTAGCTACCCTCCAATCCACGGGTACTGTTCCCGAGTCAATGGAGTTCCGGAAGATGATCCTTAGAGCATCTGCTATCTCCAGGGCCACCTCCTTAAGTACCCTAGGATGTAGTTTATCAGGCCCCGGGGATTTGTCGGCCTTCAGTCCCCTCAACTTACCCAACACCATATCCCTAGAGATACTAATTTCTGTCAGCTCCTCCCTCTCATTAGTCCCTATGTTTGCCGATATTCCTGGGAGGTTATTTGTGTCCTCCTTTGTGAATACAGAACCAAATTGCAAGGAGGAAAGCCTCAGGCTACAGGACGATATAGACGGGTTGGTCAGTTGGGCGCAAAAGTGGCAAATGGAATTTAACCCTGAAAAGTGCGAGGTGATGCATTTTGGACGGACAAATAAGGCAAGGGAATACACAATGAGTGGTAGGACCCTAGGAAGTACAGAAGGTCAGAGGGACCTTGGTGTACATGTACATAGATCTCTGAAGGCAGCGGAACAGGTAGATAAGGTGGTTAAAAAGGCATATGGGATACTTGCCTTCATTAGCCGAGGCATAGAATATAAGAGCAGGGAGGTTATGATGGAGCTGTACAAAACGCTGGTGAGGCCACAGCTGGAGTACTGTGTGCAGTTCTGGTCGCCTCACTATAGGAAGGATGTGATTGCTTTGGAGAGGGTGCAGAGAAGATTCACCAGGATGATACCTGGGATGGAGCGCCTCAGCTATGAAGAAAGACTAAACAGGCTGGGGTTGTTTTCCTTGGAGCAAAGAAGGCTGAGGGGGGACCTGATTGAGGTGTACAAAATGATGAGGGGCATAGATAGGGTAGACAAAGAGGAACTTTTCCCCTTAGTAGGGGGGTCAATAACAAGGGGGCATAGATTCAGGGTAAGGGGCAGGAGATTTAGAGGGGATTTGAGGAGGAACTTTTTCACCCAGAGGGTGGTTGGAATGTGGAACTCAATGCCTAAAAGGGTGGTAGAGGCAGGAACCCTCACAACATTCAAGAAGCATTTGGATGAGCACTTGAAATGCCATTGCATACAGGGCTATGGACCAAATGCTGGAAAATGGGATTAGACTGGACAGGGATGGATGGGCGGCGCAGACACGATGGGCCGAAGGGCCCCTCTCTGTGCTGTAAAACTCTATGACTCTATGACCTCCTCTCTGGTGAAGAAGGCCCAGCAGCACCTATATTTCCTAAGGAGGCTGAAGGGATGCAACCTGTCACCCCTGATCCTCTCTAACTTTTACCGCTGCACTATAGAGAGCATCCTGACAAACTGTATCACAGTATGGTATGGCAGCTGTAGCTACTATGACTGGAAAGCCCTGCAGCGGGTAGTCAAAACTGCCCAACGCATTACCGGCACCCGGCTACCGACCATAGAGCACATATACCAGAAACGCTGTCTACGGAGGTCACGGTCCATCATCAAAGACCCTACCCACCCCAGCCACAGTCTGTTCGCCCTCCTGCCATCTGGGAGACGCTACAGATGCATTCGCACCCATACGACCAGATTTAGGAACAGCTTCTTTCCCAGGGCTGTCATCCTACTGAACTCCACAAATAAACTCTAAAGCCTGCACATCTGCCAATGCACTTTATTATGGTTATGTTTATGTTAATATACTACAAGCCAAATGTATGTTGAATGTTTAAATGCCTTAATCCAAATGTACACTCTCGGGAGCCGCAAGCCTACATTTCGTTGTACTGCACTTGTGCACTAACAATGACAATAAAAGTTAATTTGATTTTTTTTTTTTGAAATAAAATTAGGAGAGCGAAGATGGGGCATGAAAAAAACACTGGCGGGCAAAATAAAGGAAAATCCCAAGGTGTTTTATAGGTATATTAAGGACAAGAGGATAACCAGGGAAAGAGTAGGGCCCATTAGGGACCAAAGTGGCAATCTTTGTGTAGAGCCGGAAGATGTAGGCGAGGTTTTAAATGAATATTTTGCATCTGTGTTCACTATGGAGAAGGACGATGTAGGCATAGAAATCAGGCAGGGGGATTGTGATATACTTGAACAAATTAGTATTGAGAGGGAGGAGGGACGAGCGATTTTAGCGGGCTTAAAAGTGGATAAATCCCCAGGCCCAGATGAGATGTATCCCAGGCTGCTGTGTGAGGCAAGGGAGGAGATTGCAGGGGCTCGTGACACAAATTTTCAGAACCTCTCTGGCCACAGGGAAGTGCCAGAGGACTGGAGGACAGCTAACGTAGCACCATTATTCAAGAAGGGTAGTGGGGATAAACCAGGGAATTATAGGCCAGTGAGCCTAACATCAGTGGTAGGGAAATTATTGGAAAACATTCTGAGGGACAGAATTAGTCTCCACTTGGAGAGGCAAGGATTAATCAAGGATAGTCAGCATGGCTTTGTCGGGGAGATCATGTCTAACCAATTTGATTGGATTTTTCGAGGGAGTGACTAGGTGTGTGGATGAGGGTAGTGCAGTTGATGTAGTCTACATGGACTTCAGTAAGGCTTTTGACAAAGTCCCGCATGGGAGACTGGTCAAGAAGGTAAGAGCCCATGGGATCCAGGGCAATTTGGCACATTGGATCCAAAATTGGCTTAGTGGCAGGAGGCAGAGGGTGATGGTTGAAGGTTGTTTTTGTGACTGGATGCCTGTGTCCAGTGGTGTACCGCAGGGATCGGTGCGGGGCCCTTTGCTGTTTGTAGTGTACATTAATGATTTAGATATGAATGTAGGAGGTATGATCAGTAAGTTTGCAGATGACATGAAAATTGGTGGAGTGATAAATAGCGAGGAGGGAAGCCTCAGGCTACAGGATGATATAGATGGGTTGGTTAAATGGGCAGAACGGTGGCAACTGCAATTTAACCCTTAAAAGTGTGAGGTGATGCATTTTGGGAGGACTAACAAAGCAAGGGCATACACAATGAATGGTAGGACCCTAGGAAGGACAGAGGATCAGAGGGACCTTGGTGTGCATGTACATAGATCACTGAAGGCAGCAGGACAGGTAGATAAGGTGGTTAAAGAGGCATATAGGATACTTGCCTTCATTAGCCGAGGCATAGAATATAAGAGCAGGGAGGTTATGATGGAGCTGTACAAAACGCTAGTTAGGCCACAGCTGGAATACGGTGTGCAGTTCTGGTTGCCACACTATAGGAAGGATGTCATTGCATTGGAGAAGGTGCAGAGGAGATTCACCAGGATGTTACCTGGGATGGAGAGCTTCAGCTATGAAGAGAGACTGGACAGGCTGGGGTTGTTTTCCTTAGAGCAGAGAAGGCTAAGGGGGGACCTGGTTGAGGTGTACAAAATTATGAGGGGCATAGATAGGGTAGATAGAAAGGAACTTTTCCCCTTAGTAGAGGGGTCAATAACCAGGGGGCATAGTTTCAAGATAAGGGGCAGGAGGTTTAGAGGGAATTCGAGGAAAAATGTTTTCATCCAGAGGGTGGTTGGAACCTGGAACTCACTGCCTGAAAGGCTGGTAGAGGCAGGAACCCTCAACATTCAAGAAGCATTTAGATGAGCACTTGAAACGGCATACGGACCAAGTGCTGGAAAATGGGATTAGAATAGCCAGGGCTTGATGGCCGGCATGGACACGATGGGCCGAAGGGCCTCTTTCTGTGCTGTATAATTCTATGACCCTATGACTATGAAACTTTCCAAGTATAGAAAATAATCGAGTAGGAATGTTTGCAGCCTCTTAATGATCTTCCCAGTCACATTTAATAAAAAGACAAACAATGCTAGGCTTGTGATCTGCAGCCCGAAAAGTAATTAAACGCTGAATTAACTCAGCGTAAGGGGTGCTGTCTTCGCTTGTGGTACTTCTCTTCAAGCCTCCTATCTCTGATTTTCTTACTGTTCCTCCTCTTCCACTGTAATATATAAAAGCAGGTAGAGCCATTTTTATTTCTAAAACTAAGACCGCGATTTTACTTACGGCGGGTCCCTACCCCGCTGCTGGCTCCATCCCGCTATGTGAAATTACTTTCCATTAATGGGGCTTGTTAAGCCTGCTCCGTGCGTTTCCTGGGCCAATTAGAGGAAGCGGGTCTGCGCGTCATCAGCTAGTTTCCTTAAAGGGACCATGGCCAACTTTATTTTGACATTTGTGCTGTCAGTGTTCTACAGCAATGAGGTGCTGCAAACTGATTGAAGAGCCACACTGTTGCTTGACCTGCTCACACATGCCACATCCCCTGTAGAAGGTGCCGCACTGGAAATGATCTCTAAATACCACTAGTTGCTGCTCAAAAGCCTGCGAAAATTCTGTGGGCCACTGTCAGCGGAATGAACGGCAAGTGTCTTTCTGTCGCCACTAACCACAAAATCCGGGCCATTCTTTTCTTGGAAAACTCCATAATCTTCAGACTCACCATGAGCAAGCTACAAGAGATTCTTTCTTTTGTGTGCTTGTTCTTTTTCTGTCTCTCTCTCTCTCTCTCTCTCTCTCTCTCTCCCCCCTCCCCCTCCCTCCATATCTGTGTTATGTGTAAGTCAAAATATGTAAATAACAGGTTTCAGACAGCGATCGCAATGGGGGAAGTGGAGCAGAAAAATACTCTCCCATGACGTTCCTTGCCCATTAAGACATTGTGTAGCTAAAAGAAATAACTAAAGTTTTTATCAAAACTGTGATTAATATTTCCTCTCAATGCAACAAACTCTCCTTTGTTAGTAATGTTTTGATTTATCTTTTGCAGCATTCTGTGAATCCAGAACATCCACAGCTTCTGGGTGAGTAATTTTGCCAGCAAAGATAACTTGTGTCACTGTTTGATCTTCTGTAACGTTGCATTTGGACAAAAGTTTTTTTTTTAAAGTCTGCTTCCACTTGTTTCACGCATTAATTCCTTCTGCTTTCCCTTTTCTGTCATTCTGTCTCCTTTGTATGCCTTTCTTACTTTCATTGACATCTCTGTCTCATGTAATGTCTCTCACTCTTTGTGTAAGGCTCTCCTTTACCGTGTGTCCTCTTCTATGTGTTAACCTACCCTGTATGCCTCATATTCTTTGCCTCACTTTCTATGTCTGTCACTCTATTGTCACTTCCCATATGGATCTGGGGCCTTCCAGGGCGTTTTGACCTTCTGATTTTTTATTGCACATGTGTGTGCATATGGCCAATACGCTGTTTTTCCTTTCATGGAGGGAGCGAGTAGGGAGACGTGGCCTGCTTGGGATTGGGAGACAGCTGGGAGTGAGCAAATGGGAAAGACTGGGAGGGAATGCACAGGGAAATTGAGGCTGGGGCTTGTGAGTAGGATGGGTTGTTGGGGCTGGAAAGAAGTGAGTGGATGGGTTGTTGGATAGCAATCAGGAGTGTCAAACCTGGCCCCATCACTTTTCTGCTGCCAGTCTGAGATCAGCTAACTCAGCATGGAGCAGAGACTGAGCCTAGGTCTTTCCTGGTCTATATGGCTCATATAATCACTGCCATTGGGGAACTAAAAAACTATTTGTACACACAGACTGCCAAGGTTCTCGGGGGTGGCTCTTTTCTAAGGTTTCCAACTCCTGCATTGTGATGCTGAAACAGACACTCCTATATTACAATAAATCTCCAAGATCAGGAGTAGAATTAGAATTCTAAAAATCAATATTGATTTGTTTGGCTCTTTGATATCATTCACTAAATTTTCAACACGTTTTATTTTGTCTGTTCTATTTCTGTAAATTTTCCCTAAATACCATACATCGAAATAATATAACCAGGCCACTAATAATGCCATTCCCTGCTCCATTCAACCGTTGACTTTTATTCCAAATTTTCAGCTATGTGGCATGATGTTTCTGTTAATCACTTCCTGCCTTATATACTTATAGTGGTGCATGCACAAATATTGACATCGGTGTCTATAAACAGCTTGGCAGCAGAACAAAAATAACCATAATTGTTCTCGGGATATTATGTCAAATTTGCATTTAAGTCCTGTAATTAAAATTACATTTTAACCCAGCTAAGGAACGTAAATGATAACTTATGCAATAAAATGTGGGGGAGGAAATGAGGGCAGTATCATTAACCAGATAAAATTGTTTGCAGGAGTCTTTTCACAATAAAGTACCTCTAATATTTTGAATATTATAATGAAAAGTGTCCAAAGTAAATGACAGGTGATTCAATGATTTTGTTCTTGGGCCCTTCATCCTCACAGGTTACCGGCTGATTTTATCGATCCAGTCAGTGAAGTGTCTCAACAGCCTATATCTTCACAGCGTTCTGGACTCAGCTTGGTAGTTGGTGGTTTCGAGGAAGATGACAATGACATGGAGGAAGTGGTTAAGAAAGATGCCTTGGCTGAACTACCTGTGGGAATAGCTACTTTACAGAAAAATGGTGCTCTTCCAGCACCAGTACAGACAGAGGCTGGAAGTAGTCTTCCTGCAGGTAAGCATTTGACTTGACAAGTGGGCAACACTCCATCTTTAAACACAGATCATTGTTGACAATTTTTGGAATAATTGTGTCAACAATTCAGGAAATTGGAAGGCTACTTAGAAAGTGGTGGTCTCGCTTCTCAACTGATTTTGTTCCTATCCAAAAATTAAAGTCAACCAACCTCCAGTTAATGTAAACATTAGTGACCAAGCTGCCTTTTAATTAAAGATAATGGGAAGTTTTTATTCTGTAGATTTTTGCATAATTTTTTAATACAAACACGCAAGGCCTGTCTGCTGCATGGAAATTTCCAGAAGTAATTTACAGCCAATACACCATACTGAGCTCATTGCCATTGCAAAATCTTCAGTCATTTCAGGGACTGCTTTCACATCAAACTGGCAACTAATCCTCATTATCATGAAGAATTTTTGCTTCAGATTCTAGCCCCTTAAGGAATCCTCAACCAGGAATGATGTAAAATGTTGTGCTCATTAAGTTGGAGGTAGTTGAGGAATGGAACACTTTCCATTTCAAGTCCCAACTGCCACAATCGACTACTTTTAGTTCAGATACAGCACTGTGGACAGGTGCAGAGTAAAGCTCCCCTACTCTGCCTAACAATGCGCCTGAGCCCCAATCTCACAAGAACATTCACCTCTGACCCACTGTGACATTTTTTCATTTGCCGCAGTAACAGTTGTGTGTCGATCAGTGTAATTACCGATTTTGTGCCAAGTTTTGAGTTGTGGGCACGTGCCTACGAGGAACTGGATTATACCTAACAATCAGAAGAAATTTCCATCTCATCACTGTGCTAGATTTGAAACTAAGCCCTAGAGTGAAACGTCCATGTCTAATGCAGTGATCAGCTAAGCTAAGAGAATTTATAATGGGGAACAAGGAAGTGACAGAGCAATTAAACAAATACTTTGTCTTCACGGAAGAGGACACAAATAACTTCCCAGGAATTAAAGGAAATTAGTATTAGTAAAAAAAATAGTGCTGGAGAAATTAATGGGACTGAAAGCTGATAAATCCCCAGGGCCAGATAATCCGCATCCCAGAGTACTAAAAGAGGTAGCCATGGAAATAGTGGCTGCATTAGTTGTCATCTTCCAAAATTCTATAGATTATGGAACAGTTCCTGCAGATTGGAGGGTGGCAAATGTAACCCCACTATTTAAAAAAGGAGAGAGAGAGAAAACAGGGAACTACAGACTGGTTAGCCTAACATCAGTAGTAGGGAAAATGCTAGAGTCTATTATAAAGGATGTGATAACAGGACACTTAGAAAATATCAACGGGATTAGACAAAGGCAACATGGATTTATGAAAGGGAAATTGTGTTTGACAAACCTACTGGAGTTTTTTGAGGATGTAACTGGTAGAATAGATAAGGGAGAACCAGTGGATGTGGTGTGTTTGGATTTTCAGAAGGCCTTTGATAAAGTCCCCCATAAGAGGTTAGTGTGCAAAATTAAAGCACATGGGATTGGAGGTAATATACTGGCATGGATTGAAAGTTGGTTAACAGACAAGAAACAGAGAGTAGGAATAAATGGGTCTTTTTTGGGGTGTCAGGCGGTGACTAGTGGGGTACCGCAGGGATCAGTGCTTGGGCCCCAGCTGTTCACTATATATATCAATGATTTGGATGAGGGAACCAAATGTAATATTTCCAAGTTTGCTGACGACACGAAACTAGGTGGGATTGTGAGTTGTGAGGAGGATGCAAAGAGGCTTCAAGGCGATTTAGACAAGTTGAGTGTTGTGTATGTACCTTTAAGAGAATAACTGGTCTCAGACTGCAGTACCGGCAGTGACCACCCCTGTATAAGCCTCTGTAGTTTCAGTTTCCCGATTGACTCCTTTCAGTAAAGACTTGTTTTGTTCAACTCCTGCTGTCCGTGTCTCAATCATTCACGGACATAATACTGGCGACGAGCAGATACGAACTTACCTACAGTCTGCACCACCTCCTGGGATCCATTCCTGCAGCGAAGTGAGCAGAGGTTGAGGCCAGAAGGAAGAAAGAAGCAGTAGAAACGGGCGTCGACCGTGGGCATCCGCCCCTGTGTTAGCGGAGTTGAAGATTGCTGGAGAAGCTGTCGAAAGCGGGGCCTGGTTCCTGTCGACGGTGCTTCAGCTAATCGGGCTGGTGGCACGTAGTACACTGATCCTTCCTGGGCTGCGGCGGTCGCGAACTCGAGCGGGTGGCTTGCAACGGGGCCGAGCAGCGTTGTCGGGAAGAGGAGAGAGAGAGGGTGGAGCACACAGGGCGCGGCCGGTGCTATGAAGCCAGGCTGCGTATAGACCCGAGAAGTGGGAGGCAAGAGTCCCACAGGGTTGTTCCACGACGGGAAAATAATAAAAAAAAGAAATATTAAACGCGCAGGAAACCGCGGAAAGCAACGCTAGCAACAGCGGGGAAGAAGGCAAAGCGCGGGAGGCGCCATTTTGTTAAATCGGGGAAGAAGGTAAAGCGCGGGAGGCGCCGTTTTAGATTTTCAAGATGCCGAAGACTGGCTGTATCACTGCCTTTGATAATACAATAGAGGACTGGACCACGTATATGGAAAGAGTCGAGGTATATTGCGAGGCAAACGAAATAACCGATGAGAAAAAGGCATCGGTATTGCTAAACTTAATGGGCGCTAGAACGTACGGCCTATTGCGGGACCTGATTACTCCAGCCAAACCGAAGGAGAAGAGTTTTAACGAAATTGTTGCTGTCCTACAGGAACACCTAAACCCTGCACCGCTGTTGATAGCAGAAAGATTTAAATTCCACAGGAGAACTCAGCATAAAGATGAGAACAATGCTGAGTACCTTACGGAACTACGCAAGCTCTCAAAGCACTGCCAGTTCGGAGCAGGACTGGCAGATACCCTATGGGACAAATTTGTCCGTGGACTCCTGAGTGAAGGAACACAGAAGAAGTTACTGTCAGAGAACGAGCTGACGCTAGATAAGGCTTTCAGCGTGGCAGTATCGTACGAAGCAGCAGCCAGGGGAGCTGCGGAAATTCAACAAAAGCCACAGGAATACGGCACCCACGAAATGACACGGGGATTTGCAAAATGTTATCGCTGCGGTAGAACAACCCATGACCAGAAGGACTGCTGGTCCAAGGACAAAATATGCAGGCAATGCGGAAAGATGGGACACATTGCACGAGTTTGCAGGTCTGGGAAGAAGACCAGCGACAACAAAAAGGCTACTAAGGAACCGTACAAGAAAGTACAAAAGATGACGGACAGTAGTTCCGAAGACCAGATGAGCGATAGTGAATCCGGGAACAGGAGACTAAGCTGTCTCAAACTTCACAATGTAATCGCAAAAGAGGATCACCGAACCATTTGGGTCACCCTCACGATAGCGGGGTCCCAAGTTAAAATGGAATTGGATACAGGATCAGCGCTAACCGTCATGAATCGACGAGACTACGAGCGGCTATTCTCACACATACCCTTGAGAGAGACAGCCATCATCTTGACGACGTATACGGGGCAAAAAGTATACCCCAGAGGAAAAATAAGGGTGCCTGTCGAATACAATGGCAAGAAAATACGGAAATTGTATCTCTACATACTGCAAAATGGTGGACCACCGTTATTGGGACGTGAATGGATCAAGAAGATAAGCTTAGATTGGCACTCCATTCATGCAATGACGGCGGACGGTCAAAAAGATGAAGACGTCACTCCTGGACGATTGTCAACAATCTTAGCTAACGCCAAAGAGGTATTTCAACAAGAACTGGGCACGCTTAAAGGCGTAACCGCCTCGATAAAAATAGAAGAGAATGCAATTCCCAAGTTTTTCAAAGCAAGACCGGTACCATATGCAATTCGCCCAGCTGTCGAGGCAGAGCTGGAGAATCTGGAGAAGGCAGGCGTGTTGTCTAAGGTCGACTGGAGCGAGTGGGCGACAGCCATCGTTCCTGTCATGAAGAAAACGTTATGCAATAAGTCTGAGGAGCCAAGGAAGATTCGCATCTGTGGGGATTTCAAGGTGACGGTGAACCCAGTCCTTCACACAGTACAATATCCTCTTCCAAGGATAGAAGACATCTTCGCCTCACTGTCTGGAGGGAAGCGTTTTACAAAAATTGACCTAGCACAAGCATATTTGCAGATGGAGGTTGAAGAGTCCTCTAGGAAGTATCTCACGATAAACACTCACAAAGGTCTTTACCAGTATCATCGATTGGTATTCGGAGTAGCATCGGCTCTGGCGATATGGCAAAGAGCGATGGAACAAGTCCTGCAAGGGACTCCGGGGACTCAGTGTTACTTGGACGACATCCTTGTGACAGGCGAAGATGACAGTGAACACCTTAACAACCTAGAACAGGTGCTCACTAGACTACGGGAACATGGGCTACGAGCCAACCGCCCCAAGTGCGAGTTTTTTAAGAAACAGATATCGTATTGTGGCCACGTGATTGATGAAGAGGGGTTACATAAGTCCCCTGACAAAATTGAAGCGGTTGTTAAGGCCCCAGCGCCTGAAAATGTGTCGCAACTGAGGTCATTCCTCGGATTGGTGAATTACTACCATAAGTTTTTGCCGAATTTGTCGACAATTCTGCACCCACTGAACACCCTGCTAAGAACGGGAGTAGCATGGAAATGGAGCAATGACTGTAAGCGGGCCTTTCAGAAGAGTAAGGACTTAATCACTTCAAGGGAAGTATTGGCTCACTACAACCCAGCACTGCCGATCAGACTGGCGTGTGATGCGTCTCCCTACGGCATTGGGGCGGTACTGTCACATAAATTCCTTGATGGTTTAGAGAGGCCGATAGCTTTTGCGTCACACTCATTAACTTCTGCCGAGCGTAACTACGCCCAGATTGACAGAGAGGCCCTCAGCCTAGTGTGGGGGGTGAAGAAGTTCAATCACTACCTGCACGGTCAAAAATTTACTCTACTAACCGATCACCAACCTCTTGTCTCCATTTTCAACCCTCAGGGCGTACCGATAATGACAGCGCAACGGCTGCAGCGGTGGTCCCTTTTCCTAGGGGCACACCAATATGACATCGAGTACAAAGGAACTAAACAGCATGGGAATGCTGATGGATTGTCACGCCTACCGTTGCCGATGGTGGAAGAAGAAGACCTTGCAGTGGATCCAATGGAGTTATTCCACTCGATCATAGTCGAATGTCTCCCTGTGACGAATGCAAACATAGAAAAGGAAACACGGAATGACCCGACACTATCACGGGTCTATGATTTAACGGTGAAGGGATGGCCAGCACATGGCGAACCACTGCTGCCAGCATTCTCGCCGAGAAGAGAACAGCCGTCAGTGTGCAGAGGAACCTTGATGTGTAGATCCAGAGTAGTAATTCCACCTAAGTTGACGGATAGAGTGCTCAATGAGCTTCATGAGGGTCATCTGGGTGGGGTAAAAATGAAGAACTTAGCCAGAGCGTTTGTGTGGTGGCCGGGAATCGATAGAGAAATCGAAGAGATGACCAAGAGCTGTGCAGGATGCCAGAAGGTCCAAAACGCCCCACCACAAACTCCTCTACATCCATGGGAGTGGCCCTCATCTCCATGGCAAAGGGTACACATTGATTTTGCTGGTCCCTTCATGGACTCGATGTTGTTAATTGCAGAGGATGCACATTCAAAGTGGCCAGAGGTAATAAAAATGTCCTCAACCACCACGGAAAAAACTATCACAGTTTTACGAACCATATTCGCCAGGAATGGGCTGCCTGAACAGATTTGCTCTGACAATGGACCACAGTTTGTGTCTGAAGAGTTCCGGAGGTTCTTAAAGAACAATGGTGTTAAGCATTACACATCTGCCCCATATCATCCAGCCACTAATGGATTGGCCGAGAGGTTTGTTCAAACATTCAAGAAGGCTATCAAGGCAATGTGTAATGAAGATATACCCCTACAACACAAGGTGGACAACTTCTTGTTTGCCTACCGGAATGCGACACATGCGGTTACCAACCAAACTCCAGCCATGATGTTCTTCAATCGAAGACTACGATGCCGCTTGGATTTGGTTAAGCCAAACGTCCGAAGAGATGTGGAGAACAGGCAGTTTCAGAATATGAATGAAAGGCCGACCAGGAGTTTTAAGATAGGTCAACCAGTTTTGGCCCGGGACTACCGCACTGAGAAATGGCAGCCAGGAACGATTTGTACACGGCAAGGACCTCTAATGTATACCGTGGACGTTGGAGAGAGCATTGTACGACGCCATGCTGACCAGATTCTAGAGTCACTGGAAAACGTCAGCTCCACACCACGATCTGATACACCTGGCAATGAAATCGACGTACCAATTGCAGCTACCGCAGAATCGGTGATATTGGAAGCAGATGAACCAAACAACGACATTGATCCCGACTCAACCTTGCCAGAAGAACCTGATACCCCAAAGAGGCGTTATCCAGACAGAATCAGGAAGCCTCCTCAAAGACTGAACTTATAATTGCTTAAACTTAACCAATGTATCTAGTAACCGTAATTGTGATTGTAATTAGTTATCATTTAGTTGTTAAATGAATGTTATGTACTGTTTATCTAAAAGGGGAGGAATTGTTGTGTATGTACCTTTAAGAGAATAACTGGTCTCCGACTGCAGTACCGGCAGTGACCACCCCTGTATAAAAGGCGCTAGTGAGACTCTGTAGTTTCAATTTCCCGATTGACTTCATTCAGTAAAGACTTGTTTTGTTCAACTCCTGCTGTCCGTGTCTCAATCATTCACGGACATAATATTGAGTGAATGGGCAAATACATGGCAGATGTAGTATAACGTGGATAAATGTGGTTAGCCACTTTGGTAGGAAAAACAGAAAGGCAGAGTATTATTTAAATGGTGATAGATTGGGAAATGTTGATGTACAGAGGGAATTGGGTGTCCTTGTACACCAGTCACTGAAAGCAAACACGCAGGTGCAGCAAGCAGTTAGGAAGGCAAATGGTATGTTGGCCTTCATTGCGAGAGGATTTGAGTACAGGAGCAAGGATGTCTTACTACAGTTATACAGGGCCTTGGTGAGACCACACCTGGAGTACTGTGTGCAGTTTTGGTCTCCTTACCTAAGAAAGGATATACTTGTCATAGAGGGAGTGCAGCAAAGGTTCACCAGACTGATTCCTGGGATGGCAGGACTGTCTTATGAGGAGAGATTGGGTTGACTAGGCCTGTATTCACTAGAGTTTAGAAGAATGAGAGGGAATCTCATTGAAAGGTATAAAATTCTGACAGGGCTAGACAGACTGGATGGAGGGAGGATGTTTCCCCTGGCTGGGGGGTCTAGAACGAGGGGTCACAGGTTCAGGATACGGGGTAGGATATTTAGGACTGCGAGGAGGAGAAATGTCTTCACTCAGAGGGTGGTGAACCTGTGGAATTCTCTACCACAGAAGGCTGTGGAGGCCAAGTCACTGAATATATTTAAGAAGGAGATAGATAGATTTCTAGACACAAAAGGCATCAAGGGGTATGGGGAGAGAGCGGGAATATGGTATTGAGATTGAGGATCAGCCATGATCATATTGAATGGCGGAGCAGGCTCCTATTTTTCTATGTTTCTATGCTTCTAAGCCCCTCCAGGACTGATGGGTTTTATATACAAAAAAATCCACTCTTCCTGGTGACGCCGGCCTTTGAGTTACATCACATTATGTCACTATGGGGATACTGTTGTATAATTCAGGTAATCACTGCCCTCCATTGTAAATACAATTGATGATTGGGTGCAATTAAAGAAATTTGAGCATTTGCTGAGCACAGGAACAGTTCATGTTTCGCTGTACAAAAAAGTATTCGCTAAATAGTATAAGACTTTGGGTGGCATGATTTGGTAGTACAAGCTGCTCCTATTTAGCCTATTGATGTAATCCCCATTAATAAACAAGCCCTAGCTTGTGTCTGAATCTGATATAGCCCAATAATAGCATGGAGCTTGTTTAGTATTGGACTGTATTTTATGTAACAAACCTCTTGTTATCATGGACTTGCAAAATACAAAATTATAAATTTTCAAGCCTGCTTTAACATACATACTTTATTGCTTGTGTCTGTAAATGTAATATGTTGCAAGCAACAGGGTGAATATCTTTGTTGTTTAGTTGGATCTGAATGACTTTTTTAATTGTTGACTTGGTTCTTTCTCATTCTGCTGTATGTGAATGTCATGGAAGATGACCTTTGTGCTTCCTTACAGTCCGATCCTCTAAATGGGTGGCCCAAGTCTTGTTTGTAGCCTTTCACAGATATTAGCTGCCATGGAAGTGTATGAGGTGCAGAGAAAGGAGATGTGTCTGAGACGATTCTAGTCTCTGCTTAGTTGAAGAGGTGTTGCTCAGGATGTATAGTGAATCTCTGGAAAGATTGTTAGATTCTGAGGTTGTGAAATAATTCCTGGTCTGGAATGTGGAATGAGACTAACTGCTAGAAGGTCATAATGTTTCCATTGTAGTCTGTTTTGCCCATTTCAGTAATGTCTTTCTGGTGCAAGTTCTGAATCTGCTTACATTGAGTTTCTTGGAGGGATCACTGTTGCACCAGAGTGGACAGAGGGCTGACTGCCATAGGCTGTCCTTAGTGAAGTGCAGCCTTCCTCCAGGTTGTTACGAATGATACAGAATGTTTTTAAGCACTTTGATCTTTTCTGGGGATCAGTGAAGGTGAGGAATGTCAGCACTGGGGGATGGAATACTTCCAGTTTGGATACCCAGTGTTAGCATCAAGATTCAAGTATATCCAGATACAAGTGAAGCATCCTCTCCAGTTTGGTGAACCCGGAGCACGTTCAAATTTGTCTGTACATAGGTTAATCATTGGAGTTGCATAACTATCTGTCGGTTGGGAACCATAGACACAAACACTGACATTATTATGGAAAGGACACCAGATTTCCGTTCACACACACTTTTCATTCCATAAAATCTTTTCATTCATCTCATAACTGTGGTACAATTGGCACAATGATCTGTGTGCAGGTTCTTTTAATGGCATTGTGTTTGCAAATACATTTCGTAACCAGCTTGAAAGAAAAAACATTGAAGACAAAAGTTGTTTCTGAGAAACAGTATTTGTCAAAGACTGTTACTGCTGCAAGATCACTGGATCCACAGCAGCCACTAAGTACTACGTAGTCAGCGCAATTAATTATGTTTTTGGTTAACACAAATTATCCAAGACCAAAAAGTGAAAGAAAGTGTTATATACTAAAATATGAATTGTTTGGAAAAAAATCTAGTTGTGATTGAATTCGTCTATTGATATTTCACTAAATTCTAATAACTAAAAGTAAACAATTGAAACTGGGCACACACAGAAGTAAAACTACACGTTAACTTTTAACAACTTTCAAAGGTATGTACAGTATAAGGGTTTCAGTGGTGAAAGTAGGAGGTGGAGGTGGGCAGTCTTTCAACAACAAAAACTTGCATTTATATAGGATTACATATGATGTCATAGAATCGTTAGAGCACAGTAGGAGGCCTGTCGAGCCTGGGCTGGCTCTCTGCAAGAGCACTTCAGCTAGTCCCACTCCCCCGTCCTTTCCCCGTAGCCCTGCAAATTTTTTTCCATCAGGTACTTATCTAATTCCCTTTTGAAAGCCACGATTGAATCTGCCTCCACCTCCCTTTCAGGCAGTGCATTCCAGATCATAACCACTCGCTGCGTAAATTTTCTTTCCTCATGTCGCCTTTGCCAATCACCTTAAATCTGTGTCCTCTGGTTCTTGACACTTTGCCAATGGGAACAGTTTCTTTCTGTCTACTCTGTGTAGACCCCTCAAGAATTTGAATACCTCTATCAAATCTCTCAAATATTCTCTGCTCTGCTCTAAGGAGAACAACCCCAGCTTCTCCAGTCTATCCACGTAATTGAAGTCTCTCATTTCTGGAACCATTCTTGTAAATATTTTCTGCACCCTCTCTAAGGCCTTTGCATCCTTCCTAAAGTGTGGCACCCAGAATTGGACACAATACTCCAGTTGTGGCCGGACCAGTGTTTTATAAAGGTTCATCATAACTTCCTTACTTTTGTACTCTATGCCTGTATTTATAAAGCCCAAGATCCTAAATGCTTTTTTAACCGTTTTCTCAACCTGCCCTGCCACCTTCAATGATTTGTGCACATATACCCCAGTTTTTGCTGTTCCTGCACCCCTTGTAGAATTGTACCCTTTAGTTTATATTGCCTCTCCTCGTTCTTCCTACCAAAATGTATCACTCCACACTTTCCTGCGTTAAACTTCATCTGCCACGTGTCCGCCCATTCCACCAGCCTGTCTATGTCCTCTTGAAGTCTATTCCTATCCTCCTTACTGTTCACTATACGTCCAAGTTTAGTGTCATCTGCAAATTTTGAAATAGTGCCCTGTACTCCCAAGTCCAAATCATTAATATATATCAAGAAAAGCAGTGGTCCTAGTACCGACCCCTGGGGAACACCATTGTATACCTTCTTCCAGTCTGAAAGACAACCGTTCACCACTACTCTCTGTAGTGGATATACAGCACAGAAACAGGCCATTTGGCCCAACCAGTGCATGCCGGCGTTTATGCTCCACTCGCGCCTCCTCCCGTCTTTCCTCATCTAACTCTATCAGCATAACCCTCAATTCCCTTCTCCCTCATATGCTTATCTAGCCTCCCCTTAAATGCATCTATACTATTGGCTTCAACCACTCCCCATGGAAAGCGAGTTCCACATTCTCACTACTCTCTGGAAGTTCCTTCTGAATTCCCTATTTGATTTCTTGGTGACTATCTTATATTGATGACCTCTAGTTTTGCTCTTCCCCACAAGTGGAAACACTCTTTCTGTATCTACTCTATCAAAACCTTTCATAATTTTAAAGACCTCTATTCGAGACCCAGCTTGTTAATCCTTTCCTGATAGGTATGCACTCGCATTTCTGGTATCATCCTTGTAAATCTTTTTTGCACCCTTTCATAAGAACATAAAAAATAGGAGTAGGAGTAGGCCTCCATATCCTTTTTATAATATGGTGACCTGAATTGTACGCAGTACTCCAAGTGTGGTCAGCATAACTTCTCTACTTTTCAATTCAATCCCCCTAGAAATAAACCCAAATGCTAGGTTTTTTGTTTATGGCCTTGTTAACCTGTGTCACTACTTTCAGTGATTTGTGTATTTGTACACCTAGATTCCTTTACTCTTCTACTCCACCTAGATTCGTATTTTCCAAGTGATAAGTGACCTCCCTATTTTTCTTACCAAAATGTCATACAGGTAGACTACCTTTTATCCGAACTTCCGAAAACCGAAACCCTCTAAAAACCGAAGGTTTTTTCGTTCAGCGTAAGTCGTGCACACGACATGACCAGAGTGGCGCACGACTTACGCTGAGCAGAGGGTCAGCGTAAGTCATGCGCACGACCCCCCGCGGACCCCCCCGCCGACCCCCCGACCCCCGCCGACCCCAACCCCCGCCGACTTACGCTGCGCAGAGGGTCAGCGTAAGTCGTGCGCACGACCCCCCGCCGACCCCCCCGCGGAACCACCTGACTCTCTTCCAAAGGCTCGAAAGCAACGAGAGCTCTGAGCCCGCAGCGGTGCCGGCCCCTGTTCCGACCGAGCACGATGACCTGTTGGTGGAAATGCGGAACTTCATTGCATTCCAGGCTAGCAGCGACGGACAAGCCACGACATGCAGACCCACGCCGACCCACCTTCCGAAATCCGAAATTTTCCGAAAACCGAAACATGGCTGGTCCCGAGGTTTTCGGATAAAGGATAGTCTACCTGTACCTTACATTTATCTGTGTTGAATTTCATTTGTCAATTATATGCCCATTCTTCAAGTTGGCGTCTTGTAATGTGTTGCAGTCCTCCTCCGTATTGTCTAACCCCCCCCAAATTTGGTGTCATCTGTAAATTTAGAAATTGTGTTTTTGATTCCAAAGTCTAAATTGTTAATATAAATTGTGAACAACAGTGGTCCCAGCACACATCCTTCCCATCTTCTGCCACTCTGAATAGCTGCCCTTTACCCCTACTCTCTGCTTTCTGTCTTGAAGCCAGCTAGTTATCTATTCTGCTACTTGTCCTCTGACTCTGCATGCTCTGATCTTATTCATTAGTCTATTCTGTAGTACCTTATCGAAGGCCTTTTGAAAATCCAGATAAATTACATCTACTGCATTACCCTTGTCTACTCTCTGTTACCTCTTCAAAAAATTCAATGAGGTTGGTCAAGCAAGACATTCCCTTTTGAAACCCATGCTGACTATTCATTATTATATAGTGCCTGTAAAGTAGTAAAACGTCCCGAGGTGCTTCACAGGAGCGTTATCAAACAGAATTTGACACCGAGGCACAAAAGGAGATGTTATGGCAGAAGAGGTAGGTTTTAAGGAGCGTCTTAAAGCAGGAAAGAGAGGTAGAGCAGTTTAGGGAGGGAATTCCAGAGTTTAGGGTCTTGGCAGCTGAAGGAGCAATTTAAGATAGGGGATGCTCACGAGGCCAGAATTGGCGGAGCGCAGAGATCGTGGGGGGTGGGGGAGATTATAGAGATGGGGAGGGGCGGGGCCATGGAGAGATTTGAAAAGGAGGATGAGAATTTTAAAATGGAGGCGTTGCTTAGTTGGGAGCCAATGTAGATCAGCGAGCACGGAGATGGGTGAGCGGGACTTGGTGCGAGTTACGACATGAGCAGCAGACTTTTGGATGACCTCAGGTTTAAGGAGGGTAAACAGAGGTAGATGTAAATGACCTTGCTGATGGATAGTATGTGGGGTTCAAAACTTAGTTCAGAGTCTAACCAACATAATAAATGATCTGGTTCGGCCTGAGAATGTGGCTGGGGGGACAATGGATTTAGTAGTAAAGGGATGGAATTTCTGGCAGGGCCGAAGACGATAGCTTCAGTCTTGCTAATGTTAAGCTGAAGGAAGTTGTAACTCACTCAGGATGATGTTGTACAAGCAGTTTGACAGCTCAGCCAGTTGAAGGTCAAGAGAAGTGGTAGAAAGGAGGAGTTGGGTATCATCAACATACATGTAAAAGCTGATCCAATGTCTATGGATGATATTGCTAAGTGGCAGCATGTAGGTAAGCAGGCTTGGGATAGATTCTTGGGGGACTCTGGAGCTGATGGTGCGGGGGAGGGTAAAGAGGCAATTTCTGGATATGCACTGGTTGCATTCAGATATGCTAGAAATGGACCTACATAAGAGCAGCCCCATCGAGCAAGTCAGCAGAGGAGATGCATTGGAGGAGGATGGTGTGATCAATCGCATTCAGTACTTTGGAAAGAAAGAATGAACTTGTAGTACTTTATCACAAGCTCAGGACAACCCAAAATGTTTTACAACTAATTACCTGTATTAAAGTGGTCACTATTGTTATGTAGGCAAATATAGCAACCAGTTTACACTTAGCAAGGCCCCATCAACAGCAAATGAGAAGAATGACAGTTAATCATTTTTTTTGGTGGTGTTGGTTGAGAGGAATATTGGCCAGACACTGGTAGTACTCTCTGCTCTTCTTCATCAAATAGTACCATAGGATCTTTTACAACCATCTTGCCATCATATTGACAATCCTGGCTTTGACTAAAGCTTGGCTTGTGGCAGTACCTTGCCCCTTACCGAAGTTTCGCCATCTGGCTATACTTTACACCACCTGGCCTGCCCAAACAGCCGCAATGGCTGCGTGGCTCCTATTACCAAATCACACCTTGGTCTTCCCCACTACATCTCTGACACCTTCTCTTCCTTTGAGCACCTAATACTATACCACCCTGCTCACCTCTCCTTTAAAATCTTCACTGTCATCTTACCCCTCAAACCCCTACCCCGAGTTTCTCCTCGAGATATCCTCTCTTCTCTCAGCTTCTGCACTGAGCAACAACTCATTCTTGATAAATTCAATCTCCATTTCAGCTGTCCTTGGCCTCCCCCACCCTCCCTCTCTCCTCCCCCACCCTCCCTCTCTCTCCTCCCCCACCCTCCCTCTCTCTCCTCCCCCACCCTCCCTCTCTCTCCTCCCCCACCCTCCCTCTCTCTCCTCCCCCACCCTCCCTCTCTCTCCTCCCCCACCCTCCCTCTCTCTCCTCCCCCACCCTCCCTCTCTCTCCTCCCCCACCCTCCCTCTCTCTCCTCCCCCACCCTCCCTCTCTCTCCTCCCCCACCCTCCCTCTCTCTCCTCCCCCACCCTCCCTCTCTCTCCTCCCCCACCCTCCCTCTCTCTCCTCCCCCACCCTCCCTCTCTCTCCTCCCCCACCCTCCCCCTCTCTCCTCCCCCACCCTCCCCCCCTCTCCTCCCCCACCCTCCCCCTCTCTCCTCCCCCACCCTCCCCCTCTCTCCTCCCCCACCCTCCCCCTCTCTCCTCCCCCACCCTCCCCCTCTCTCCTCCCCTCTCTCCTCCCCCGCTCTCCTCCCCCGCCCTCCTCCCCCGCCCTCCCCCGCTCTCCTCCCCCGCCCTCCCTCGCTCTCCTCCCCCGCGATTTCCCGAGGCGCTCCCCCCCGCGACTTCCCGAGGCTCTCCCCCACCCCCCCCCTGCGATTTCCCGAGGCTCTCCCCCCCCCCCCCCCCCCCCCCGCGATTTCCCGAGGCTCTCCCCCCCCCCCCCCCCCCCCGCGATTTCCCGAGGCTCTCTTTCCCCCCCCCGCCCCCCGCGATTTCCCGAGACAGAGAGGGAAGAGGAGAAGGAGAGAGAGGGAAGAGGAGAAGGAGAGAGAGGGAAGAGGAGAAGGAGAGAGAGGGAAGAGAGAGAGAGATAGAGAAATTTTTGGAGCTTCAGGCCTGCCTGCAGCGGGCTTGGAGACCAGCACCGAGTCCCCCCTGCGCGAGGGTGAGGAGGAGGCGGGGGGGGGGGTTGCTAAACACAATATAAAACTGAAATAAATTGTTAATTAATTCCCTAACACATAATTCAAATATTTACCTTAGTTCCCTAACACACAGAAAGTGTGGGGGAAAAAATCGTGAAAAATCAAGATGGCGGCCACTCACCTCGGTTCAGAAGGATAAGGCCCGCCCACACACGCACCGATTGGTCGACCGGTCAGGTCACCGAAGCGTAGGATTGGTCAATCGTCGAGTCACTCGACACTCAACTGTCGGACAGCACGCGCCAGGAACCCGCCGTCCGATTGGTCGACCTCGACGTCACACGGTCGCTAATGAGATGCTAATGAGCGGAACGCTGAACGTTTTTGGGATACTGCGGACGAGATTTTTGTCCGGCCGAAACGTAAATACGCCTATGACCGGTCCGGAATCGCAAGCTTTCTTTTGAGGCGACGCGCGCGTCGGTACGCTCTCTAACTTTCAAACGTATAGAGAACGGACAGACAGACAGACATCGGGACAGACAGACAGAAGAGCCGCTTTATATATATAGATAAAAGGATACTTCTGTCTCATTCCGTCTGTCTGTCTATCTGTCTTGAATTAACTCGAAAGTTATAGAGCGTACCTACACGTGCGTTACGTCGAAAGAAAGCTGACGATTCCAGAACCGTCCGAAGCGTATTTACGTTTCGGCCGGACAAAAATTGCGCCCGCGGTATCCAAAAAACGTTCAACATTCCGCTCATTATCCGCTCATTAGCATCGAGTGACGTCGAGGTCGACCAATCGTACGGCGGGTTCCTGGCGCGTGCGGCCGGGCCCTCCTACGGTCGAGTGACGGGACGATTGACCAATCCTACGCTTCGGTGACCTGATGGTCCACCAATCGGTGCCTGTGTGGGCGGGCCTTATCGTTCTGAACCGAGGTGAGTCGCCACCATCTTGATTCCAAACTTTTCATTTCTTTTTCCCGCTTTTCTGCATCTTTAAAAAAAAAAGTTCCTTTTAAAACAGAAATTCTTTTCAAAAAAAAAGTTAGTTACTTTCTAAATCTTTTATCTAATCTCATTAATTTTCCTACCTTTCCCCGTTTTTGCAGGTAGGCCTCGAAGCCTGGGCGTCTGTTGCCAGCCATGCTGGACCCTAGGCAATTGTTTTGTGGCAAGCTCCTCCCACCCCTCATCCCCCCCCCCCCCCCCACCTTCGGTCTCCCCCAACACGTGATGGTTGACCAATCCTATGGCGTGTGTGGGCGGGGCCTGATGCTTAATAAGACAGAATAAATAAAAGTTACTTTAGTCTTCGCGAGCACTGGAGTGACTGCAGCAACTATTGCAACGTAAGTGAAGAGATAGAGAATAAATAATTCAGTTTTTATATCTTCTAACTTTGTATCTTCTTTCCTTAAAAACTTTCGGCTTTTGTATATCTTCTAACTTTATCTCTTCTTTCCTTAAAAAACTTTTGGTTTTCAAAAGGCGAAAGTTTTTAAGGAAAGAACATATAAAGTTAGAAAATTTCCGATTTTGTACCTTGCAGCTACTTTTTTTAAAAGTAAAGAAATTTTGCAGTTTTTAATTAAGAATTTTTTTTTTTCCATGCTTCCAACCGACATGAGAAAATGGCCGCCGGCTTCTTCACGCACCTTCAAGGCTGGCCGCACCCGCCCTGAAGGCTGGCAGACAGTTTTTTCTTTCTGCCCCCGCCCCCTATCCCCTCTCCTCGGTCCCCCCCCTCTCAAGGGTTAACCCGGCTCTGGAGATCGGGAGGGGAGGGAGGGTTACCCTGGCAACTGGGCCCGGCCATCTTTCATCCTGGCAGCAGTTCAATGCAGCGACACCACAGCGCCATATTTGATCCTGGCGGCATGGCAATTTCCTCGTGACGCCATCTTTGATCATGGCGGAACTTCAATGTGGGCCCGAACAGCGCCATCTTTAGTCTGGGCTGCCCGGTTTCTTCCTCCTTCCCTCTCTCCTTCCCCCTCCCTCCCTCTCTGTCCCCCCCGCCTCTCCCTCCCACCTCTCTCCCTGCCCCACCTCTCTCCCTGCCCCACCTCTCTCCCTGCCCCACCTCTCTCCCTGCCCCACCTCTCTCCCTGCCCCACCTCTCTCCCTGCCCCACCTCTCTCCCTGCCCCCCCTCTCTCCCTGCCCCCCTCTTCCCTGCCCCCCCCTCTTCCCTGCCCCCCCCTCTTCCCTGCCCCCCCCTCTTCCCTGCCCCCCCCTCTTCCCTGCCCCCCCTCTTCCATGCCTCCCCCTCTTCCCTGCCCCCCCCTCTTCCCTGCCCCCCCTCTTCCCTGCCCCCCCCCTCTTCCCAGAGGCCAGACAAAAATAGCGCCCGCAGTATCCAAAAAACGTTCAACATTCCGCTCATTATCCACTCATTAGCATCGAGTGACTTCGAGGTCGACCAATCGTACGGCGGGTTCCTGGCGCGTGCCGGCGGACCCTCCTACAGTCGAGTGACGGGACGATAGACCAATCCTATGCTTCGGTGACCTGATGGTCCACCAGTCGGTGCATGTGTGGGCGGGCCTTATCGTTCTGAACCGAGGTGAGTCGGCGCCATCTTGATTCCAAACTTTTCATTTCTTTTTCCCACTTTCTGCGTGTTTCTTTTCAAATCTACATTTCCAGCAAAAAACAAAGTTGCTTTTAAAAGACAAATTGTTTTTAAAAAAAGTGAATTCATTTGTAAATCTTTTGTCTAACCTCTATAATTTTCCTACCTTTCACCGTTTTTCCAGGCCTCAAAGCCTGGGCGTCTGTTGACCAGCCACGCCCGAGCTAGGCGCCTCCCGTCGCGATCGACAAAAGGCCAGCGATCGCCGCCATCTTTGTGAAGGTTGGAGGGGGCAGGCCTGAGCCGAGCGTCGCCACCGCCGCCATCTTAGTAAAGGCGGGCGGGGCGGGAGTCCGCGTCATCTTCCGCCCGGAACGCGACTTGAGCTCGGCCGGGCCTCACGCGGTAGGTTGCGCGGCGGCATCTCTCTGGTCTTGAAGCTGGCTCGGGCGGCGGGGCGGGGCTTGGGAAGGCGGAGCTCGGGAGGGCGCGCGCGGGGCTAGGGGGTCGGGAGAGCGCAGCGGGAGGGCGGGGCTCCGGAGGCCGGTGCTCGGGAGGGCGGGGCTCGGGCTGAGCCATGTCAGTGCGTGGGGCGGCACGGAGCTCCGCGGAGCCATCGGGTCTGCTAGCTCCCCCCCTCCCTTTCTCCCCCGACACCTCCCCCCCCTCCGTCCCCCCCCTCCTTCCCCCCCCCTCCTTCCCCCCCACCTCCTTCCCCCCCACCTCCTTCCCCCCCCCTCCTTCCCCTCCTTCCCCCCCCCCTCCTTCCCCCCCCCTCCTTCCCCCCCCTCCTTCCCCCCCCCTCCTTCCCCCCCCCTCCTTCCCCCCCCCTCCTTTCCCCCCCCCTCCTTCCCCCCCCCTCCTTCCCCCCCCCCTCCTTCCCCCCCTCCTTCCCCCCCACCCTCCTTCCCTCCTTCCCCCCCACCCTCCTTCCCCCCCACCCTCCTTCCCCCCCACCCTCCTCCCCCCCCACCCTCCTTCCCCCCCCCACCCTCCTTCCCCCCCCTCCTTCCCCCCCCCCTCCTTCCCCCCCCCCTCCTTCCCCCCCCCCTCCTTCCCCCCCCCCTCCTTCCTCCCCCCCTCCTTTCTCCCCCCCTCCCTTCCCCACCCTCCTTCCCCACCCTCCTTCCCCCCCCCACCCTCCTTCCCCCCCCCCCCAGTCGCGCTCTCTCTTTCCCCCCCCCCCCCAGTCGTTCCCTCTCTCTCTCTCTCTCTCTCTCTCTCTCTCTTTCCCCCCCCCCCCCCAGTCGCGCTCTCTCTCTCTCTCTCTCTCTCTCTTCCAACAACAACATTCTCTCAAAAATCCCCTCGGCACCGCCGGGCACTTCAGCTAGTCTTTTATAATGGACTCTAGCATTTTCCCCACTACCGATGTCAGGCTTACCGGTCTGTAATTCCCTGTTTTCTCTCTACCACCTTTTTTGAATAGCCTTCTTGTAGCCCTCAGTGCTCACATTGCTCTACACCCGACCCAACCCCATATTATTTTGCGCCACCCGTGGAAAGAATGCTCCCCTAAATCACTTACAACTGTCCTTTAAACTCTCAGCTGCCGAGCCTTTTGCTCTCCATTACCCACAATAGCTCTGCAGCTGTTGGGTTGCTCAATTTCTCCCTCACCTCCACTTTTGATGCTCTTGGCTCCAGCAAAACCTTTACCCTCTCCTATCCTGGTTGTTCGCTCTGGTATGACCCCCATCTCAAGTCCAGGGAGGCGCAGACTTGAGCATATCTGGTACACAATTAGCTTAATCACCCATCAGCAAATCTAGCTGGAATATATCAAGCACTGTTGGGCCTAGTACTCCTCTGCCCAAAGCTGCCCACTACTCCAGGATCATTGTAGAAAGCAAAAATAACCCCAGGCTTCCTTTCTCCACTACCAACCATCTCCTTGAACAACTTCCCTCTCCATCGTCGCCTCTATTAGCAAGTGAGAAGAGTTCATGGACTTTTCTATCACCAAGATAGAGACCATCTATTCTGCTTCCTCTACTACACACTGTTCTTGCCCTTGTCCACAAAGCCAAAACTCCCAGTACGCCCTCTCCCCCCCCCCCGCCCCCCCAACCGTAGCCCTCAGCCCCCATCTCTTCGCTCTCTCTCTACTTTTTTTCCCACCTCTCTTCATGGCATCTCCAAGCTCATCTCATCCATGATTTCTACCTCCTGCGTCTTTTAACGCCCTTGCCATGAAACTGCTGACCATTGTTCCCTCGAAGGTGCATGGCCGCGCACTGATCCCTGAGCTCCCGCACGCTTCAATTGAAATGCCGTACAGAGAACTGGACAGCAGCTGGAGTGGGGGAGGGGCCCAATACACAGTGACCCAAAATGCAGACAGTCGTTTGCGAGACTTGCGACCTCAGAGCCGATCCCAATTAGAGTGATGTGTATCTGAATGACTGGCATTGTAGCTCTTGATGTGTGTGTTCCGATGGTCTTTTGGTTGCTTTGTAATGCGGAGGGGTTTGGTTTTCTCCCTTAAACATTGACATTTCAGCTGCACAACGGGGGCGAGAGAGAGAGAGACTGGGGCGAGAGAGAGACTGGGGCGAGAGAGAGACGGGGAGAGAGAGAGGGAGAGAGAGAGACAGAGAGAGAGACGGGGAGAAAAACGCCAACAAATGCATGCAGAGCCGAACTAGGCAGATACCCACTGATAATAAACATCCAAAAACGAGCACTAAACTTCCTAAATCACCTCAAATCTAGCTCCCCAGACACCCTTCATTTCAAAGCCTTTCAGACCCAAGAGCTAAACCCAGAAAAGAGTCCCCTGAGTCAGCTGCTACTGAAACTAAGTACTCAGCCGGACCCTGACCAGCCCCAGACCAACACAGCCGTCCAAACACCAATCCGAGTGAACCAAATCATTAAAAAATGCAAAGAAACCTACCTGGAACATTGGAACAAAATAACCGAAAGCCAAAGCAGATTAGAATGTTACCGG